>NW_024066961.1:1200000-1618497 GCF_015039405.1 Cantharellus anzutake
TTCTCGGCTCCACCACAGGAGCTCTATTGCAACTGAACGATGCTATCAGAACGTGGCTGCAGCGCTGGCCACGTTCAGGCATTAGGGCCCGCTGTACATAATCTTGCTTGTAACGCACGATGCCAAATGCACACATGCCGGGTGATGATCACCTTGCACTTCAGCACTGCCAATTGCTAGTACGGCTCCAGCGCTTGTGGTCACTGCCGATTTGAATTGATCCCACTCATGTCGAGACTGTCAAACACGCACTAACGCTTGCGTCCCTATTTGGCAGCCCCGATGTCAGCTCCACTGATCATACTAAAACCTCGTTGTCCGTAAGGGCCGCCAACAGGCGATAGCTCACTAAATAGGGTCTGCTACTGCTCATGTTGTTCCCTAACAAATGCACCTATCAAATTTGGGTCAAGCCTTACTGCCCCATCACTGCAGTGCATATTACGCCTCACTCTCGTTCGCTGGACGTGCAAGGGTTCCTTGCGATAAGTTCTTTGTCAACGGCTTCGCGATCTAGATGACCCGCTTCGAGCCTCTTCCCAAGAGGAGGGAAGCAGAAGATGTGCTATTTGATATCCGTCTATGCTTGGGAACACCGATTGTGGTGGAACGTCATCGCTTCTGCACTGACAATCCATTCAGATGTCTCGCAGCGCGGAGAGAACTCTTGTGGGGCAAGCGACTCCGAACGGGGTCTGGATCACAGTTTCCGGAGTGGGGCGCGTGCGTCAAGGCTTGCACAGTCTGTTAAATAAGATGGAGCAAGCGGTGCTATGAAAACCCGATGACTATTGGGGCACGGTCCCCTGTTCCAGAGCACTGGTGCACCTTGGGGCCTCTGTCCGTTCTCGTGATGAATCATCGGTTGAACACCAGGAAGTCTATCTCCACTGAATGGTGTTATGGGAAGATAGAATAGTGGGCAGACTTGACCACTAGAAATGGCTGCTGTGCAGCCCTGACCTTGCTTATGATAAGGCTTTTGCATGTGAAGTCAGCGGAATGGGAATGTTTCCTGCCAACATCATCGATCTTTCCATCAAACTGGCTTTCTGCACACGGGTGTTCTTTTCCCTTTTCTTTTTGTCTGCCATGAGCACGCTACATTCACCATTACCTGCCACCAGTTAGCTTTGCCAATGCTCTTCATTCCCCTAGCTTTATCCGATTAAACGAATGCACTTTGCACTTCCTATACCCCATCAAACCAACTGGTGTCATGTTGTCTCGTGCCCACTTTACACTGGCGTATGATTGGTGGATGCCACCTGTGGTGGCAAGAGCCCACTAAGTACTTTGTTTTTCTTATCCGATTCTGGCTTGTCGTCGGCCACAAGATCAAGGGGAAGAGGGGAAAGGGATGGGCGAAATGTGGCAAAGGCTAGAGGGACAATGAGATCTGTTGGAAGGGACTTCAGATAGCGCTTGCGTGCAAGCTCATACAAGCGGACCATAGGAATAGAAGTCCACTCAGCGTAAATGGAATCCAGCCACTCAAACACATCCTTACATGTGTTATACCCGACACCCTCGTCCCTATAACTCCACAAAGCCTCGCGACGCACGATCCCAATGACAGTGTCGATATATTCACAGAAATCCACCATCGCGTGCGATCACCCAAAACAACAGCAGCCTTGAGATTGTCAGCAAGGACTCCTATCGCATTGTGAGCCTTCTCTATCACCTCATCGCATTCAGGTGTCTCCCAGTATTCCTCACCGCCCCGAGGCAGAATCATCCGGGGGGAGATCCCTACCATCAAGCCAGTACATGGCGAGTTTCCACAGCCGTGTGCGAGAGAGTGTGTCGGAGGGCAAATACACAGGCAGAGTGCTGTCAGCGCGTGAATATCGCGTGGGGCTGGACTAGGATGTGCTGGCACGAGTTTCTTAGCGTGCGCAGGCGCAAATATCGCGTGTGTTGCCAAAAAAAGGCAGGTGGGGGACGTGGAAGATGTGTGTGGAAGGCCCAAAAGTCGTGGGTCTGAGCCTGGGGAGCCGTGAACACAGAGAAGAAAGCGGAGTGGGTGCAAGCGCGCGTTTCTAGGTGCGCGTGGGCGTGTGAATTTCGAGTGAGAACGGCTTAATCAGCACAGGCACGCGTCTGAGAGTCGCACACGTGTGGATTGCACATAGGAAAGGTTTCTAGAGCGTACAATCACGTCTGGAGAGATGCGTGTGAGTTTCGAACTGAGATTGGAATAATGAGTGAAGAGCGCAGTGAGTCAAACTCGTACTTACAGGAGCTGACTGGGTGTCTGAAGTCTGAGTTAACATAGTTGTAACAGTTTTAGCTACAAGCGCTCAAGATAACAATCAATTGTTTGCAGAGGGGCCAGGTGGCTTGCCTTACTGCCTGAGCGGTACTATAGTGAAAGTGGTCCAAATTATATGTCATATTGTCAGAGGATCCTGTGCACAGCACCTTTGGGGCCTAAATTTGCGCTACAGAGTTTGCGGGACAAATGAGCCAGAAAGATCTGTCGCGAGGATTGGAGGAAAGGACACGTGCAGAAAAGCGGTCAATACATTTGCAGAATTCCCACTAATATATTTGCAGAATTCCCACGAATTGTGGACATGCAAGAGACCTTGCAAGCAAGGTAACATTCCAGTGTTGTAGGACGCTGCGCATTAAGGCCGATCCCCATGTACAGAGCTGTGCTAGTAAACACGATGTTTAGTTTCTTTCTGTGCGCACCCCATGGTTCTCCACTATCGTGTACTGCCAGCGCGGCCTGAGTATTTTCGTGAAACCAGCGCCTGTTGACGCTGCTAATTTGAAATGATTTCATAGTTTAAATGTCATGCTCGAGGCAATGCCAAGCGGAACAATCTATTTTGACCTTGCGCGCCTACTTGGCAGCGGCTATGATACTGCTAGCCGTTTAGCTGGAGCCTCGTTGCCTGCGCGGCACCGGGCCTCAAACTTGGTGGCAGCATACCAGGAGGGCGGTGAAGCCATGACAGACGCGCCCTTTTTCCGTCGAGTGTCACTCGTTGCAATACCGCGCTTCATTCACCTGGTGTGGATATAAATTTGTCACTCCTTACCTCCATGGGAAGTCTTTTGCTAGGCTCAAGATGCGATGTCTTTTCCATATTCTCGGCGATTTTGTATTCCTTGGTGGCATTATCCTCCATCTCTATGCCTATCTATCGCCTGTTCCTTGGTTCTTGAACGATACCAGTAACTCCTTGCTCAGGTTCACTCGTGAGCTAGAACATTCTCATGTGCAATAATGGTCCCTTTGGTTCTCAGCCTACGAGGAGCCTCCTGGCTATACCCCACTGAACGACTGTGACGGTGGAGTGCTTCCCCGTTCCACTCTCCACATCGTCAGTAATTCACAGCCATTGCCCCGGGACGAACCACTCTTGAGATTCAAACGCTTTGCTGAGCCTTCTCTCGGAGTGGCGAAACGTGAATCGAATACTGCTAACTACTCTCAAGCGGCGATATGGATAGGACCCCTTGGTATGTATATCATTTAAGCATTTTCCGTTCATTTATGTCTTCCTCAGGTTCATGCAATCGTGATGTTGATGGCAAAGTGTACTGCACTAAGCCCTCTTACTCAAACCCGCAATACAGTCAGCACCGAAGATTCCCCACTCCTCGCGCCTTGCACTTACGTCCTCGCTCGTAGATTTGACCCACATAACACATAACAGTGTTTTCTACCCGTCAATGATGCCCGACGTAAGTGAGTTTGTTGTGAACGGTAAGACGGGCGAGCTCAAGAACGGTGACATCAAGTTATCCATCGTTGCATAATCTTGGCCACTCTCTCGCTTGACCTCGTGGGCTATATTCTATCTATCCTCGCTTCCGTCCCATTCTGGTTTCCTGGACTCTATATCTCTCTCTGCGGGCCAAATGACGTACGGGACCCAGTTCCCGTGGCATCTGCCTGTGTTGTCGGTGGCTATTTTAGATTGTCACTTGGAACGCAGAATTTCTTCATTCGTGTCACCAGAATCAACAAATACAACACTGTCGGCCATTTCTACGACAATGCACCATGTGGACAGCTTAGGACTCTGAAACCTGGCATCCTCTTGAAAGCCACCGAGGGGAAGATGTACAAGGTGATCTGGGTATGTCAGCTTTCATCGTGCAGCTTTGCGACGCTACTGACTAGGAAGTAGGCTGGATGGTGCTTGATCTTCCTTTCCAAGTTCTTCTTTGTTGCAAGGGCAAAGTGGCTCAAGGACAAGTACGACGGACAGAAAAGTGCCAGCACCTCAAGCGAATAAAGGTATCCGCTTAGGCAATTCTGCTATCGGTTCCCTTTCTATCTTAAGCCTAAATTCAGCTCAGTGTTTGTAAATTTTCCATGGTTCCGTACCCTATGAAGGCACATTGCCACAGCAGCCCCACTACCGACTTACTATGACCCCTATTTGTGTGCTCACTGATGTTTCCGTTCCAACAACAAAATGTGTGCACCAGCCTCGGAGCGTACACATAAATTACCCCTTGAAAAGCAATTTAAGTGCCCCCCTCGTCCGTGAACAAAAGTTCCACTTCAAATGACTGGCCCGAGTCAAGGCACATCAACATGGTTGCCGAGATTAACCGCGTAAGACACCAACAGCTCAGCGACCCCGTCATGGCGCTGGAGAGACCGCTGGCCCCCAGTACAAACCAACCTAAAGCAGAGGGACGCGAGCTGCTGGAGAATACAATGATCCTCTCAATGGATCTTTCAACCTGGAAGTCCCTAAGCGAGATTGGATAGGGGCCGGGAACAACACCAGATCCGATAACCTCAATGCTTCTCCATGGGCATTTCACATCTGGATGAAGAATGGGATCAATTTAGCTCTGCCACTGGGCGGCTCGCGAGCTTCTATATACTCTATGGCGACTGAACGCGATGCCATCGAGGTGTGGACCGTGTGGCGCCTACGTTAGTAGAGTCGACCACGTCCCTGCGTCATGCCATAAATGCTGTGCACAAACCTACATGCTGCTCCCATCCGTCATCCACGCATACACATGGTCATAGTGACAGCTACCGCGCTTCGATGAACACAGCCGCACTCTATTCCAATAGAGACTGCAGACGCGCATGAATCCAATAGAATTGAAATCGGTTCTTGGATTGATTCACGTGTTTGAGGCGATGCTAGACCAATATATATTAATATCAAATTTGTCCTGACTTGGCCATGACACAAAAAGCAACTGCCACGGCTCTTTACCCCTGAATCAGCAGCTGAGGCGCTTATGTTCTGGGGCTATTCTGGGGGCGCGGGTGCAATGCCTACTTTACACATGTGGATTTGCTTCATTGGTGACCTGGTGTTCAATGATCAGGATCAGGCGTTCGCGTGATCTTGCCGGGCCCTCTGTCGTAGGCGTAGTATGTTTCTGCTTGGCGGGGTGCTGTTCACGTCACCTGGATTACGTGAAAGGATATCTCTTTTTGGAGTTGTGTACACAGCATTTCGAACCTCGACTCAATAGCTCGTGCCTTGGCAGTTATATCCTGTTGAATTCCATGGCCACGAGGTTCTCTGATAGACGCGCTATTTTTGCGTCATTTTTGCCCTAGTGTTGCAGTCCTGCCTTTCATCCCCGTTGCATATAAGTATGCCGCCTCGAACTCCCAAAGAGCAAAGGTTCTTGCGCACCCTTCGTCAAAGAAAACATGTGGGGCCTTTTCACTCTTCTCGGCGATTTCGCTTTCCTTGGAGGTATTATTCTCCAGCTCTACGGTTTCCTCTCACCCGTTCCTTGGTCCTCGAGTAATACCAACAACTCCTTGTTCAGGTTCCTTCGTAAGCTAGCACAATTTCGGGTAATATTTATCATAGCCAACTTTGTTTTCGTAGCCTACGAGGTCCCTGATGGCTATGTCCCCCCAAATGCGTGTCAAGGCGGGGCGCTCTCTAATGCTACAGTCCATCTTGCCAATGTATCACACCAGTTGCCCAGAGACGAGCCAATCCTGAGGTTCAAGCGCGAAACCTCCGTAAAACGCGCATCGAATACCGCTAATTACTCTCAAGCAGCGATCTGGATAGGAGCTCTTGGTATGCGTATCGTTCGAGGATTTGTTCGGGTTCGCTAATTTGTTTATCATTCGCTCTCCCACCCATCCCCAGGCTCATGCAACCGTGATGTTGACGGAAAGGTGTACTGCACTAAGCCGTCTTATTCGAACCCACAATACAGTCAGTACTCAATGTCCCTAATCCATTGTACTCTGTATTCACATGACGACTGGCAGATTTGACCAACGTAGCGCCTAACAGTGTCTTCTACACAGCAATGCTTCCTGACGTAAGTAATTCGCTTCCCAACAGCAGGACGAGTGTGCTCAGAGAGTGTGACGCTAGGTTGTTCATCGTCGCACGATTCTAGCTACCATCTCCCTCAATCTTGTGGGCTATGTTTTCTATTTTCTCGGTTCCATCCCATTCTGGTTCCCTGGGATCTATTCCTCTCTCTGTGGATCAACCAAGGACTCAGCCCAGGCATTTGGTATCATTTTCCTCGTCTACCAGGGATTGTCATTCGTGACCCAGTTCTTCATGAACTTCACCATCCGCGTTACTAGAATTGGCAGCTACAACTCTATCGACAACTTCTATGATCCTGCGCCATGCGGACAGGCTAGGCCCCTGAAACCTGGCATCCTCCTGAAAGCCGCTCAGGGTAATATGTACCCTATGATTTGGGTATATGAGATTTCATTGCACAGCTTTCCAGTGTCACTAACGTGAAATCTCAGACTGGCTGGTGTCTGATCTTCCTCGTTTCTACGTGGTTCTTGGTGGGAAGAATGGCGTGGCTCGACAGTAACTATAGCAAAGCTGCAGAAGACTACTCGCGACGTGCCACTACGAAAGCAGCAAGAGAGAAAGAGAAGAAGGAGAAAAAGGAAGCGACCCAGGAGGAGAGGAGAAAGGCCAAGGAGGAAAAAGAGTTCCGAAAGAAGGTCGAGAAGGAGAAAGTTGCTATGGCCGCTCGTACAGAGTTAGAGGACGAGAAGAAGGTGGTAGACCTTGAAGAAAGTAAGAGCATCCGCTCCGATAGCACTGCCGTCAATTCGCTCTCTGCCGTTTAATGCTTCGCCAAGGCTGAGATTTAGGCTGAGGTGCAATATTTCCTATCTTGGGCTCGTGTTTATGTCCTCTCGTGCGTTGGCAGCCACGGTACTACTTCAGTTCTGCATCCACATCACAGCAGTTTCGCCATCATGGACCAACGTATTCTCTATCACATCTCTCATCCTCGTATCTGTTCTAACAACAAATTGTACGTACCGGTTTGTAGGCCTACAGTTGGCCTCCACCTCTTTGAAACAAGTTTGGAGCGTCTCGTGAGGTGCATTGCCTGGATCGGCAGATGCAGCCAATGATCAGACTTGAACTTAATTGCTGGTGACCTGTCTGGAAACTCGCTGCGGGTCAAGAGGTCGCTAGTGGGATACTCGACTAGAACTAGATGCAAGAGTGTCTAAATATCTGCATGAGCCCCCTGGACATGCGCGCGTTTGACATGCAGGCGTACATGTGTACAGCATCTCATATAATTTACAACTCCTGGACACCTCACAGAGTAGCGGGAATTACAACTTGTCTCCATCTTATATGATTAAAAAAAGCAGTGACTGCTACACGAAACCCAAATCACTGGAGTCTCTGGGAGACACCACCTTTAATTCCGGGGCGCGCCTAGCTAAATATTCGCTTCATTCACAGCTAGACCGAGGCACAATTTCTGCGAAGCGGTCATGAGCAAATCCTCTGATGCATGCGCTGCCTGTGTTTCCGTTGGCTGTTGGATGCTATTCACGCCGTCTCCGTTCCATGGGAGGGAGTTTTGGGTGTGATCCTACTGAATCCCAGGGCCACGAAGTCCCTTGACGGACACATATCTCTTCCGACGGGTGTCAATACCCCTTACTACCCCTCATTCGTGCGTATAAGCTTGTAACCCCTTGGCTCCGACGAGTAAAGGGTCTTGCGATTGAGCGGAAGAAGTGAGATCACGCTGGGCCATCTTGGTAACAAGGCTGCTGATGCCCGTTCTCCCGTAAGCCGGAGCACTGATTTTCGGGGAACAACCACCCTCACAGTCCCTCAGAGCTTCGCTCCGCCAAGTGTATGTCAACCTGTATCACTCTCCAACTCGACCATCGTCATCGCCGACGAGCTTGCTACTCCCCCCGAGGCGAGATCCTCCTGAAATCCGGGCACGAAGCTACTTTCGAAGTGGTGAAGAACGAATCGAATACTGCTGACAACTCTCGAAATGGCGATCTAGATGAGAGCTCTTGATATAAGTAGGTGTCATTCAAGCGTCTGTTACTTTGAGCCAACTTGTCGATTTCCGTCCCCAAGCCCATGCAACCGTGGTGTTGACGGAAAAGAGTACAGCACGAAGCCGTCTGACTCGGGCCACAATGCTGCACTCGGGGTCTCCTATCCCATCCTCCACGCACCCACATCAGGACTCACGAATTTACCCTGTACGCTTAGAGACCGTGACATATATCGTCCGTCGCCGCACCACCTCGGTTGTGGCGTACATTGACCCTTTCCTCAGTGCTGTCCCGTTCGTGTCTGCGTCTTTCTGCCCGTCGCCGCCACAATACTCTACTGCAGTCTCAGCGCCACAAACGGGTGCATCCCCTGTGTACTCATATTTGGACCTAGCAGAATCTACGCATCAATTGGAGACCATACATGCGTGGTGGCCTCAACATTTTTATGAATCTCTGACCAATAAGTCAAGCGTCCTATCGTTTGTGAAAACAGAATAAGGAACGCGCAGCCCAAGAATAAACCTCGTGTTGGAATGAGCACGCATCAAATTTGTGGCGACAATGTCCGGAGCAAAGGTAACATGCCAACTGCCAAGACCAACCATATGGGAATAGATTGAGTAGGACTGCCAGAATGCCTAACCGTTGATGAGATCGTTGAAGTCGTTGATGAAGGTAATGTTGTCGAAGCTGTTGACATAGCAGTGGTAGTTACACTATTGTTTCTGAGAGCCAAGCGATGAAAATCCTATTTAGCCCTATGACCTAGGTCGAGATACTGCTAAAAGGAACTTACTCCACGAATACGCGCAAGAATTCAATCTCGAAGTATGCTTGATCATAATTCCTCGGGTCACGTACTAGGTCCGAACAACTACCCTTACATAAACCTCCGGAATTGAACACTTCTGGGGCCCCAGCGTAAAGGCCACAGACAAGTGTTTGTAAAATGATCGTTTGCGGGCCAAAATACAGAGTCGTATTGCATGTTGACTGCGGGTAGAAAGCGCTCGGAGGTCCCCAATTCCCGGGATTTGGAGAAGTTGATGGGAGGTCAGGTGGGATACTGAGTTGCTGTAGGTATGAGTTGATGCCAGGCATAAGAAAGCAACACGTAAATCCGAAGAATTAAGAGAGAAGGTCGAACCGGGAAAAACCAGAACCGGATACCTTCATCGTCCCACAAAACAGCGTAAGCACTAGATCCAGGAACGCTTAGCTCTCGCAAAGAAAGAAAAGGAAGCACACGAACCCCCCGCCATTTAGTGCAAATCCTTGGCCATAATTATTGGCCTTATTCTCAATAACGATACACCCCTCGTTATCATTGGTCATGTTCCAGCAACTGGATTGTACTATCCATCCAGTTTCGTTTCCAATAGGATACGGAGGACGGTTGCATCCTTGGATTGTGTGTAGAGAGTACTGATTATTTGTTGCCAGGTTGACATTCTCTTTGTCAACCATTCAGCATGCATACGTTACAGACTTAAGGAGACTCACCAACGATATCTATCTCGCCGTACTGGGGCCAATTGCTAGAATTACCTCCCTGGAGCCCCCAGAGTGAGATTTAAGATGAACGAGATGCATGTCACTTACTAAAGTCCACAGGCCTGGCCAACTTCCGAGGGTAGGAAAAATTAGAGAAATTTTCAATTGGAAAGAAATAGTTAAGATACCTACAGGGAGCACTGTGACATAAGTCAGCAACTAACTATGTCGGGACTAGGCGCAACGTACCCCATATGGCATATGTCTTGCCTGGAAAAGTATAAGGCTTCCTTTGTTGATCGTGGCCTGGGTGGACATTTTTACAGTAGCTCTGTTGAACACTTCCGCTATCGAATAGGAGTAGGCATCAATTTCCGCAAAGAACAAGTATCTCGACTCTTACTAGTGCCCACTGTAATATTATCCACTCTGATTATCGCATTGTTTGCTTCGTTTACATATGTGATATTTTGGACTTTGGCATCCGTGGCGCTTAGGAATCTGTGTAATTGTTAATAAATCCTGCCACTCAGGTGCCTAGCAATATTCTTACGTGACATTCTAGTATAAACCACTCAGTACTCTGTATAAATTCTGTTCGAAGTAACGCACCCCCCAATTTGTATCGTCGATTCCCTCAGCGAAGTCCCAGCCCTCAAAACTTCATATCGTTCAGAATACTGTCTGCGGGTGTGATGGCCTCCTAGCATACAATGTTGAACCAGAATAGTTGTTTGCAATGATATAGGACTTGACTTGAGCCCGTATAGCGTGAAGGAAAAGTCCTGAGAACATAAATGCAAGAACGCGCATCTCCCAGAGTTTGGGACACATGGCTGAGGTGAGACCTCTGGCCCCGTTTCCATGTTATATATCAGAGCAAATACTTTCAGGAGTAAACGTGGCCCCATTTGCGCCACTTAGTCGGCCTCGTGGCAACAAGATGTTCCTGCCCGAAGGACCTCTTGCTGATGTACAACGCACATGGTGATTCAGGACTCAAAGATAAACTCAACTGCAACGGGTGAGTATGGGCGACTCCCTCATGAACGCTCCGGAATCGCTTGAGCCTAGCTCCAGTGCACCGGGCAGGGACAGCCGGCTAGCGACACGATTATAGCGTGTTAGCTGCCATGTCGAGTAAAAAGCTAACCGGAGTTGACCGGAGCATGCTAGCTTAATCAGGAGTGAAGCAAAGCTTAAAGGCGACAGGGAAATGCCACCAATTGAAGCCCTGAATCACTACCAGTGCACGGGGTTGAGTCCCTCCAGGATCCCATGGTGCTATGCATCATAGCACTCCCAAAGAGCTCCAATAGATGACCCCAAACGTACCAGCCCTCGACTTGTCTCCATGCAACGATTAGTGGATTGACGGCACAAAGAGAGCCGGAAGCTCAGCATAGTTCGGAGTGTGTCTGAATTTGCTTCTTGTAAACGGAGACAATATACGACCATTACCGGCCAGATGCAGATGGCGTTGGTGGCCCGCCTTCATATATATTGAGTACCAGAACTTCTCGAATTCTGACCTACTATACTGCACCGACACATCTAAACAGCGTATGTACCCGTGCAAATACGGTGCACACTTAACGAGGCAACATCAAGAGCACCTCAATCCTGCAAACAGCGGGGGTGCAGTTCTTCGATCAAATCAATGTGACATGGAGCAGTGTCGTGAAAATGATCACATTAGCCCACCTATTGGTCAACAACCGACTGCAACTGGAGTCGCTCTACTCAAGGTCCCAGGAACCGACGCCAATGTTCTCCCCCTAATTCTCCAAGAGCTTTTAGCACCTCCATCTCCTCCAGGTTTAACATGACCTTCCGCTCTCCGTTCGCTAACCCTTTCCTGGAATCCTCGATCAGAATTGCCCGCGCCGCGGTCAGCGAGTCAAGGACCAACTGAAGTTCCGTGACGGTAGGCTTATATTGGAGATCAGGGTCAGTCGTCAGCGTCGGTAAGAAGTTTCGATGGGAGTGCAAAATCTTGAGAACGACCGTTAGCGACGAGCGAGAGTCAGCCTCGATTTTCTAGCCCCTTACTCACTTCTTCCCAATTTATGAATAATACACCCTCTTTCTTCATACACTTCCACAGGGATGCAAGCATGACACGCTCCTGAAAGCTACACTGCTCGATATAAGCCCGGGTGGGACTATTTTGCATCTGTTGGAGCACTGCCGAAAGGTGCCTTGTTGTCACAGGCCCAGACAGCTGTTGGCCGTAATGAACCTCGACAGCTTTCCTAGGTCAGCGTAATTAGATAAGAGTTCGATACAAAACCTCCAAGCACGCCACAAACCTGCAGATATCCAACACCCGTCGTGCATCCCCACTGATCCCGGACACTTTCATAGCAGCAAGTTTGATGGCATCGGGTACGACGATATCTTCCGGCTCCATCTCAAGACTAGAAGACGCGCAACGCAATCGACACGTCACAATTTCTATCAACTGGGGACGATCGTATGCCTTGAAATCGACCCGTTCCATTCCTTAATGCTGCGTTGAGCGCTGTTCTACCTGTGATCGAGATGACTTACCCATTCGACTCCTTACCTTCCCAGACATTACGCGGGTCGGTAAATCCATCGTATTTGCGACGGCCAGCACAATAAGTTTGGACTGTGCCATGGTCGGCCAGTTAAAGAAATTATAAACCACATCTTGCTTAGCCGTCAGCAGTTGGTCCAATTCATCCATCATCACGATACTGAAATGGGAGTCAGACGATTAGAACCATAACTATACTGTGGGCCATTCGTTACCATGCATGACTTCCTGGACCTCGTATCGCGTCTCCAGAGAAGTACTGATCCAGCCTCCGGAGGGCTTCCTTTGGAGTAATTCGCAGGCGGCCATCTTCTGCGATATTGTGGCCTGACAATGCCTCCCAAAGAAGACTATACGAGCCCGATGGCTCAGGGATTTTAAGTCCGTTGACTTCGACGTATGTAAATGGGCTGGTCTCCTGCCAAACAAACGTCAGGAGCCCAAAGACACGAGATGGTGAGTCAATTTACGTCTCGCTCTGCCATACGCTTCAGTTCCCTGATGACAGCATGAACTGTAGCCGTTTTCCCGGTCCCAGGGACGCCAGAGATATCTGAAGGAAAGAGTTATTATGTCTGGTCGACTCTATGCCACCAAGAAAGTACTTACAGATACATCCTCCTGCCCCTTCTTCAAGGAGTGTCAGCACCTTACTTAAGATTTCCATGTACTCTTCGTCGCGACAAGGAAGTACGTCAGGGCGAGATGAGACATGCAATACATGCATTGCTCGTAGAAATGGGTTCTCGGGTAGGTGACTCAAGTCTTCCGATCCATTAGTAAAGGATGCAAAGTCTTCAGGTGCAAGCAGGTCTGCAATACGCCTTCTTTTGGTAGGGGAGCGGGATGAATCATGACGACGTTTGGAGGGAGAGGCTGAAGTGGAAACCGTCCTCCTGCTTCTTGCTGAAGAAGGTGTTGTTGGGAGACTTTCTTTGAGTTTGACCCTTGTTCCCCGTGTTTTCGAAGGTGTATGTAATTTGGATGGCGATGAAAGGCTATCCGTTTCCTCCTGTTCAGGCGAAGTGGACTTCGTTTGTTGTTTAACCGTTCGTCTGGACCTTTTGAGGTTTGCCATCAATATGGGGGTGCAATCGTCTGACCCACTAGCTGTCCCCTCCGAGTCAACGCTGGGTGTTGTATAGACATCGCTTTCATTAGCGTGTAAGGACAAACGTCTTCTTTTAGCTGGAGGTGGCAACGGTTCTGGTGGACTCTGAACGACTCGTGTTTTATTGGAAGATGCTTTAGCATCGGCAAGAGGTGTAAAACACCAAGCTCGAGGCGAAAGATATCCGCTTGCTTGCTCGCGTAGTTTCTCCATGTCAAAACGGTAAAAGTTTTTCATGGTATCATCCGTAGCATAGAAACAGCAGAACACTTTTCCATCTGCAAATGATCGTGCGGAGGTGCTGGTGCTGTGGACAGAGACCTTGGCAAGAATCGATTCAGGATGGAGCACGTCCGAGGATGACATGGTGTAATATATTTCGTTCTATGATGATTTTTTTTTGTCAGGTCATTCTCTTCCCCTACGAGGAGACCCCATACCGACTCGTGATGACGTGGCACTCGCACGGAGGGTAACTCGCTTGGCTTTACGAACCAATGAACGCGTATCCTGGGAAGCCCAGCTTCCCCGCGGCGCCCTTTCTGGGTAGAATTACGCGCTTCCCACATCGACGTGATGATTCCGATGCTTGGGTAAGGGTTGGTCCCGGTCTTGACTAGGACAGTATCTCCAAGTTTTATAGTAGTTTTCCTATGATTCGGTGTTTCAGAGTATAGTACCAGACTTCCATAGAAGTCTGCCTGGCATTTCTCAAGCGTTTTCGCCTCATCGAAATCCTTGACATCCTCCGATGTCAAAGCGTCATGTCCCCATTGGAACTTCCAATCAGTCCTAAACCACGTCACAGGGTTCACGCCAGCATTACCCAAATTCTTTCCGCTGACGCGTGAAGAACGTCTAGGCGTGTTCTCCTGCATAAACACGCGTTACAGCTGCGTCGGGGACGCGGACGTGTGTGTCACGTGGTCATATGTGATTCCCATTCTGAGACTGTCATCCTTGGATGAGGTGGCGCGACGAACGGTCTTACTTTTGTTTTTGTTTTTATTTCGATCGGTCAAGCGTTGCATCGGTGGCTCTGGTCCAATACGTTTACACATGAATACGGCAGCCTTCGTCCTTCTGCGCGCCGATAGTGCGCCACCATCCTCACGAGTCACTAGTGTGCCCTAGCGAGTGTTACTCAGGTCTTAGCTGTCTGGTAGCTAACCTAGGCTGAATTTATTGCATCTAACGTTGTCATATTGTTCGAAAGGACCTCGAGCATGATTGATGAACTGCATAGATTTAGATGCATATAATTAAGTTGTGCATCACAGGAGACCCCCTTCTATCACGATTCACCAACCGTCGCGACGTCCATCTGGCACAATCGCTCCCAACGCTCCTTTTCCTTCATCCAAGCTCCGTTTGGCTCCTCCAGACTATCCTGCCTTCCATACACCCCTTCGCAAAATACCATGACTAAATAACCCACCACTCCCGAGTCTCCCCACAACGCATCTCTAACAGCCGAAATCAGCCTCGCAGTCTTTAGTTGAGTTTCATCATCGTCCATGGCTACGTCATCCCAGGGCTGCGACTCGCAATACGATGCCAAAGAAGCCGACATGTCCAGCAAAACGCTCATTTCTGCCTCTCGCAGTCGTGGGTAGATTGATAAAGGGGCAGCCAGTCGAAGTGCATTGAGTGACTGCAAGATCTGATTTGTGAACACGGCGATGGGAGGGAAAGAGGTGAGATGTGCTGGAGGAATGTGCACTGCCATTGGAGTTCGTGGGGCATCACGCGCTGTGATTTTATTCAGGTCTCCAATGACGAGCCATTGTGAAGGTGACTTTCGAGCGCGGGTCGCGTCCGCTATGGTTTTGTGTAATGAGCTTTGCGCATCAAGGAAACCCTTTTGAATGATATCGAACACAGAGTCCTCAACAACGCTGGGTAACAACCCTCGAAAATCCAATCCAATGCGGGAAAAGGACGATCCACAGTATGTTAATTGTGTGATCAATGAAGCAACTGAGGACATGTCCGCTAACTGTATCTCCGGCATCACTTGTCGAACTACGCTGAGGAGGCGTTTCAAGTAAGTGTGCGTGAAAGAGAGGAGAAAGGAACGAAGTTGGAAAATTTGACGATCCCCCCCTTCAGCATCCTGAGGTGCTGTGTGCGACGTAGACGAAGAAGGGGATAAAAATATGGAGGAGTATTGGGTGACGGCATCGTATACTCCCTCACGGAACACTTCAATCCATTTCCGGAGCCATTTCGCAGGATCATCCGAACGTGAGCCTTCGTCGCCACACGCACGGCGGAACGATTCATCGAGATTATCCGACCGACCGTGAATGAACGCAATGGCCAACTGTTCCTCCGTCAAAACGCCCATTCTTCGTAACAAATTCACCGTTTTGAATAAAACGGGTAATTTCGCTTGCCCTCGCAACTGAGAAAGAAGTTGATTTAGCAGACTTTGCATCGACGCAAGAACGGAAGTGTGCACGGATTGGAGAAGAAGCGAAGTTTTGGGTAAGGAGGAGGATAGCAGATTTTTTTCAAAGTGGTCCGCGAGATCTAATGCCTCGGGGTAATACCCATTCTGGACGCAGGTTGCGATCAGGTTGGGTAACTCCAAGACATCGAGCAACTTTTCCTGATTTTCAAGGACGATGTTTGCCTTCCTTCGATCTTCCTGAATGTTACGCGTTCGTTCAGTAAAGAGGCGTGCCTCCGACTCTAACGATGGAACCCATCCGCAAAGCATAGAATCCAAAGACGCAGTAAGCGAATCAAGCGAGGAGCTTAGTTCATTTGAAGCGGAATGCAAGGAGAGGAAAGTAGAGTGCTGGTTGTGGCATAACTGTGTAAGGTCAGTGGCGAGTAACTCGGACTCTGTTGCAAGGCGATTGGGTTCCGTTAGGAGAGTGCTCAAAGGCAATGAGGTAAGCTGAGAGATATACGCCTGGGCTAAAGAGGACTTGAGGACATGCGTACCACCCGCAGGCCCGGTCAAAAGACTAAGCAAGTTCGCTGAGGTGCCACTGGATGCGTCCGTCATGCTTGTTGACATGTATTTGGCCAACTGTGGATATCATAACCGAAACGGCCATCCATCATTACCCTGTAAATGCGCGTGAAGACCGGCAAGCTGAAGCCTGTTTCTAAGCCCGTTACTCGAGCGTCTCTGTTAATTTCCAGTATATTGGCTGTATCTTTTCATCTCGGCAGATATCATCCGCCACAAACAAGCATTAATAACGAGCTTGCAAAACCCCCATGCCCTATATGTAGTACTCTGTGGACGATCTTGCTGAATATGGAGAGTCAAGGCGAAACTCCAGTAGTTAGCCGGCCCGCGCAACATCCGCATTCGCCGTCTTCCCTGCAGGACCTGCTTGTCCAACTTGCCTTGAGAGAGACCAAAGGATAACCAAGGATGCCTTGGCCTGGGGGGAAAAACGTTGGGGAGCCTTGGCATGCAAGTAGCGGCCACATTACCAAGGTGATTTCCCTGACACTGAATCTTAAAGTTGAACGATTTCCGCGATCTCATTGAGCGACAGTGAAACTTTATGCGTGCCTAGGCCGGTTCCTGCGTTGAAGGCTCTATACAACAGCCTATAGACTGGTCGTCCTTTATTCTCCACTTCGATCGTCCCAAGGACACCTCGGCGACGACCGGGCATATCGATTTCTCCACTATCCCCCTGCAACTACATATGCCCTCGGCTCCCCTTGCTCGTACGTTCTCCCGGATGGGTTCTCTCCATCTTAACGCCCTTCCCCCGATCGGTAGCCAGCCATGCATGTACGTAATGGGGATCGCAAATGAGTTACATCTTGCCTAAACCTTGGATGAGTGGGATCCTGCCATAACATCAAAAAATTTGAATTTTTTTGTCCACTTCCTCGGTTCCCCTTCCCCTTCGCTGTTCAACGGCACTTTTGGCTCACCCCCCCGAATTCTTCGGCCCGGAAGGCGGAAGCGCACAGGAAGGGGAAAGTTTTGCAAAGCTCAAGAGTTTGCTTTCCAGCCACCGGGCGCGCGTTCCACGGATCGAGCTTTGATGGTGGTCCGTCGGACTCAATCGGAAGGTACCAATGATGTTTTATGAAGCTCCCGTCTCTGTGGGTGGGGTTTTGACACAGCGCTAAGCTCGACAGTTCTATGTTCCTGCGAGGTCGCCGATGGCCTTTCATTCCTGGCATAACATAACGTTTTCGTTTCCACGAGATGTAATTGGGGGTTTGATCATTACGTTTTTCAGAACGTCATGACGACACTGAATTTCCCACCTAGGACCGAGTTGACAAGCGGAACACCGCTTGATAGTATGAAGAAAAGAAAAAAAGTGGAACCACACCCTGCCCCAATCATTCTATGCCGTGGATAAGGGGGAGGGGGGAGGGGGGAAGGGGAAGACCAGGGAATCGAATCACCTCATCACATGTGCTGCATCTACCTACACAAATGGGGCCTGATTCCGGTTCCGCCGCGGTGTTGTTCAGTGCTGCTGATTCAGCTTCTCCAACTGATCGATTGCTGGGACGATAACACGCAATAGCACTGATTGGATTATACAAGCGCTCAAGAGATTTGATCACGTACGTCCGTGCGGACACACGAAACCAAAAAAAGCTCCGCTCAGGAGTACAATGCATGGGCGCCTTGACCCTTAAGAGATAGGGCATGCGTTACTCCGGCCGATACAAACCCCTACATTGGAAGACGTGGCGATTCGACCTCGTGGTATCCGCTCGTTATAGTCGTGGTGACGAATGTAGTGCCTATAGCGCGCATCCTATACCAGTGCAATTCTGGGTGCTGTCCCTCGATTCATGCCTGCCTTACATACAGGATCAGGGTGCTCATGTCGAAAGCAGTTTCCATCCGCTGATGACAACGATGGGGCCGCTATGACGAGATCCCCTTCTTCGCACCGGGCTCAAGCTTGTGAAAACAAAACCTGCGCTCGCCTAATATGGGTTTCATCTCGTAAAATGAGCGGGATGCTCCTCTAATCCTCATTAGCGTGGAAAATTAACGCAGATGGGACTGCGCCTGCCTGGGCTGCAAATTACGCCATCAATCACCAATCCCCTCCCCCCCTCCCCCCCGGAGCACAACCCATCTAGCGGACAACTGCTGAAGGCAATGATCCGCCTCCGTACGATCGATTGCTGTAGAAACTCGCGGAAATGAAGGGATAATATTTTTTTTGGGTGGGGATTGCGCGCGTTCTTAATTGGGCTGTATCACTGATTGCTGTTGCGCACACATAGCCTCCTCGCAACTATGACTGGATATTGAAGCGCTCAATCTAAAGGGAATTGAGGGATTTTCAAATCGTCGATGGGAAAAAAATAATCGAGGTTGAACACTATTGCCTGCAAGCCAAATCGCCGATTGCCGGTCGGTTGAGTTTGACAGACGATTATGTAAAAACTCACCGGACGCAATCATCCTTGCTTTGCACGGCTATATGGGTGTGTGGGTAAGCCTTGAGATTCCTTTTGCACGTCGTACGCGCGGCCCTGTAATTCATCCATTCGGCTAGAACGCCTGCGGAGCTATAGGGGGGTTGGGGGGGTTGAGTTGGGGCACTCCATCCCTCCCCGGAGCAGACATAAGGGGCCCAGTGGCCGTACGGGCCTCGCGCACCCACATATGACATACCCACTCCCGATGAATTGGTCATTAATGTAAGCTGTGTTGGGGCCTAATAGGATTTATTTATGCAAATGGCTCTCGAGCTAGCCAGTCCTCCCTTCTCTCCCTAATTGGCCAGTGACATGCATGGTTTCAAATTTTCAATCAAGGGAACTGGAACTACTAAACCAAAATACTAGATTCGGGTTGTCTTTATCGAATTCGATGTCGGCTGGCGCCCGTCATTGCACGGCAGCTCAACTATTGTTTTTTTTTTTAAAAAAGAAACTCCTTCTTTTTCGGAATTCTCCAATCGGTCCAGCTTCACCGCTCCTCGGCTGGCTCGTTCTGGTATATCCTTCTCGTCGTTTCGTTCGGGAAGGTCTGGCATAACTCCGACCCTCCCGACCCCTATCATTCATCATAACAACGGCGTGGGTGTTCTCGATCCCCCCGTGTTAGCCTAGTTAGTCTCACAGACTCTAGAGCTAGCTTGGGGGCGGTGCTATGAATATGGATATGCGATGCATGAAAGCGCTGCGCTGTAAGGCAACCGACATTGCTGTACAAGTATACATTCATTCGCGAATACGAATTCCCTCCATGCATGATGACCGAAGTTCATCGGTTGTGCAAAAAGAGTAGGAGGGGGGGGGAGGGAAAAACCCGGGATGCATGGCCACGGCGAGTTGGGAGAGAAGCCCGCTTATGTTCAAGGAACAACCCCCCACAAGCGGGAGCTGTTTACCCTCATGAAACCCGCGCGCGAGTCCCTGGATAATTGTTAAACCACGTGGGGATGGAAACATGATAAGTTGGGCTTCATCTCAACATATCATCCGTCAAACGGCACCAACTGGCCAGTGTATGGGGGGAGGGGGGGGTTGGTTGGTTGGTTGGGGTTACATGGCGGGGGGGAAGGGTTCTCCCTCTTCTCTCTCAATCGGTGCAAAGTCCGTTTGGAGACGGATATGGTGAATGTACAAATCACTACTACGTAACCAGTAAGTCGTTGTTCCCATTCAGCCGCAAGGGGCCTTGATGGCAGGATCCCAGGCGGATAGGATCCATTTCTTGTTGGAATTATATATATACAGTATATGAGAAGAACAGCTTGTAATATAAGTAATTGTTATTTCTTTCAAGTTTCAACACCAAAAAGTTAACGGTCATGCTTCCCGACGTGAAAACGATTTTGATGCGACAGAGAAAAACGTGTGCCTGATCATATCTTAAGCTACGCTTGGACGCTATGTACATAATGCATGCGACCCGTCTCGCTGGAAACTCCTTCGATCGAGCTCGAGGATGCGGCGCTCTATGCCGTAGCTTGGAAAGCCGCACGAACCAGAAAATCTCAGATTAAGATTGAATGAGATCTTCTACGAATGGTCATGATCAGTCGGGCACATGGACGAGAACAAGATATCTCCGGCCCGATCAGGACATTCGTTAGAGAGAGAACGTAGTTGTGTAGGTACAGGCAGAGACCCCGCCCCGCGCTAAAAGAAAGAAAAAGAAAAAGAAAAAGAAAACAAACAAAGCATTGCAGCTCTTATCCTTTTTTATATGGTAATTGCTACACACAGCTGATGGATACAGGATAGTATGTGATGGGATTAAGAATGTCAGCAGAAAAGAAGATGATTGTGTGAAGGACCAGCATAATGAAAAAGGAAAAAGAAACAAGTAACCACAAATCGCATGAAAAAAAAGGAGAGAGAAAACACGGTGTGGACACTATGACTAGAATGCTGCAATGCAAAAAAAAAAAAGATGAGTTAGAGCGGGGGATTCACATCTAGACGACAAGCTGTATTGGAGGGGGGGGAGATGAGAAGCAATTTTTTACTTGCTGTCCAAGAATGATTTGAAGAATGACTGCTGTGAAGAGAGCAACAAAAAAAAGAAGCATTTCGCGCACGCGCGCCAAAATCTCAACTCATCAATCGTATCCTCCTTCACCGATCGTTCCAACTTGAAGTCCTCCTTCACACGGCGACATGTCTTTCCCGCCAATACGAACGTCCCCACCTGCACATTTAGCCCTAGCGACATGTCTCCTCACGCTATCTTGCCTAGAGTAAACCTTTCCACACCCTTGGCAATAATATCGGGGGTGATCGTGGCTCTTGATGTGCCGTGACAGTCATGACCCCTTTGGAACGTCGCTCCGCACGTTTTGCATGCATGAGGTTTTGCAGGGGAAACCGAAGAGTGTGATTGTTGTGCAGGGTTGGGCGTGGGAGATGGCGGAGCGGATGGAGTGGTGAGTTGGAAGGTACGGAGAGACGGAGCGTGAGTGTCATAGATGAATAGCCCGTTACTACTGCTACTGCTACTACTACCGTTCCCGGTGCTTTGTCTCAATTGTGAATGCACTGCTGAATCGGACGATGAACTTGACCCTGGCCTAGCGGACGGGTTCCGTGAAACGTTGGAAGATGACGCCGCTAGAGATACATTCCCAATACTTGGATCCTCAATCCGTGGGATGATGAATTCGTTGTGGCTATCAAACGAGTGAGATAGAAGAGAAGGCTGTCGCGGGGGAGTATAAACGGGTGCTTTTGAGGAAGAAGTGGACCAAGGATCGCTTCCTAGTGGAGAAAGGGACTGAAGGGGGGAGGAGAGGTGTCAATATGGGCGCTCAACTAAACAGTGTAAAAAAAAACAACGCACATTCGATTGTCCAAAACCAGTACCGCCAGAAAATGGTCCATCGACCGGCGGAGGATGCGCCGAAACTCCAAGCCGGCCGCTCGAAGTTGGGAACGAAGTATGGTGAAGCACAGGCGGCCTCGTTGTTTGTCCGAGGCGCAACGATTGATCAAACGAGTTGTTGGGACTAGCTAAATAGCCTCTACGTGGGTCGTTCATTTGTCCAACGCCCGTTGTGGTGGTGGTGGTGGGCGCCATCGAAGGGAATTCGTTCGAAAGATTAAGTGTGTGTAAAGTACGAATGCCGCCATTTATCACAGAGTTTGGCGCGCTGCAAACGTCTCTGATCCGCTGCTGTATTGCTGCGGTTGAGCGAACCGCGGGTGTGGAGGTGGAGGAGAGCCATTCCGTGGTGGAAGGGATGATTGCATCGACATTGAGAGAGAATCACCGAATGGGTTTGAAGATGAGATGAAGTAACTGTTCGTCCTTCCACTGTTTAAAGGAGTGGGTAATGGCTCTGGCGTCTGAGGGGGGGGGGCCGCAGGATGGATCACTTGTCAGCGAAGGGGGTTGAGAAGGTCAAAGCCTCTGGATGGGACCTACGTAGCTCTGGAGATGAGGTGGACAGTAAGGCTCTGGCTGTTGGAACATGGCTTTGAAGCGATGATAGATGGGAGAGTAGTTGTTGCAGAGGGGCAAGCTTCAATAGACGTCGGAACCGATTCTTATATCGAGACGAGAAGGGCCATTCTGCTTTTGGACAAGTGCTTGATTATGAAGAAGTTGTTTGGGCACAAACAAATTCATCATTACCCGTGAAATGTATTCACGGGATGAGAACTCCATCTTGATGAATTTCCACTGAATAAGAAATCGATAATAATAAAAAATTAAAGGTGATGGTGTATTTTTTTTAATGAAAAGTGAGGAGGGAGGGAGGGAGGGAGGGGAGGAATACTGATCGTGGTCCCGTGTTTGTATTGTCGTCAGTGAGTTAACTTGTACAGGCCAGATTTTCCGTTTGAGTTAGTTAGTTGGGGTGGAGGGGCGTATCCACACGCAACCGACATGGTGAGAAAGAAGAAGACCTAGTAGTTGGTTTCACAGCCTTTAACATACCAAGGCTGGTAGTAAACTCGTAGCCGTTCCGCTAGCCATGCAGAGAGAGAGAGTATGTGTGCTTCGCAGAACACATCATGATCAGGAACTTTTTAGTATGGGGGGGGAGGTCTAAGTGAAGAGCTAGCAGCACCGCCGAAGTACTAGGATGATGTTGATTCTTTCCTCAGCCTGGGGATCTCTGTATGGCCGAAAGAAGTTACACAGGACTTTTGTTTTTTTTTTTGTGTGTTAAATCGAACATTCAATGCATCATATTTGGGAGTGGGAAAACCGCAACTCGATCCGGGGATGCCAGGACTCGATATAGTACGCGATTGAGCACGGCATTGATGCCAGTGCTCAAGCCCTGACCAAGCGCGCTCAGATTCGCTATGAAGACACTAGTATTATTATTTATTTTTGTTATTTTGGTCACGAGCTCGGGGTTTGCGCGTTTCGAGTTTCTCCGCGGAGTCCATGGCCACGTTTCGAGAACGGGAGGTTCAAAACATCTCTACCTGAGGTGATAGCTCGGTTGCGGGTTCGCTCCTGGAGAAATCAACGTATGGGTACAGGGCACTCAATGTCGTCCTCTCCTGCATTTCTGGAGTTCCATTTTCTTGCACAAGGCCTGCTTTCGACTGTGATTCCCAGATGTAGGCATGCGCGCATCTCTTCCGATAGGAGCGAACTCTATAACTGGTCACTCTGGGAACCCATTACGGACGAATTCTTAGATGAAGAACGAAAAAAAACAAAGTCAGTAGTAACCGATCTCAGTTCCTATCATTGGGTTGGCGTATGATTTTTCTTCCAACACCACGAGCACTGCTCCCTTTGCGTTCTACGTGCAAATCTGCACGCTACGTGTTCGAACCGCTCGACTCCGCATTGCCAGGGGAACTTACCCTTACGTTTATCGGAAACTCAAAAAGGTCCTATGGTCACACGTTTGTTATGACACCTTCTGCTTCCTTGAAATCTGGTGGGTGGGTGGATGGATGGATGGATGGATGGTGGATGGGCCGGACGTAATTTCACTCCATCAGAAACGGTATATTCTCATCAACTCAACGCCGAAAATGTTCGCTAAGCAAAGCACCCTATAAAGAACTCCCTCTCTCTCTCTCGCTTCTGTCGTTGGGGAATCATTACTAGATGTGCTATGAGGCTGCGTGTAGGGTTCGCAAAATGAGGAAGGAGGGCGCGTGCCCTATTGTCAAGGTATCAAGGATGATTCCCCCCCTCCCCATCATTCATGCCATCGATCGATCACCACCGCTCCCAGCTCTGCCATTCGAAACAAACACCCTTCATCTGACTGATGGCAAGTTTTGACCAATTGACCGGAAGATTATTGACTGAGGAGATGATCACAGAGCGCGATGATCTGCCATTGGGTCTGTTCGGAGAGCTGTGCAATCTCGCATCGCAAGCAAAAAAAAAAAGGTAAGTATGCATGTACTTAATCGTCGGACCCGGGTAGCTGTGATCTCCGGTGCAATATCGGTAGCGCCGTTCCATGCGACTCTATGAATGGGATGGACAGCTATGGCCGGGGCCCGGTGCGACAAAGCGAACTGAGTGCTATAACCAGTGCACATTCATATCAAGTAGTTATACATATACACATATATATATATCACCTTAGCAGCAAACTCTCCATTTCAGGCCCCATTCGCCCAAAATCAACTCTCCCGATCTTTCTCTTGTCTGTTTTCCTTCTCAACTGAGGCAGCTCTAAGATTTTTCAAGCAATGCTCATTCTGAACTCCAACCCATTAATGCAAAATGGCCGTGCTAGAACCTTAATTCAAATCAGTCTTCTTCAGGATCCTATCTATGTAGATGGGGGGTTTGCGCCAGTCTTTTTTTTAAAATGCAGAACGCGCCCGCGCGTCTCTCCCACACGACTATACATATATCGGCTGTGTCTCCCTTGTTCGTAGACTTGTCAAGATCGCAGGTCAGCCTGCGATGATGCACCAGCTGGTAGTCCTCCCCGAGCCCCGTGGCCATGCAGTCGTACAACTCAAACCCTCGGAGATGAGGTGACCATTTTTTTCAAAATCTTAGCACCTCCCCTCCCCTCCTCTATTTGGTCATGCTGACCCAATACATCGAGGTAGCCATTCCTCCCCAAAACTCCGGGAGGGTGGGAACGTCTTTTCAAGTCAATTCCCTGCCCTTAGACTGCTGCCGCCCAGCTTCATGTCTATATCAACTACACTCTACTGTCTCTCTCTGTGAAACAGTATTATTATATCACACTCGATTCTGTTCGTGAATGTCATATATTCATGGGATCATCTCGGGTCTAACGGACGGGTCTTGAACTGCTTCTTGGCCAATGTCTTCCCTGCCCCTGCCCCTGCCCCTAAATCACTTCGGGGAGCTAAGGTTCACAAACTTGTTGGGGGAATGTTCCCACCCACGTACTACCCCCGCAAACCCGCGAACTTCTTGTTTCATGGCCCCCCCGTTCAGCTATTGACATACAAAATATATATAATATAAAATATATAAAACTTGTGGCGTCCCGGGTGTCGCTTTCTCACCGATATTTGGAACCTCCCGATGGGTTCAATGAAGTGTAGCCCCCTCCCGGATCAGTATCTCTCTTCCGTGCGGGGTTCTTCTGTCGTGAGACCCTATGATATGATTACATTGGATGGCACCCCCACACCCACCACCCAACACCCCCACCCCCAACCCTTGCTGTGGTACGGTTTTCATATCATTGTAATGCATGATGCGTATTACGCATGCCATGCAGCCTCAGGATGGAAACAAGGCATTCCAATTTCATATTTCCCTGAAATCGATCGAATCATCAAAAAAAAAACGACAACAACACCCTTTTTTAATCCTCCTGACATATGTCGCAGTTGGTCTCAAGATGTCTCTACAATCTCCTGATCTGATGATATATATATATATGTGAAGGGTCGCTTTCTTCTCGTCACGCTTTATCTCCTCTCACCATATCGCTTTTACTATCCTTCCCTCCCCCACCTCACCCTCCCCCCTTCATGTCTCATACCAACTTGTAATTCCATGCATGAACGTGCATCATGCATGCTCCTGTCAAAAAAACCGAAGTCGGCTATCAAGGGAAAAAAAAAAACGACGCTTATCATGCCAAAACCGCCCGCCCGCCCCCCTCAGGCTCAGGCTCAGGCTCAGGCTCATCCATGCATGGTTCGATCACATGCGATTCGCCCAAGTCACTAGTCCCCCCCCCTTGGCTAGAAATCAACAGGAAGCTCGTAAATATTAACACCTGTCGTCATCTTTCGTATTCGGCAAGCTAAGCTGAGAGTTGTTTTTTTTTTTCAAAAAATCTGTAATCTTCATTGGTTGCAAGAAGGTCGATTTCGTAATCTACTATCATCACATACATGTACGAAAACGATGTCATCCAACTTCCCGGTTGTTTATACTAAAGTAGTAGTGAGGAGAATTCATTCCAGTGAGATGAAAAAAAAAAGAAAAGCAAATGCCCTACTAACCCCTTAAAAATTTTCACATCGATCAGGTCAGGCGCACAGAGCTGCTAGCGCTAGATAACATCAAGGTCATCATCAGTCGACCAGTGCCAGCCTGCCAGTCCAATCTCTATATATCCCGGCGTTATACATATATACATATACTTAAGTAATTCGCTCAAGCTGTTGCGCTGGTGCGGGCGGATATACTTATATCCTTGAGAGAGAGAGCATTTTTACAGTTCGAACATGTGATTCACATATGCAATGAACCGTGAGCCACCCCCGGCCGCTGCGAGGTGTATTAGGCTTTCCATGCATAACGCGTCGGGGGAAATATTGCTTTGTCGTAAGCCCAGCGGCGTCGGCGGCGCTGATGGCGTTCCTAGGTCAAATTCTCATCACCTGACAACTTGTCTGGCTAGTAACGTAAGCTATATAACGCGTAAACTTCATCTCGTTCGGCTATAATGTTCGCCTTCAAAAGCACACTAAACATCGACGCGGCCTCGGCATCATGATGCGTGTAGGAGTACATATCTGTCAAAATCAACTCGCTAGCACAACCGGACCGAAATCCTATCACAGGCACGCATGTGCGCCAAATTCATCAAAGCCTGGGAGTTCTTGAGACGGACTCCATCACATCACTTCCCGCACGGTCAAATTACTTATGGACGCAGATGAGAATAGATTTGTATCATATTACGATCAATCCCAACAACGCCTAGCATCATTGGGTCTTATTAAATGAAGACAAATGCGAGTAAAAGAGAGTGGCTTGAAAAGGCAATACTACACGAAGGAAGGAATGGAGTTTGAGCAAGGCACGAGTAAATAATTAACCGTACCCCGTTTTATAACACAATGCATATTTTCGTACGAAGCCAAAGGAGTGGTATATATGCGGCGCGCGGCTTATGCTTTCTGTTTCGGGCCACAGGTGAATCCGAAAACGTGGAGAGTAATGAGCGCGGTGATTGTTGAATGCAGATTACAAGGCAAAGAGCGATGATCTCAAGGATTAGTTGTGTGTAGATTAAAAGCGTGATGAGTTACCGAAGGAGATCTGCAAAGGGGGGGGGGGAATAATGTGTCCAACGCAGCAGTCTACGATTTGGGTGACCCGAACAGGGACATGACTTTCTCGGCTCCAACCTTCATTTTCTTGTTGAAAATTTTCGGCGGTTTATCGCTCTCATCTGGGGCTTTCGATCCCCTGAGGGTGCCATCTTTAGATCCTCCAGCAATATCAGATCCAGATTGCGCCAAGGTAGGGGGTGTGCCCGAATTTTCGTCGTTGATAGAAGTTCCCGAAGAGCCTGGCGTCCCGACCGATTCTCGAGATAATGCGGATGATTTTGACTTAAGAGAGGGCTCGTTGGGGACTGTCATAGAGTGTTTTGTGCCGCGGGAGGACGGTGTGAGAGACCCAGCGGGTGCAGCGGTCGCTCCTTTAGTTGAACTTGATGGGGAGGAGAGCAGTCTGCGCACGGATGATGCACTTGGAGTTGGAGATGAACCAATCGGCGATTTAGCACGGAGGAATTTGGTGGTACTCTTCCGAAGGTTGAGACCAGGTGTTCTCCCTCGCTTCTTGACTTCAGGCGGCGTGGGAGAGGCTGCCGGGTCTGGGGTTGTGAATGGTGTCCGTTCTGAGTCAAGAGGAGTCCGGTTGACTCTCGATCGCGTGGGGGTGGACTTTTTGAAAACAGCCAGCCGGTATCTATCAACTACTCCTCGTGCGAAAAGACTCGTACCACGACCACGACCACGACCACGACCAGAAGGTCCATTCGTCTCTTCATGACCAGGAACTTCCACCAGGTCCCAATCATCATCATCCTCATCCTTGTTTCGTGGTGGCACATCAGTTTCTTCGTCGGCAAGACCTTCATCGAAATTTGAGACAGCGGGCTTCTCACGTCTTTTCTTGCGAGAGCTCTTAAATGGCGCAAATCGGGATGGTTTAGACGGAGTAACCGCGGCAGGGGGTTCAAACCTGACGCTAGGTGCAGGCGAAGGATCGTATACAAGATCGCGAATAGGTGGCTTTGTCTCATCAACGGTCTCCTGGGAGGCAGGCTCCTCGGGTGATGTAAGCTCCGTATGGACGCTCTTGGCAGGCGACGCCGGTAAGGGTGTGCCAAGAGCCGCCTCCAAGTCAGCGGCGGCTGACACAAGTTCTGCAAGCGGATGATCTGGCTCTCCTGGCGGCCCCAACTCAACTGAAGGCTCTTCTTGAACAACAGCCGGAGTGGGTGGGCGAGGCTGAGCGGAAGCCTTGATAGAGATATCGGAAGCGTCGTCGGGAGTAACTTCTGACGCAGTATCAACCTCTGGAAGAGCGGGGGTTTCTTCGACTTCCACACGCACAACACGCTCCTCATACTCATCGTCATCATCAAGGATGACAGACTGTCGGGCTTTGTAAGAGTATCCATCAAAAACATCCACAGTTTCCTCGTTTGCGTCCTTCTGTGCAGCAGCATTGACTTTCCCATTCCGGTTGGAAAGGGATCCAGAAGGAGTTTGCACAGGGGACGAAGCATCCGCATCTAGCGGTTCATCCTCCGTTTTCTCCAGCTCGGAATCGGTCACAGGTTCTGGATCATCGTCTAGAGTAGGGCTCATATCAAGGAAGGCATCATCGAAGTTCTGGGTGTCACTGGCATTGGATGGGTCGATGGGGGGAATATACGGCGCTAAACATGGATGTGTTAGACACGGAAATAATCCTAAATGCAGTACGTACGAATATAGCGTTTGTAATATACGTGGGACCAATCGCTATTATGGAGTGAAAATTTGAGACGATCACAACTCATGGTCGAAACAGGGAGACTCCACACACATCATAGAGAAATACGGATGCTTCTTTATTCTGGGTTCACGAATGCGTAATGTCGGGCTCCGTTGAAGAAGCTGTCGGCGATTTTTTGTGGTCAGATGATATCAGCGGCGTGTTAAGGCTATGCTTACGCCGCGGATAAGGCTCTTTGTATCTTGGTCCATGGCTTTATCTTCTGGGAACTGCAACTCATCCTGAAGGACACGAACATACATATCTGAGTGGTTGTTTGCCCAAAATGGTGTCTGAGACGGGACCATCAATTAACGGCGTCCTATCGCCGAGGGAAATAGAATGGCAACTCACGATGCCGCTGAGCATTTCGTAGAGCATCGTACCAAATGACCACCAGTCAACTTCGTAGCTGTACTGTAGACCCTGGATGACTTCAGGCGCAAGATACTCTGCAGTGCCACAGAAGGTACCCGTGAAATCCTTGTTCGAGAGGTGCCAGCTGTTTGGACTTTGATCAGGCGTCATCCATCTGGGCAAGACAGTGCCATCCGTGTCTGTCGAAGATCCCGATTGGTTGAGATGTGGTAAGGGAAATTGCTTCGAAAGGCCGAAGTCAGTGAGGACGATGTGTCCGTCGGAACCGATGAGAATATTTTCTGGTTTCAAGTCGCGATACACCACGCCGGCAGCATGCAGACCCTCCACCCCTTCTACCTGGTATGATCAGAGGATCAGAAGCAAGGATACCAAGGGAACGCATTGAACTTACAATCTCGGCGGCATAGAAGCGAGCCCGATCACGGCCTAATCGACCCCAGCGAGCGAGCTGAGTGGCCAAATCTCCACCTGGGTGGAAATCCTGGAAAATAGATTAGCACCCTTTGAGACAGTCAGGGGTAGGTCGTATGTACCATAACGAGGAAAAGGTTTTCCTTGTCGTGGAAACTCCACCACAGTTTGACGACGAATGGATCTTGACCTTCGCGAGCCATACGTTTCAATACAGCCTGTTCGGTCAGTGTGTGTTGAAGCTCTTGATGAGCAAGTACATGTCGTTTTGTGATGGCCTTCAGGGCATACAAAGAACTAGAAGCTTTATGTTTGACCAAGAGAACCTGCAGTACCTGTTTAGAAGGAGAAACTTTCTAGAGCGGCGTCATGAAACCATACCTTCCCCGCACAACCCTTTCCAAGCACACGCATCATCTCGAAATCGTTGACCGTGATTTTTTTCGAGGCACGCTTCTTGCGTGGCTTGATGGGCGTGACGATGCCGGTGTCGGTGGGATGTTCTACATCGGTATCGAACGCAGCCTCGGCATCAGTATCCAGTCCATTCACCTGCTTTGGCTGAGAAGGCTTCCACGACCGACTAGGATGAGTGCCATCTCGAACGGCAGCTCCGACATTGTCGCTGCCAGCTGAAGCAGAGAGCCGACGGGTGGGGTCCGCCGAAACAGAGCGAATTGTTCTTGCATGCCCCGAGGGTTGAGGATATCCCGTTGGCGAAGGAAGGGAAGCTATGGTTAGATGAGCTAAAGTTGGCGTTAATTCCGCTTCGACGGGAACTGCGACAGGTTCCTTTGGGGATTCCGGTGGTGTAGCAGGGGAACCGGAAGTGGCATCGACACCAACAGCATCAGGGTGCATAGTTATTTCGCCTGTCTGCTCTTTCGCCTCTAGGGCTTCGGGCGCCACCTCTGGCAACGGCTCAGGCAGCTGGTCCCCGACAGTAATACCATCTTGATCCTCAGGGGAAGTGGTAGCATGCGTTACTTCCTCATCAACTTCAGCAATCGTCTCCTCGACCGGCGTTGTGGGCAATAGGCTCATGCGATCTCCATCTCGTGTAAGGAATGGATCCATTAAGCTATCATCGAGGAGTGGAGGCAATTGCGGTATCGAGTCGAGGCGCGTGGTATGTACGGCGAGGTCTGACCTAACTCGCTTGATCTGGCGTTCAACACGTGTACTCTGAAGGTCTTCAGCACGCACGCGCGCGAACCGTTTCCACGGCCTCGACGTCCGGAACGCCGGATGGTTCGCTAGTGTAGTGAGGTATTCAGGGAGAGCGCCCACATTCCCATCAGAGCTGAAGTCAGTCAAGGGGTCGGGTTCTTCTTTAGTGGGGGTAGTTGGGCCCAGGTTCTGAGCTGTGGAATCTGATGACCGGGCTGTGCCCCCATGGTTCTTATCCTTGTGACTCCCGAACCGACTCAAAGTCTGGAGGAACGATCCCCGGCGCTTCTCTGAGGCAGTGCGGATGACCTCAGGAAGAGGGGGCAAAGGCATGCTTGGGTACGCTTCGTGTAGCTGATGGGCGGTAAGAAGTGAATTGTATGTCCCATCACGAAGATTTTCCGGTAGCACGTACTTTTGAGTGGAGATCACTGATCTCTTTCGTGGTGCGGGTGAGAGTAAGGTGATGAGTAGGAGCTGATGAGTGATTCACAGAATGAGCACGCGTTCAAAATGCACATAAGACCTTTGCATCCAACATACTTTTCACGTAAATGGTGAAAGAATAAGCATCATTTTCGGCGACACGGACGATCCAGGAGCCATCGTCGGTTAATATGCGCGCAGGGTGCGGGGTCGTTGGAGACGGATATTCGACGGGTAAATCGATTGCCATATTTCTGATGGATTGGGTATCGAAGTCGTCAAAGTAGGACAATTGAGAGAGCTTAGGCGTCCTTCTCCCCAAGAGATAGTAGTTGGATTCGATAGGCCGGCCGAATCCTGAAGGAGCCAGACTAAAGATAGTCCTGAATTTCTTAGTAGTTGGGATTTGTGGAGACGAAGGATGTGTCGGAGAGCTTTGCATATTGTGTCAGTACCAGCAGACAGAAGTAGAGGAGTTGAGTTTGCGTACTCGAAGCTGGGAGAAGGAGCGCGTGCCAGCCACGAGTTGGTAATGGAATGAAAAAGCGCGGGAGAAACGAGGCTTTCTCAACGCAACGAGCTCTATTTCGTTTTTTTACCAGAGCAACGGAACAAAAAAGTAATTGAGGAGAGAGCGAGTGAGGGTCTATCAGCGACGAGCGGTGGGTTGGTATAAAGTTGTAAGTATGTAAGTGTTGGGATTTTGAGTGACGGCACTGCCCGCCACCTCCCAAATCCCGCGAGGCATGTTTTCCTTTCTGGTTTCAAGCGTCATTGGGTTCAACCGCTGAGCGCTCTGATAGCTATACATGTGGTACCAGTGGTCATGACCACTTTAATCGATCGTATCTCATGCCTTCACCCCCATGAGCAACGGCGACTATGACCCCCTTGTTTACACTTGTTATCATATCCCACCCCAGCTGCGCTTCACGGTTCGGGCTAGACAGTTTTCTTCACTGCAGCAAGGCGCTTCTATATATTCTAGATGACGACTAAATCCGAATAAGGATATCCTATATTCTCCCCCAACGCGTTTGAGGGGTTTGTTGACAATCTTCGGCTGAACAGGTTCGATATCGCACTGCATTTGGAAAAGCACTCTTGCAAAAGCTACATGAGCGATAAAGACTCCCAAGATCTGCTGAGCCAAACAAGTCTACACTCCGGGAACGGTGCCGGTAAAAAGATGAAAAAGCCCGAAGCCAGGCGCGCACCTGATGCAGCGTCAGAGTCGGTGACAGGCATCCACGATCTGGCGCTTAATCTTGATGGGACGTCGTTCTTTCCACCCGAATTCCCAGTCCTACGAATCAGTAGAAACAAGCATTGGAGATACGTCAGCTCCTTTCATGTGAGCCCGGGAGCATTGGTGCAAGTCATCGCTGGGACACGTTGATAGCTTTCCTGCTTCTTCTAGGGGCCATGGTTATCACTTCCATCGGAGATGCTGGAGTCTCTTTTGGTTTCTTGGACGTCTCCGATGCCGTTGACCATGGATGCGGGTCTTCCGAAGTCAAAGAGACGTCGAGGTCTAGATCTGATCCCACACCCACTCGATCAACCTCCTTCCATGACACTCCGTGCAGCTCCTCCACCTATTGATCCTGGTGTCTTCCGGAACGCTGTGAATATACGCCGGCTGATAGATGATGCGGGGGAGCTTGCGATGCGTGCTTCAGAGGGAGTTTTGTCTTATCGACAACGCAATAGAACAATGAGGGTACCTCCCGATGGATCGATACGCGGTGGACACAGAGCATCAATGTCAAATGTGCATTGTCAGCGGCTCAGAGTAGAAGCAGTTCAGAAAATCTCACAGGCGTACTTGTTGGATGAGATCGTAACGTCAGTTATGATAATGAAAGGGACCAGTGCTCTAGACGACCTGGCGGCAACGGTTTTGAAAAATGGTGAGGAAACAATATCGGTAGTGTCGACTAATATCTCACCCATTGGTATAGATCCAAACAATATCTGTGCGTTGTATGTGAACTTCTTTCACGAAAAAATCCCTTCAAGGTCGGGTAACTACTTTCCTTGGACGTTCCCTTTGTTCACGGATATATTCTAGTCCTAGACAGCTATGCGATACTGATACCAGGCTGCTGGATCACCTCATCGAGGTCAAACCCGAACAATTGGAATATTGGCGAACGCGTGGCATTGTCCACACTTTCCGCGATGAATTCCCGGAGGCCATAAAAGACTTTACTCACGGACTAAGCCATTGCCGGGCCATCCGAAAAGCGAGACAAGGGACTGACCATGGGTCTCCGAATGGAAGCGACTTGCCAAATATGGCGAAGAAAGGCAAGGATGCGTCCAGAAGCACTGCTCCGTTTGCCGGCGAAGAAGCCGACATTGCGACTCTACTAGGGAGCCCTGTCTTTCCTATCGATGCAACTAGCGGGTTCACATCTCCCTTTTCCAAAACACACCGGGAGTACCACCCCTCGTCGCTTCCGGACGCACCAGATCCCCTCGAACTCCAATTCCTATTTCAACGCGGTATTGCTCAACTCATGAATGCATGTTCGTCTATCGAACAGGGAGTTTTTCGGATCGAGATGCTTCCTATTCCCCCGCCAGAAGGCCCCGATATCCGCCTTTCTCGTCTTGACTTCCTCTCGCTCTCGCCCAAGTATGGAGGCGTGGAACTCGGGAATCCAGCAGGTCCCCTCGGACTGCACGATGGGTCAAAGTCACTTGCTTATCAGGCGGTTCTCAGTGAGGTAAACTTCCGAGAATCCATCTACGTTATGTTGCGAAAAGCAATCAGAGACTTAGACCGGTTTCTGTCGCACTTTGACACTATCGTTTCTCCGGAAGCACTGACGAAGATGGAAAACTTCGGAAATGCCGAACAGTGCATGCCACGAAACTCCAAAGGAAAGCAAAAAGTAGCCATGAAGCAAAATGGTATTGCATGCACTGTACCCACACGCAGCTGGGAAGATTTGACACTCGAAGAACGTGTAGACTTCGCGTACTTCATGATCGAATCTCTTCGTTCAAGTACAACCTCGGGACTCCCCACACCACTCCCCGAGCGGCTTACATACCTGGCGTCCAGCTTCCCCGTGACATACACTAGCTATCACCCCCTTCTGGTGGAGTCTCACTTTGCAGTCCTCATCTGCTACCTCATGCTGGGCGAGATTCAGACGGCGTGTCACAGATTTGTTCAGACGGCAATTGCAATGGATGGATTCGATGGGCACCCAGTCTTCCTGCCATCACGCTCTATGGCACAAGCTGATTTTAGCGAGGTTCTGGAGAGATTGGTGGGGGGATGGAGGTGTGGATTGCTTCCACCTTCTGCATCATGGCGTGCCACGGGCGTTCGGGCACCATGCCAAGCGCATCGGCCAGTAGGGGTGGGCGAACCATCGAGTTCCACGGGACAACGCACCCCTTCATCCTCCTATCACCCAGACGACAAGGGAGAGTTGGATAAAAATGGAAATGCTTCTGACCCGCTTGATTTTGAATCTCTTGTGGCTTTACGCATGTTGATGGCGCCGGTGTGGAGACGGCAACGAGAAAAACGTGGTCGCGCGGCTGCTCAGAATCCTTCGGTCATGAATGGCGGGATGCCAGTCATTGCTTTGCATGGCCCTCGTGTGGACGTAATTCTCGCGTGGCTAGGGGCAGTGCACTTGCCCAAGTTTGAAGCGGCTGCGGTGAAAGGCCCTCCGCGTTTGATGAATAATTACTCAGCAGAGTGAAGTATAAAAGGAGATTCTATCCCTGTTTTTCATTAACCTCCAGGAGCGCGGAGTCCGCGATCATAGAGAGCCAGAAGAAGATAGGGGAAGAAAGCGCCCATGCAACAACGACAGAAACTACCAATATGATTACTATTGGAACCATGCTTGCAGGGATGAAGCCAAAAATGAGGGGTTCGTACAACAGCTGGAATGGCACCATGTGGTCAGGCTCAGGTGCCGCATGTGGTAATGGAAGTAGATAGAACGCCCAGTGCAAAACAGCTGCATGGGGCTGCAAAGGAGGCGCATGCACAGCACGACTTCTTCCCAAGATTCGTGCGTATTGGAATGAGAAGTGGTTCGACTGGGGTAGGTAATCATGTTTACGAGTTGAGATGTTATGCTCCACGCTGAGCAAAGAAGAAGAGAATATTTGGAAATCAAAAGATGCAGGGAACTGGGAGAAAATCACGTTCAAGTTATAGAGCGTGAAGATTGCAAATGAAGCACTTACGAAGGCAGGCCATGACAGGCGCAGCGTCTTCTGCCCTTCGGGGTACGAAGGAAGTGCAAACCAAATCTCGTACGGACATTCGCCAAAACGCCAGGCATCGCAAATGTTAGTAGGGTCTCCAGAACTAGGTGGTGCTACGTTCATGTGAAAGTTCGTAGCTTTTCCTAACTCCAGCACGTTCACCTTCCTGCATGGGGCCTTTGGTTAATACGAGAGTGTTGATTTACCAGATAAGATGCACCATGGTATCTCAACTTGGACATTGTCCACAAAAGACCCAAAGTTCGCAATCTCGGTATCAGCATTGATATCAACGACCAGTGCTGCCAGAATAACCGAGAAAATCAAAGTGAGGAGCATCATCACATGTGAGAAGAAAGAGTCTGCTCACTGCCACCCGGCTCCGAAGACACCTCGTTTGTTCATTGACTCAGTCACCATGATTGAAAGTGCTCAACTCGCTTCCCTTCGTGGGTACATCGCCTTTAGACAAGAGCACCCCAAAGCGCAACATGAGTTCCTTCAAGAACAGCGTGAAAACTTCCACTACACCAAAGATCACGGCAACGTCAGAAACGACCCGCTTTCACGTTGACACCCTCACCACCCTTTCCAGAGAGGTACTGATATCCAAAACAATGCTATAAACACATGGCTAATATGCCTTAGATTGATGTCAAAAAAGTTAGCGTATCCATCGGGAACAACGATCTCCTTGTGGACGCACATCTCCGACTGAAAGACGGTGTGCATTACGCTGTGTGTTCTTAGCCTTACATGTCAAAGTATCAATCCTGACGGCTACTAAAAGCTCACTGGAAGGAATGGCGAGGGCAAGTCCGGTGAGTTCTCTCTTAGCTTGAGAGTCAAGCCTAACAAGGTCCCACCCATTTCTGAGCAGTGCTCCTGCGAGCCATCAGCAACAAGTTAATCCCCGGTATCCCTGAAAATATTCGGATCTTGCTTGTCACTCAAATTCAGGAAGAAGGCTCAGATGCAGACCGATTAACGATTGTTCAGTCTGTCATCAAAGCGGATGCAAGGAGAGAACAAGCTCTCACCCAATACGGGCGTTCGTCTTTCTAAGGTGATGTTCAAATAAAACATTGATGTCATGTATGCATTAGTTCTATCCGATTCGCTATCGGTATCCAATCCTCGCGCTATCTCTGAGGCTGTGGCTCTTGTTCAAGTGGCTCGAGCTGAGGCCCATCTCAAGCAGACTCAGAAAATAGCCGAGCGCCGAAGCGGAGCACGGGGCGCTGAAGCTAGGAAGCAGCTTCTAGTTGCCGAGGCGAAAACCGCCGAGACTGAACAACGGTGAGCAACAAAATACAGTTGAAGGGTCATTGACTTGACTAATCGTCCCCCCAAGGCTTCAGTCAGTGCGGTCCGGGCGTTATGATCCTCAAGATGCAGCTGTCGCCAGTGAAATGTTGAATGACATTCAGGCGACCTTGGACGTGGTGGGTCCTTCACACGTATCCTATTTAGTTTGTGCCATGTCTTTTGACATAAATCATCCATTCAGATTGACGCATCATCGACTGAAGCACGGGCCAGGGTTATATTGATTGGGCTAGGCTTCGCTTCAACTCAACTTGATGAGAAATTGTCAACCCTTAGTGGAGGCTGGAGATCTCGTTGCGCTTTGGCGAGTGCCTTGTTACAGAAACCGGACTTGGTACGCGTAGAATTGTTTGGTTTTCCCAATAAGCGTTTGATGTCCCTCCTCGTCCAGCTCATTCTCGACGAGCCAACCAACTATCTTGGTACACACATTCTCGTGCCTGTGACAATTTCACTGCGCTGATCCCAATTCCAGACTTGGTGTCGGTTATATGGCTTCAGGAGTATCTCAATTCCTTCCAGACAACCACTCTCGTCGTGGCACATGACCGGGAATTCGTCGACAGTGTCGCTCAGGAACTGATCATTCTAAGGAAAAATACGCTCACATACTTTGACGGCAATCTGAGTGATTACGAGCGCGAAAATCGCATCAAACTCAAAGGACAGATTAAGATGAAAGAAGCATTGGATAAGAAGAAGGAGGCTATTGTTAAGACCATTGAGCATGGTTATAAGACAGCAAAGAAGACTGGAGATGATGGGAAGGCCAAGATGGCCAAATCGCGTCAGAAAAAGCTAGATGATCGCTGGGGGTTAGAGCGATCCGAGAAGGGCGGCCGGTGAGGACCGATCTCGTTTTTTTATCTTCATGAAACTTACGTATCGTAGCTTCAAGTTAAATCGGGATCTTGCAGGCTTTCACTTGGCATCTCGCTCTGAAATCAAAATCGATCATGGCGACGGCGCCATCAAATTCACTTTTCCAGATCCTGAACCAATGCGGTTTCCTGGTGCACTCATTCAGGCAACCGCAGTATCCTATGCTTACCCTGCGTCCGAGCCTACTCTGCAAGATGTGACTCTCTCTATCCATCCCAAATCGAGGATAGCCTTTGTAGGGAGAATGGCGAAGGGAAGAGTACGCTGGTAATTATGTTCTGCATTCGTGCCTTCGGGCAACACTCAGGTCTTTATCGTAGGTTAAGCTACTCGTCGGCTCCATTGTTCCTGGAAAAGGGACTATTGAACGCCATTCCCGTCTACGATTGGGATATTTCGAGCAGCTTTCTGTGGATGTCTTGTCATCGGCGGAGATATCTGGCAATTCAGCTCTCGCTCATTTCGCGGAGAGCATCAAACAACGGTTTCACATCAATATATCGGAGGGCGAAGCTCGAGCTGTACTTGGTAGTTTTGGTCTTGGTGGCAGGAAGTCCACAGATCCCATTGCAAGCTTGTCTGGAGGTCAAAAGGTGGGTAGCGAGGAACAGACTTGAGATTTCGCCCGCCTCACTCAGCTTTTTTTGAGGTCCGACTGGCGCTTGCCATTGTTGTTTACAACGCACCAGACCTTCTAATACTCGATGAGCCTTCCACACATCTTGACGTGGACTCGATTACCGCACTCCTTATCGCGCTTCGAGCCTACAAAGGGGCAGTTCTTATTGTAAGCCATGACAGGCACTTCGTGCGATGTGTGGTCGAGGGAGCCCCTATCCTCGAATCATCTGGGGATTCAGACGCTAGCGAGGATGAGTTATCTAGCCACGAAGCTGGTGGCCCCCGAGAACCCGGATTTGTGTATCAGGTTGGTCCGAAAGGCAAATTCAAACTCCTTACGCGAGGCGTCGACGAATATGCAGAGAGCATGGAGAAGAAGATGCGTAAATTGGCATTGGGATGATGCAATTCCTGTTCGGTAATTCGCATCAAGTCTAGACCACACCTGAATATTTGCTGATAAGCCTGTTTTGTTTAGGAGTTCATTACGGCTGGCACAGCAATGACATATAAACATGTGCATTTGATGAATGTCCATTACAGAATCTCTTTACACCAATGCATCCAATTCCTCAACAGACCCCACAAAACCAGAACGAATGTACGTCTTTCCTTTAACGGCATCCAGACCTTCTCCAGCATAAGACGCCAACGATGATATCTCTATCACGACACCCTCTGTAACGCTTGCTCCAGCACGCTGCAGGAACCTCTTTTGCTGAGCGAGGATATCGGTTCGACTTGTGTCTGGGTCATCAGATCCCGTCCCCGGAGCATTTTTGAGTGGACTGAATTCTTCCTTTCGCTCGACTTCCAAGACAAACATGTGCTTTGCAAATGGGAAGACGTCGAATACAAAGAGTTCCAACTTGATACCGTTTGATTTGGAAGGCCTGATGGTCTCTCCAGTGGGATTATCGACAGGACAATATGGAATCTTTTTATGGGCAATGTGAAAAGCCAATTGGCTTTCAAATGATTCAACTTCTTCGAGGAACGTTCGAGTGTAAAAATGATTGGCGATGTTCGCTGCACGGAAAGCGAGGCGATCAGGGTATTTTGAATCCTTACGTTCCGCCTGTTCCTTGGTAATTTCACTGTATTCTACGACGCTGAAGGCGTTCCCTTTGAGAGCTACAACGCCTACAGCCTCATGAGGGGCCGCCTTGGGTACCACTTTTGCGGCGCAATCTGCTTGTTTCTCGATACTGTATCCGACGAAGACGGGATCGGCAACGCGCACCAAACAATTATCGACAGCATACGCGTGTATATATTCGATCCCGCGGGATTTGAGGTCTGAGAGCACAGAATGATCAGGGTCTGAGGGGGAAAGGGGTGCACGTAAGCCAGCGTAGAGCCCTCCGTTTCCGTCCGGTGCAGTGGCAATCTCTGTGGGAGATGCCAGTATGACTTTCCCGCCTGGGGAGAAACATGGCAAAATCCCTAAGGATGACATGTTTAGGTACTTGCTTGCACCTATGGTTGATCTGTTCTCGCTTACCTTGCTCAAAGAAAATCACATTCGATCTCGGTAACCCAAAGTAGTGATGTTTTTCGAAGAATGCCACCGTTGCTGGGTGTGTTGGACCACTGATCATTATGTACCATGAAACGATGACTGATCCCTCAGGTTTCCCCAGTTCCTTCTCTGCGACTGTCTGCAAGCGTAAAATTCGCTCCGCTTGAATCTGGAAGAGTGATTTGTGGGAGGGTAAACCGATGTCGTAACAGCCCTTGGGGTCTGAACTCCCGAGCCGCGTCCCTTGACCGCCGGCCATCAGCAGGACGCCAACCTTGCCTGCGCCGATCGCGTCCAAACCGATCTTCCTCCATGATGCCACGTTCGCAACGTTTTCCTCACCGATCGTGGTGTCGAAAGCATCATCTGGCAAAGGTTCTATGGAGTCCTGCTCGTTTCCACCTTCACTGGCATGGATAGATTTGGCGAATATGCGGTTCGCGCGTTCGATATCGATCTTATTCAAGTTCTGCAACAATTCATCGCGCTCTTTCTCATTAAGCTTGTCCCAGTAAGTGAAGACGTGAGGCTGATTCGCGGCAGTATAGCGTTCTTTTAAGCGTTCGTAGGAGGACATGATGTTCGGCAGGACACAACCGTGCCCGAGTTTACTTCCGAAAACCTCAATGTTGGAGGTGGTGTATCTGGGCGCTCCATCACTACAAATTACAGCGAAGATCGTCACATCTGAGCAGGAAGGATAGGGAATGGTGATGGCATTAATACTAATGGTGATAGAAAGGAACAGAAATGCGAGCGGGAATGTCAAAATCTTCACCGTGACAACGATTGTGTCTGCTCGGATCCAGAACCCGCCGACGTTACAGCCTGTGTCTTGTCTTGGCCACCAGTGGGATCTTGGGGGAAGTCCATCCGATCGAAGACGGACAGACCGAGAAGCCCAGATGTTGCAAGAATCGCCGCAAAGGCTAATTTTTGTCGCTTCGGCAGCCCTAATGTCAGCAATAGTCAGTTCTTCAATGACCTGCTTCATGATTTTTGGCATACCGCTGTAACTCTCCCAAAGAGTTTTGGGCCGAGGGTGTGGAGGGCCTTGCTTCATCATAATTGCATTCATATTATTGCTTTTAGCGAACGTGAGAAAGGCGAACATGTGACACAAGCACGGACCTTATATGACACCTGAGGGGATTGTTGACATCTGCCTGGGTAAAGAACTGGATTTGGTGTTGCTAGCCGTCATTATGAATGGTTCAACTCAATATTGCGGCGCGGAGCGTTTGGGGCAGCTGTTTTTCTATGCCACTTGCATCCTTTGAACGAACTTCGGGAGCTGAATTCGAGCCCCAAAAAACAGTGTGGTGAATCCACTAAAAATCCCCAGTCTTCTCGGAGGCTACGCCCAATATTCACCAAGTACAGCTAATCACCCCGACGAGTCACGTCACCCTTGTCATGTTGTGCGTTCAGGACTCGAGATAGCCGCACTAGTGTCACGTATCAGCGCAACAAATAGAGTTCAACAACATAATCGGTATTGCAAAGTTTCGGAGTCGTATGGGCGAAAATAACAATATATGTACAAGTATCCAAAAAAAAGACCACGAGCCTCGCTCTACCCAAACTCGAAATGTATGTTTTATGATTGCGCATGTGACGCCCCAGGATATTTTGGATCGTATGCGGCACCGAATGGTGTCCTTTGTTGTTGATAGGGCTGCGTTGGTTGGGGAGTGGCAGTTCCCTGTAGATGGAAATTGGATTAATGTAGGGAATAATGGATGGTTGACCAAAGAAAGGGTTCTGAGCGGCAACGCCATGTTGTCAAATGCGATCCAAGGGCTATGATTTCCAAATTCGGGGACATTCTGCCCAATAGGCAAGTCGTTCCATTGGCCAGTTGCTTTTGCAATAGCCAAAGACGTGGGGGACATCGGTCTACCGGTGACCGGATTACGGGGGTCATAGTTATTTATGTGTCCAGGTGAACTGTCGCCCGGTCTTGAGTGTCCGGCGTGGTGACTTCGTCCATACCCCCTCTCCCTTTTGGACCTCCCCGAGTTCCCCTTGCACCACCCCTGCCTCTTGACACTCGGCGCATGTAGCTATCTTGCTGCGAGACGTCTCCAGGATCGATAAGGCCATTGGGCTGGTCGCCCGGCGAGAACTCCTCATAGGCAGAAGGCACCGGCCGTTGCGGGGTAGACAGAGGTGGGTACAGTGTGCCCTCGTCAGCATCACCATAATATATTTCCTGTTCTTCCGGTGTCGGATCACCAGGAAACAAACTTTTTTGCAAGGGGAAATTGTCTCCCTTTCCATTTCGCGTCCGATTTCTATGAGTGGATTTTAGTCCTCATGAAAAACACAAATGTCGAGTACTTACGGCTTTTTTAGCATTCGCCGGTGCCTCGATTCTTGTTCGTCATCACTGAAGTCGTTCTCGCTCTTGCCGCCTCCTCGTCGTACATATTGCTCGCGTCGCATCCTTTCGAGCGCAATTGCCAAGTGTGAAGGAATGTGCTTCGTTTGGGGACGTGGAACACCTTTCTCTGGGCTTGTACCCTTTCGGTGTCAATGTCTGACTCCGAATCGAATCGCACGACATACATGGGTCGCCTGACCGGGCCAAACGACTCGAATAACTGGCGGAATTTACTGGTGTTGTCTTGGAACAAGGAAAGAAACGGGACTCACTAACCTAACACAGTCCTATCCTCGAAGACTAGTAGACTGTCTGTATCGAGCACACGTGAATGCCCATCTACAGAGGATGAACGATGACAGCGGTCCCAACAATTTTTTGGATTTCGCCTATTAGTACGATCTCCATCTCGTCCTCGATTCTTGCAATATTGGCCTGCTTCACAACTAATTGTGTCTCGTGGACGCTGCGAATGGCCTCTGTTTGATCTCCACCAACTGGTGCAATAGAATCTTCCCCATCCCCTTCAATCTCACTCCCATCATCCCCGCGCACAGAAGCATCAGAGCTGGTGCCAGAGCTGGAGTCAGAATCAGCGTCATGGGAAGCAGCGACATCATCAGGATTTGAGGGTGTTTTTGTCTCGGGGCCAGTGGCTGCCTCCCAGGCCGCAGGCTGAGGGATAGAGAAGGGGTGTGGTGTCCCGCTCTTGATGATGCGTTCTCATCAAAAGATGCTTTTTGGGGCTCCTGAATAGCGCCTGTGCGCAAGATATCCTCCACTTCGTCTTCGCTGTCTTCGGACTCCGACCCTGGCACTTCTATGCTGTGTGGCCCAGGCAATTCTGCCATTAATGTCTCAGCGGTTACCGACCGCTTGGCAGGTAACACACTCTGGTCTAGAGGGCTGTCGCTGGGTACTACAACAAATTGTAATATGTGAGAGAGGTCATCATATACAATGTTTTCTGTCATGACCCGGAGCAGCGAAGGTTGCGGGGGACATTCAATCGGAATCCTCCGTTCCCAGAAAAATAAGCGCCGAGTGACTCTGTGGGAACGCCATGTTTGGTCACATTGCCCGCTCGACGTGCCAACTGTCTCACTCTTGGACCACCCGTTCATTTTGCGCAACTAGACATGTAGCTTCGAAAGCAAAACTTGTAGCGGAGCTACGAAAGCGAACGCAAGTCTCAATGAGCAAAGCTCGCGAAGCGTTGGAAGCCGCGGGAAACGACGTCGAAGCAGCTTTAGCTTGGATAGCAAAGGACATGGAAGCTTCTGGGCTAAGAAGGCCGCAAAGCTGGAGGGACGGACTGCAGAACAGGGCGTCATTAGCACTGTAGTGCTTTCTGATGGTTCTGTCCCAACTCAGGGCCTAAGAGCTGCCATGATAGAGCTTAATTGCGAAACAGACTTTGTGGCACGTAATAAGCTGTTCTACTCCCTGGCCATTGACATCGCGCACACTCTGGCATTCTATGCGGACAGCGTGCAAACGGTGTCGAATCCCACCGCCAGGGAAGACAGCATCATGTTCCATGTTCGGCCACGGGTTCTTGACGATGGCCCTATAATTCCTCACCCCCTTGATGATTCGTCTATCATCCCAACTCAAAGTACCACCGTATCATCTTCTATCCGGGACACGATGACAAAGCTGGGAGAGAAGATCTCATTGAGGCGGGCTGCTGTGGTCACATCACTTCCCACTCGTGGCTTGCGTCTCGGTTCGTTCACTCATGGTACCGTTACACCATTATCATCTCGAGCGCAGGCAGGGAGTATCGCGTCTTTCGTAACTCTGGGCGTGACAGGACCACTACCGTTGCGAGGACAAACCGAACTCTCCCACGAGAATGAAACAAATCTCAATGAACTGCTCGTATCCAAGGAGTTTCTACAGGATTTCTCCAAGTTGTCTCGCGCGGCAGCGCGCCAAGTTGTCGGAATGGAGACTAGCTCAGTCAACCAATCTGAACCCTTCGAAGGGACGGGAGGAACGGCTCTGTACGATCAGGAGGCGTTAATGTTCCAAAGACCGGACACAACTGTACGACACGTTCTTAGACAATGGGCGGATGCACGGGGCATATTGTTTCCGAAGTCCGTAGAAGTCATGGAGTTATTGAAATGGAAGGTCGGAGAGAGAGACATAGCAGAGCAGACATAAAATGGATCGATATAATCCTCGTTTTATAATGTTAACACAGCATGTAAGAATGTGCCATTTGAGATAACTGAGATTGTCTGTTATAGAAAACCATTAGGAATTGCAGAATAGGGTTATTAACGGTGAACGTATGGAGAATGGAGTCGATGGGAGTAACATGCCTTCATAGAGGTTTCGCGGGAAGTTGCGTAGGCAGAATGCCAAACCGCTTCTTTAACGTCACTCGATGTCTTGCAAACTTGTCATCGGGGGAAAAGCGAGCTGTGGGATATGGAGCCATGAGAAATTGTTCATTGCATATCCCGGACGTGTCACCCACCAGGATGAGCACTTTTAGTGACTTTGCCATCATCAGTAATTTTCTGCTCATGCGAATGAGTTAACTGAAGACACTGCATTTGGTGAGGACGCACTTTTAGCGTGTAAACACGGTTACCTTGGTCATCCAACGAATACATGAGATACATGCTGGGCGAGATGCGGGATTTTAGAAGAAAACCTACAAAACCCCTTTGAGATGAGCGCAAAAGGAAATATACACGTGATCATGGCCGAACAAAAAATGATGGGAATTGATTTTTTTTTTTTTTTTTTTTTTGGTGGAACCGCCCGTAGCTTTCGCTGGGTAGGTTTGCTACCTGGGGGTTTGAGTGTGGGGGGTTGTTCCCCGGGGAGAGAGGTTGTGCCTGTTGCTTGTGGTCTTGTTAGTGTTAAGTACCGCCTTCTGAGACTCCACCGCGGGGAAATGCCTTTACGCACTTTCCGGGATCGTCCCTTGAGTGTGGGGCTCGCACCGATCCGGAGGATCGGGAATACCCACTAAAACCCCGTTGGTTTTTAGCCAGTTCTCAGGAAGGTCTACATCTGTGTTCAGGAGGTTCTTCCATGTCTCAAGCGCGATCTTTTCTGGGAGGGCCTTTGTGCCGTATTTTCTCTTGTTAGTTAGTATTTTGTCGCTTTGTAGTCTGTCGTTAATGGCAGATCTTATGATATTATGGGCTTCTGTTCTCGATATTTTAATTTCGTTGTCGGCGTTGCTGTTGATGACTCTGTGGCAGCGTAGTTTCCAGATTTGCCATGCCCCCTCGAGAATGAGGATTTTTAGGGCTCTGGAGTCTCCCGGTCTAGCGAGCCCTTCTTCGTCCTTGAGGTTCCATAGCGGGGTCGCCATTATGAGTGGGGTATTCATATTTGTAGGCCAGGGTATTCTTTTCCGGGCGCAGAGGGATTTGATGGTGTCCCATACAGTTTGGCTTTGGTTGTGCGGGCAGTTAAATAGGATGTGGTCTAAGTTTTCTGTTTCCTCGCATTTTTGGCAGATTCCTCTGTGTTCATAGTTATGGATTTTCTTCCAGTAGTCCCCGATTTTGTGGCCGTTGTGGATCGTTTTCCACAGGAAATTGCGTATGCTAGTGGGGATGTCCCTTTTGTTTTTTAGGGTAGCCACCCAGATTCTGTCGTCTGTGGGTTCCCCGTTGTTTAGGTCGCGGAGCATTTTTCTGATCTCGTTCAGGTTAGTTTTTACTGAGTTCTTGGTTTGGATGGCCTTTTTAAGCGAGTTTTCTCTTTTTATTAGTTTAAGGGCCATGGCTTGGGTCAAGGTTCTTAGTCTTGCCCCTTTTGGGCAGTGTGGGAAGGTGTGGTTGGGTGTTGTTTGGCTGTTTACATCGGGCGTCTTGGCGGCTCCTTTCGCAGCAAGTTTGTCTGCTTCGGTGTTGCCCAGGATGCCTGAGTGTCCCTTTATCCATTCAAAGGTGGTGATCGCTTGCCTATTTCTTAGTAGGTTAACCACTTCTTTAATTAGGTTGGCATTCTTTTTTCTTATGTAGTCGCGGTCTTCGTTGGATGGGAGGTTGGGGCCTAGGGTTTTGATACACCAGTCCGAGTCCGATTTAATGTGGAGGCGGGAGTTACTGGGGGTATTTTTGGCAGCGTGGTATATGGCGAGCAATTCCGCTACGTTATTTGACTGGGTGAGGTTAGGGTCTACTGCTTCATCCATGTTGCGATGATCGTTTGGGCCGAACCAGACTCCGAACCCGGCTTTGGCTGTGGTTTTGCCATTGTTTGTACATGAGCCATCCGTGAACACTACTGTGTCTTGGGGGGATCTACTGTAGGGGAGTTGGGGGGCCGGTACGTTTTGTTTTTTGTAGTCATTTTTATTGCTGAGAATTCTATAGTTTGCTAGGGAGTCATCGTGTTCCATATCGGGCTGGTCGAATATTTTTATTTTGGAGAAGTTTCCGATGGCGTGTTTTTTGATGCTCGCCCGGTCTTTGGCATCTGGGGGAGTTTTTGGGGGTTCTGGGTCATATGGGTTGAATTTCGTGGATAGGTTCCCCAGGACTTTCTCTGCGGTGTTATAGCAGGTGTTGGGGTTTTTGCATCCCTTGGATCTGTAGGTTGTGCAGTGCCGGCACAGGCAGCTTTTGGTTTTCGGGCGGTGAGTCGTTTTTTCTGCGATGCTGGCTTGTATAACTAGGTCTCCGGTTTTGAAACAGTTGTGGTTTTTTCTTAGGCATTTTGCCTGCGGGCTTCTTTCTCGGTGAGCACCGTTAGTTTTTTTCCCCAGGTGGTGCCATGCAGGTAAGTTCATTTTTATTTCATTGGGAAGGTATGGTGCGTCTAATTTCAGGTTGTATTTCGATCCAGTGTTGAGTACTCGATTCAATTCTTGGGGTAGGATCTTACTGGTGTATTTCGATTTCTGGAATAGCCGTTGCGTGTAGATGTTTGTTATACTGGGGTCATGAATTTCTTCTAGGAGGATTTTCCCGGGGGTGGCTAAGGTAATTATGGCTTCTGCTGCTATGCTCGCCAGAGGTCTTACGCTTTTGTTTTCCAAGATACGTTTTAGTTTTATTATGTTTATGGCTTCGTTTCTGAGGGGGATATTCAGGATATTCCTGCCGCCTTCTTCAATTGGGCCGATCATTCTGTCGGTACTTATGGGTGGGGGGGCTTCGGATCCCCATATGAACGTTCTGGTCAGTTTGTCGAGTTTGGCTTCGGTGTGTTTTGGCATGCCTTGGGCTACCGTGTGGAATTGTGTCATTCCTCCGATGACCATTTGGGCGATTAGCTTTCTACCTTCGAGGGACGGGTAGGCCTTTTCCCATGTCTTTAACTTCTCAGTGATTTTTTTGGTGATGTTTGGCCAGGGGTCGTCGCTTATCGGCTTGTTGCCACACTGGGCCCCTAGGTACCGTGTGGATTGGCCATCTTTCAGGATTAGGATCTCATCGTCGATTACTGTTGAGTGGTCTGTGTTGAGTCACCTCAGATTTGTGAGGTTTTCTCTATATTCTTTGGATCCAACCGGGATGATTACTGATTTCTCTTTGTTGAATTTAGCACCTGAAGCGGTGCACCATTCATTGAGTATGGAGTATAGGTCCTCCAGTCTGTCGTCTTTGGACAGGAAGATGGCTGCGTCATCTGCGAAGAGGGATAGGATGGCCTTTTCGGTTAGTGCTGGAGTTGGGATTTTGAGGCCGTTTAGGTTTGTTGTGTTACGGATAGCTATCGACATTGGCTCGATTGCGATGTTGAAGAGTAGGCAGGAGAGGGGGTCTCCCTGTTGTACCCCTCTGTCGACTTTGAATTCTCTGCTTATGGTGCCGTTAATGATTACTCTGGTGTATGCTTTGCTGTATAGGGATTTAATTGTGTTAATTAAGTTGTTTGGGAAGTTCATGGCTGTCATTGTTTGCCAGAGATAGTCATGCCTTATATGGTTGTAGGCTTTTTCTTGATCGAGGGCGATAATCGCCCCGTCTTGGCTGATTATCTCACATAGATCTATCATTCTGTTGACCAGGTCTATCTGGTCAAAGATACTTCTATTTTTGATGAACGCCGCTTGGCATTTGTTTATCAGCTTTGGGGCTATTGGTTGTATTTTATTCATTAGGGCCGTTGTGATTATTTTGTATTCTGCATTAAGTACAGTGATTGGCCTATAGTTTTCGATTAGTCTTCTGTCCTTTTTCTTGTAGATCGGGCATATCCAGCCTTCTAGGATTCCGGGTTCTTGGATGCCGTTTGTCTCGATGTCGTTTGCTAGTCTGCAGAGTAGTTTCACAATGTCTAGTCTCTCTTTGTCATCTGGTTTTTTGGAGGCCCATCTGGCGGCTATTTTTTTGTAGAGTTCAGTTGGTATTCCATTTAGGCCTGGGGCTTTACTGTTGGGTGATTGTCTCAGAGCCGTGTTTATGTCTTCGCAGCTGATGGGTTTATCTAGGTCCTGGGCTTCCTGGTCGGTGAGTCGCGTTACGTTTTCTAGCGTTTTTCTGATACAGTTTTTCCTGAGGTTCTCCGGGGCATCGAGGTCTTTCTTTTGGATTGAGTCATAGTGGGCAGCGGCAATTTCGGCCATTTCCTCTGGGTCAGACGTGAAGGTCGGTGTGGTGTGGTTCGCTCTTTGGATTTCCATTATTGTGTCTCTCGGTTTCTTCTCATTTCCCCACTGGCACCAGTATTTATTGATTGATTCTGCTAGGAGGTGTTTGTTGGCTTTGGAGTGGGCTTTTATTTTCTCGTTTCTTAACCTTTCTACTTCACTAATTCTTTCTGTTAGCGCTTGGATGCGCTTTTGGTCCACTAGTAGTTTGACTTGGTTTTGGGGGGACAGGTTGGTTGTGATTTTGTCTCTTCTTTGCGTTAGTTTTCTGATTGTTGAGTTCATTTTTCCAGCTTTTATTTTTTCTAGTTTTTTCGCTAGGGTGGTTAGCGATTTGCTGAATGTGAGGAAGGTCTGTTGGGTATTGGTTTCATGGTGGTTATCTAGGTGAGCTAGGGCTTCGTTGCCTAGTTTCTCGACTTCTACTAGGAAGATTTTGTCGCTTAGGAGGAATTTGGGCATTGCCCAGCGGCCGCGTCCAATTGCTGGGGTGTTGGAGTTGTATAGGCTCGCCAGGATTAGTTGGTGGTCGGCTGTGGGGATTTCGGGGTTCATGATGTTCCATGTGAAGGCATTATTGTACATATCATCTGATACATAGATTCTGTCGATTCTAGACATGTGCGTTCCTGTTGTGTGGCTGAAAGTGAAGTTCTGGGCCAGGGTCGGGTTGGCTTTCCTCCAGCCGTCGGTAAGTTGGTGGTAGCTGATGAGGTTCTGGAAGGCTTCGGTTGCTACTGCTGCATCGGGGTGTTGGGGGAGTCAGTCCAGTGCATCCTCTACCATGTTGAAGTCACCTAGTAGTATGTCAATTCTTACGCGTGTTGTGAGGTGTTTCAGTTCACTCCAGAAATCCGCATTCTCTTGGCCAGAGGAGGTCATGTTAGGTGCGTAGATTGCTAGGATATTTATTTGGTTTTCTGGTGACCATTCTAAGTTTAGAAGTGCTGCGCGGCCTGGTACTAGGTTCTCAGTGAGGGTTGGTTCGTTTTTGATGAGGTCTTTGTTTAGTATTATTGCCACACCGCCCGCTCGTGAGTGGGTCGGGTTGTAGGAGTGTATTATTTGGTGGGTTTGTTTGTATCTCTCATTTAGGTAGTTTTTTTGGGGCTCATCTGTGTGCGTTTCTGACAGGCAAAGGATGGCTAGTTTCTCTTTTTTCATCTTGTTCATGACTAGGTTCCATTTGTGCTTGGTATTTTGGCTGTTGGCGCCTTTGATGTTAAGGGCGCCTATTTTTATCTGTCCTGTTTTCTGTGTTGGGTCTCTACCGCCCCTGAGGTGGAGTGGGCGTCTGTTTTTTCTGGGTATTGTGTCATGGGGTGTTTGGTCACTTCTGGGGGGGATTTCGGGTGTTTCTTTGTTTATATTGGGCGCCACAGTTCGCTTTATACTCACCCCTGTGCCCACCGTGGCCGAGGCACGGGGGTGAGGCAGGATTGTCTTTGCGGCCTCTTCACCTCCTTGCATGAGTGAAGGGGGGCCTCGTGGTTTTGTGCTGATATGCCGACCAGCACTATCAGGTGGCTCCGGGTGCGCCACTCTCCCCGCCAGGTGCACCTTTTGTGCACTTAGAGGGGCCGGTTCTGTGTATTTATTAGTGTGTGTGTTCATTGGGTGTTGTAGTCAGTTTGGAAACTTGACTAGGTTGTCGCGGTATTGGGGTTGTTAGTTATGTATTGGGATGTTGCGGTTTTTTGCTAGGGTGGGGGATTACATGATGTATCTACCTCTTGCGCCGGAAGGGTGTCTGCCGCGTGGGCCCCTAAGCCTTGCTGGTCCGCCTCTGTAGTTTCCGCGTCCCATCCCCCTACCTCTGTGGTGTGTGTGGGTTTCTTCTCTCGCCATGCTCTGGTGGCTGCTTAGCTCGGTGGCCAGGGAAATGTCTGTGTTGGTGATCTCTTTCCAGAAGGGGAGTTCCGTGAGTGGGCACTGGAGTGTCGAGTGGTCGCGGCCTTTGCAGCATCTACATGGCTTGGGGGGGTTCCTTTTGGCTCCTTTCGCGATGGCTGGGTGGTACCAGACTGTGGCTTCTGCTGCTTCAATCCAGTGGCCGTGCTTCACGATGTCTTCGGGGTGTGGGGACTTGACTAGGAACGTCCAGTGGGTTGCAGTGGTGCCGTGGGTGGTGACTGTCAGAGGTCTTACTCGTGCTGAGTCGATTATTGTTAGACGTTTGTAGTTGTCGGGGACATTTTCGACAAGGTATTTCCCAATTTTCGAGGAGGGGCGGTTCAGGGTGGTTTTTAGGCACGTTTGGACAGCCGTGCGGTCTCTGGCCGTGGCTGCGAATGCCCAGTTTCCAATCCAGTCGGAGGTGAACTCGGAGGCTGGGTGCGCCACAAAGCTGAATGCTTTGGAGAGCCAGAATTGGTGGTAGAGGAGCGTTGCGGCATCGCAGAGTGTCAAGCCATCGATCATGATACCCCAGGGGAGGGGGTCGTCTCCCTGGGCGTCAATCGCATTGGCAGCCGGTATGGTGCTAAGTGTTTCTGCTGAGTCTGGGAACGCTCTTTTAATGAAGGTGGAGGCGTGGTCTTTTGCCTCTTGCATTTTCGTGAGGGAGAACGCCATGTAGAGAGGGATAATGATAACTGCGTGTTCGTTGGCTTGGTTCCAAGCTTCGCAGGCTTCATCGGTTACGTTCAGGCGGAGGTGTGGGCTGTGCATACCGAGGACCTTATAGTCGAAGTCGGCTGGGAGTGGGCGGGCATTGTAGCTGACTTCGGTGTCGTCGGGCGTGTCAAAAGGGCCGGATGCTGGGGTGATCTTCGCTTCGCGGGTTTGTTGGGGCTCGGGTGTGGCTGAGAATTCTTTCTCTGAGACCCGGAGTTGGGATGGCTGGACTTCCTCTGTCAGGCCGCTACTGTCCATGTTTATGCCCGGGGTTGTAGGGGGGGTTTGGGTCGCAGGGACTCTGATAGCGGGTTTGGCGGGGGCTCCGCTACCGAAGCCGGGTAGCGGGTTTGGCATTAGGCTCAGGTCGGGTAGGGCCATTCTGTGTTCTTTTCTAGGGGGGGTTGGGGTGTCCGAGGTGGAGTTTCCTCGGTTACGTTTATTACCCGCACTGGTTATGGGGGGGGCGGTGTGGTTAGGGTGCTGAAGTCCGGGCGGCATTGGGGCTTACAGGGTCGGTGGTTCTCGTGGTTGCGCTGCTACTTAAGTGGTCTTTGGGGCACGTGGTGTCGTTTGGCGGGTCATTTGCCCTTTCGTCTGCTGTACAGTTTTGGGGGGTATGGCCGTAAGTTTTCTCTTACTTCTTTTTTTTTTTTTTTTTTTTTTTTTTTTTTTTAAATTTAAGTTTAGATTTTTCGGTTATATGTGCGCATTTGTTTTCGTTGTTTCTTAGGGAGGGGGGTGTTTTGGGTGGCTTAGACTGCTGGGAGGTTTTCCTAGGCTTCTACCGCCCCGTTTGGCGAACGGGGCCCTAGCGGCTCACTTGGGTACAGTGAGGGTGGCCCTGCTGGCGCAGGGTCGGCAGGTTGGGGACTTGTTTGCCTGGCTAGCCTCTCTCCCCAGTACTGGCAGTCACCCCTCGTTTCGTTTAGGTTTCATGTGTTTCTTAGGTTCCTAGTTTAACGACTTTGCGGTCGAATGGGAATTGATTTAGAAACCAGCCAACGACCATTGCCTACATGTGACGTTATTATGTAATAAATATTCATTGCGTGCGGTCTCATCGTCCCCTCCCTGTTATTCCCCAACCCAACCCAATTACCAAACTAAAATTATTAATTACCATTACAACGCTTGTGTATTGTAGAACGTCCTCAGAATAGGGTTTGTTTAGTGCAGTTAGTGTAGCATTGCTTATCGGTGTTATATATACATTGAAGTCATCCTCGTGCAATAACTGTGGCAAAAACTGTGGCAAAAAAAAATCCACCAAGAATGAATCAAACCTGCACAAGCAGGGGGGAGACAGGCTCATAAACAGCGCTATAATCCACTAGACCAAGTAGACTCACGTGGATCCGGTCCTAAAAGTAATATAAAGTGTTAATTTCAGCCACGGATCCGGGGTTGATCACGAAGTCAAAAGCCACCCAATGTACATTTTTCATGACATTGATCACCCCTTGGAATTGAAGTTTTTCATCTTAAAAGTTTTCTAAGGGAGAAAAAAAAGAAACACCATACAGGACTCGAACCAAGACCCATCCAGACTCGGGATTGAACAGAACCCGGCACCGGCCGCTAAGCCAAACCGCCATCACTAGGGACCTCAACCAAACCATATATATGTACAGTTAAACTGGCCTCACAATTCCCTCGCCCCCCTTCATCCACTATTTTTTTCTTACTGCATACAACTTTCTGTTCCCTTCCGTTAAATGCCCCACAGTTATGAAGGCGCCCGGGCCCCTGCCCGTGCGTCTTCACGCTTGCATCCTATTCATTTCCTTCATTGTAATTGGCGGATTCAAAAAAAATATCATCATTTTCATATTTGTGTAAATTCATCAAACACGTGATTTTTTGCGCTCATCTCAGAGGGGTTTTGTAGGTTCACTGATTTTAGAGCAGACGCTCAGAACAGGGTTTTGATTCCGGTTGGTTCTTCCCACGTTATATCACGCTTGCTGGTGCTGGGAGCAGATCTTCGGGTTGGCACTTGAAACAGGCCAGTCACCTTGGGTGGCAGAATCTGGGGGGCCATGGAGTGAGAGTCGCACGAAATTCGCCATAGACTGAATTACCCAACTCCCTACAATTGACATGACCAATCGTCGACCACTGGCAACGCTGATATCGACCCCGCCATGGAACTATCAAAAATGATAGGGGGGTTATTGATGAAATTTGGTAAGGGTTTATTCACAGAATCCTATTGTGGTGGACCTTAGTTGAAAGGAAAGTCGGATCATGTGTTTATCGTTATTTACATCGAGTGGAATGATTGAGCGACAGCCTCCCTCCATCTTGAACCCTAGGCAGGACTCCAAGCCTCTATGACTTCGTAACATTAGATAGACTTGAACCCCCGAATTCTTTTGACAGCTCCCCTCGAGGAGCCAGTGGCCTCTACCTGTTCTGCAGTCATTACTATCAACTTCAATGAAGGCATTGCTCGTGGGTGGGACAATTATGAACCCAATCCGTTCTTTCTACGCCTGTCTAGGAAACACATACTACACAACATTGTTTGTCACAGCGATTTCCCTCACGCTTGGCCAGCAATGAGAAATGTTTAGACACTACTAGATTCTTTTCCGCACCTCGTCCAATGCCTTTCCCCGCAGATCACCTTAAAGTAGGCAGAATCCCAGCCTGGGAGTGGTCAGGGTGAGGCAACTTAGCAATACATACAAGGTGGCTTCACCAGAGTTGTTGAACAACTTGAATGGCAGTGCTTTCGCGGCCGTAACGATGAACTTATTCTGGGGCGCCTTGCGGACGCGTCCCTTTCCGCTTTGGCGGCTCACGTTGGAAGGGATAAAATGCCTTCACATAACGCTTCATGCCCTTGAGCTTACCAACTGATCCACAGACGCCGTCCTCTGGGTGACCAACGGGCGGCGCTTTGTGTGTCCCGGGGGCTTCTCATGTTCATGAAGCATTTTCCCATGCCTGGGGCTGTCCGGCCTGGATGTGCAGCCGTGCGGTTTCTGCGGACGAGACAAGGTCAGGGGGAGTCCGAGTGACATCATCACTTTCGAGAAGACTACCCGATTGACTGCCTCTGTCAGAGCGAGTATTGATCTCAGGCCATCAAGACAACCATCTACCTACCAGGTGGTGTTCCGGGGCCAGCGTATCTGTGGCAGTCAATTATTGAGGCGATGATCGATGCATCGGACACCGACTGGCTACCTTCTGGGCAGTGTTGTCTTAGAAAAGCCTACAATAAGTCGCCTCATGGCAGAAACCAGGGGGGCTTTTTTGGGGAGCTGCACTTCCACCCAACTGGCAACTGGCTATTGAGGGGATAGAATTACCTTTGGGAAATTAGGATCATCCCGCCAGTGGGCTGCCATTCGTCAATTGCTGGTTGTTATACCCCTGCTGCCTCGTTGCCTATCCAATTGGGTGGTTCCTGGCAGAAGCAAATACAACACAACGCTCACTTCCCCGGTCCAGGCCGCATGCCGATGCACTACTCCCCATGGGGTAATGCAGCAATGAGTTGCTGTGAGACAATCAGCAGCTGAATATAGCTTGATCATCCCGTTCCCACATCTCCCCGTGGCTGGACTGCCTATTGACATGTCACTCGCCACTGGATGCCTGTCTGGCATTCTTTTGATGTAGTGGTGGATTTGGTCCTTCCCAGTCCGACGTATGGGCCTACTCCCCACACTATTCCCCGCGGCACCCTCCTCCGAGGCGAGATGACGAAGTGCCCAATACATAGTGGGTGAGAGGCAGCATCGTGCCTGACAATCTCATGGCTCTCTCCCAGCTCGGCCCCAGCAACGAACTCGAAAGGATGGAGTTGCGCCCGTAGAGAGCGGCTTCATATAACAAGGAGTCGAACTTGGATATTACCAGTAGTCCTAACGGTACCCCTCACAGATTGACGTTTATTTGCTGGGGCGGTTTCCAACTCCGACGTTGTCACAGCCCGCTCCCGGTGTCGGACGCGACACCAATAATTTGTCTGATCCCATTCTGCCCTCATCATTGCGGCCTGTCATAAATGATACTCCGGAAGAACGTGGATCTGTCATCTATCGGGGCCATCACCGGCGGAGGCGCTATCCGAGCACAATTGTCATGCCCGTCTTTGGGTGCCCGTTGGATCGTACGTAACTGTACTGCGGTTATTCGGCCGTGAATACTGGTTATTCGCTCGTTTCCAGGTAAAGTACTGCTATCTATGGGACAGTTTTACTGGCGATCTTGGCCGAACATGTGTTGCACTAGCACTATTAATTGCACATCCTACTTCAGGCTGGATTTGAATAGGAAAGGAATGGGACACCCCATTTCCATTTCCTCTGAGAGATCTTCATGAAAGGGAGCGTTCAGCGGTCGGAAATGGAAGACGGAGCTATTCTGCTGAATTGGCTTGATACATGCATTTTGCTGATGCCAGGTTACCACTGATGGATCCAAAGGATCAGTGATTTTTGCCCAGAAAGCGAATCATGCAGATCTCGGTCGAGTCCGGAATCACTGGCTCGCCAAATCTCTATGTTGGCAAATCGCCCTCCATTGAGCGGGATAACACGTGCGGGTGCCCCCGAATGCTTGTCCGACAATGACCAACGTCCTTATTGTCTTCTACAAGAAGAGAGCATGCCACCTTCCCGATATAGACGTCCGCTGCAGTCCTTGAAAGGTGGCCATCCTTTGAAACTGTGATGCGGGCCTGGAGTGTAAGCTGCAGGATCCCAGCCCAAGTTTGGCGATGTGCTTCGAATTGTGAGGGGCTAGGCAGGACTCCAGCCTCTATATCACAATGAAGTACGGTAGACGTCTGATCAATTGGCGCTCCCCTAAAAGTTGCCTGCTCAGCGTCCCATTTTGGTGAGGCTGGTGCAACATGGCTACTTTGATTAAGGGGAAGTAATTTCTCCATAAATTGCAGGCACTGAGCCACGCCAGAAAATAGGTGGCGTGATTGATACCTCAAGCGTGGGATGAGTCGATACACACACAAACCTGGTTGAGCGTCTTCGCCGACTGGTCCCTTCACGTCATCGATCATGCCGAAAAGCTCCGAATGAATCCATCATTGCATCTAACAATATCGCTGTATCTATTATGCTGCAGTCTGACTTAATCCTGACGAAGCGAGCTGGCGCTTGCGGTCATACGATACGTCGTGTCATCTTCGAAGCTTGTATCTTTGGAGTCTGAGGTTTCACAGAGTCATTCCCGCCCCGAGGAAGGAGCCCAATCAAATCCTACCAGGTCTCATATCTTCCACAAGGATCCGCTCAATCGCAGTCATCATAACCCAAAACAGTCCATCTATAATTGTGTTTCCCGTTGCACCGGTGATTCATAATCGTAGGACATTCCTGGCCGAGTTGCCACAAACCTCGGGAATGGCCTTGCAAAAAATCCACTGGCAGCGTGCCCGGTGACAGGCAAATGTGGGATGGAGAGAAGGTGACACAATCTCTCAATGCACTATCATGCTCATAATCAAACCTACGTTAACAACTGTGCTATTTAGGATCGCAAGAAACCAACAGCCTCCTGAGTTGAGATATTCCTGAAGTATTCCTGCATCTCCTGCATGGTCTGATCCATACCTGCATCCTCTTTCCCTTGAATGCCGCCAGACACTCTCTCGAAAGCGGATTATTAGATCCAGCATCTCTTCGTTTTGGTCCCTTATCACGCTTTCGAATGATACGGTGGAAGCAAAGGGAGTTTCAATGAATTGGGGATGCCTTTAGCTCCAGCGAGGTTGAGGGCCAATTCTGCCATCGTCCAGCCACTGAAAACTCCCATCGGAAAAAAGTCAACGACCTGCCAGTAGCTCCAGTTCTCGACGAATGCCTTTCAACGGATGAGGATCCCCATCCCCATCATCCCAATCCCATTCATGGCAGTTCCAAATCCTATCTCTTGTTTAAATAAAGACATCGGTGAATGATTCGCCCCATGATAAGGATGTTTATTACTCAGCTCTATCCGTCATCTTGATTCCTGCGTTACGGGAATATCTGCTTTCAGAACTAATCCTAGGAGCCTAGGACTGGATGTTCTAGAACCCCGATTAACCAGCGCCTACCTCATCCTTGTTCCATGTCACGGAGGATGCTTCCTTGCTCATCCAGAGCATTCGGAGCTGTAGCGATTTTTCTCTATCGCTTGACCTGTAAGCTGTTTTCCATTCACACAGTGGTTGCATGGCTCGTCGGTTGAGCACAGCCTCGATCATTTTCTTCCCTCTCACTCTGCTGACTGTAGGTCGTTCCCCTTCCTAAGATCGACCGATAGATACATAACTCGTTTCCCCTTAGAGATACCTCGGTGAGCGTTATAAGGGAACAAATCTGTTCAGGCCAAATCTGGAACTACTTTGCACGCATAGCGCATATTCATGTGTCCACTTCAACCTTCCCTCGTTGAGCTGATACCAATAAAGCACCGCAATCATCGCGTCTGCCTTTGGCCCCGTCCTACCAGTGTTATGCGCCAGGATTCTCCTCCAAAAAGGGATATTATCTAGCTAGAAAGCGAACGATTGTTTGAGTGGAGCACCCGTCCCTTTCTCTTCCCGTTTGCGCGGTAATTTCAACCTCTCCATGTATCGACTTACAAGCGTGACAATTATGTCGCGAGAACGATCCTGCGGCGTTTGATGCTTGAGGATCGCTCTTCATCTTGAGCTCTGGCCCCAGGTGAGCAAAGTCCAGCGGGTTTTCAGGCGAGAGGGATGGTCGCCGAATTGGGGATGCCTTTATTTTTGTCACCCTGGCCAATGTTACAAGTCGGGCTCCAACGGTTTTAAAGGGATGTCTAACGTACCGGCGATTTCGACGATTCACCTATCATAATCCGAGATACCTACAAGTTATTCGGTGTGCGGACAGCTGAAGCGCCGGGAGAGAACAAACGACAAGAGCACCTGGTTCATCAGCGCCAGCACTTTCGATGCTATTGGCCGACTCCCCTGATTCATCAATATGTCGCTTCTCGTTCACATACGATCGGAGTAAATTGAACGTGTTTGGAGGTGCATCTGAGCGATGGGTGGTGCAGAAAGAGCTTGCTTCGTATACTTGATTTGATCTGGGACTCAAATGGCTCGGGATCGTCTACGTTAGTTATGTGCTTGGCCGTGCAGCAATGCGAAGGTGTCCAAACGCACGTCCATTGACAATGCCAAGCCCGCCGTATCGATCCAGTGCGAAGAAGAAAATTATCGTTGGCTTTTACGCAAATAATCCAATTCCGAAAACAATCACTCACGGAGTTCAATTGCCAAATGACACCGGCCCAAATCTGAAGCAAGAAATAATGATGGGAGGGAAGATCGTCCATGGCCAAGTGCCTATAAATATCAACAAGAACAAAAAACACAAACACATCACTAGTATTGGTACCGCTCATCCAGAATATATGACTGCATCTCCTTGAGTTTTATAAAACGTGGTGCTTTCGGTCGCGCCCAATGCGACAATACCGTCGGGATGAAACGAGGACAACCCATCATTGAAAGAAGATTTAGAAGAGGCGTCTGCAATAATGTTGGAATGTACATAGGGACCCTTCAGTTGTCATGCACTGATGACAGCTACACTCTCACCGGCAAACTAGGGTCTTACGGATCTGAACAAAATGCTGCGCTCGCGCCCAATCTCAAAAGTTAGCCCCACTCACTGAACTGAAGTTTGAAACCCGTCAGCAAGGTATTGTATCCCATTCTCATCCAGGTTAGTTGGGCGCACAGGCTAAGCAGATTATTCAATACACTCCATTCTGACCTCAATTCTAGGTTGGCCGGACGGGAAGGCAACACTAGGCTAGCCACGCGCACTTCTCCAAAAAGTCCCTGGCATGGCGTTTGGACTATGAATAATTGGGCCGATAGAATCGATGACACGCAGAATCTAGCGTAGCTAGAGGACGTCCAAAATTTGCAGATATGACTCAGGGAGGGGGCCATTTCAAATCAACAACAAATCCTACCTGCCCAGAGACCTCCGAGACATAAGCAAGGCCGGCGCACAATCTCCGGTGTCAAGATGCTGGCGTGTTTTGCGTGTGATATCCATCACCAGTAGACCAGAAGCATTCATTCCTGAGCTGCGCACTACATAAATAGTGTCCCTTGGGGAGATGATTATCATGGCAGATATGGACCTTCACGTGTCCAAGCCCCAGCACGTATCCATGCTCCATTCCATGCTGCGGGGAATGGATATCATGCGTACTTGCGAACTCTTCACGAGAAGACAAGCATCTTCTATACACTTCAACCCATCCGGGGCCTCCGTGGGTTGGTTGTGAGAGGTATCAAAACCAGAGACCCCTTGATCGGGGAACCTTAAGTTCGACTCGTAGTACATGTAATTATAAGTTGGAAGCTCTGATGCCCGGCCTTCGATGTTCCAAGGAATTGGTCGCTGAAGCAGCTCCTGACACAAAGATGGATAGTGGAAGGAAGACTAGCCAGTGACTGGATTTGAATTTAGAATCACTGTTCAAGTTCTTCGTTACATATTTCCGGTCGGTATTGAGTTCATTTTCTCATGAACTAACCGCACATGTCATGTTGAGTGGGTTGTGGATTGAAGGTGACCCGTCATGGGGACCATGTGGGTTGAGGGCGTGCGTTTGGCCGGGCCTTACATGTGAATGGTTGCGCTCACACACAATGAATCAACTAGTCATGTTTTTCCACGGTTGCAGGGAGTTGCTCGGAAGTCAACGAGGTTGACAAGCAGGGCGATGGGCTTGGGGAATTTTTGACTGCATATGTTACACATTGACTGATGGAGAATTATGCGAAGAAATGTCGGTTGTGTGAGCTGAGAAAAAAAATATACAACGGTGAAAGTAAAAGCAGCAATCATTGAAGTGGGAATTGATGAAGGGTAGGTGCGCGAGAGGAGAGGCCAGCGGTAGTACAGTCGGCCTTTTTCTTTTGAAAAGTGGTTGCATGTGAGGTCGAAGTGGATGGGCCAGCGATGAGAAGTAGGTAATGGTGTTTTTTCTGGAGCTGACGTGATGTTGATCTTCATGGGGGGAAGGAGAAGAAAAGGAAAAAAAATGGGGAGGACGCAAATTACGACCAAAACTTTGGTTAGGGGACGATGAACGTGAAAGCAAAGCGAATGCATCAAGTGCTACGGTAAGAGTAAGGTGGTGTGGAAAATTCGTGAAATGAGGAAAGCACATGCATCCCCCTACACGGATGGTCGCGCAGAGGTAATTTGTCATCGTGTTGTAAAAAAAAAGGATGAAAGCATAGAAAGATAGGACGGAGAGAGATGGTAATGAATAAGTTAGGTAGTAGCAGATAGGTCCAAATTTTGCTGCGCATCGTTACAATTCTTCGCTATCCGCGTCGCAAGCTGCAGCGCAGCCTCAACCATCGATATGATGGAGAGTTAGATGGTGTTAATTTAAGTATGTCTATGGGCGCAATATAAGGACGGCACAGAGTGAATTTATTACACCCTTTGGACAGCTCACCTCGGAAGAGCATACCATATCTAGCAATTCGTTGAGTAGGCATAATGGCAATATCCTGCAAACTAAGCTGCTTCTCCTTTCATCTCCACTCCCACGCCCACGGCCATTTGTTGGGCTCATCCGTCGTTTCGTAGAGGATTGTTTCTTCCTTGACTTCACTCCCTCCTGATCAACGCTCCCATTCGCACTCTGACTCGTCACTATCAAACTTGCCCTTCTCCATATTGACTCTTTCGCCCTCGAGGGCGAAGAAAAGGGATTTGCGCCGAAACCACAGCATGCCCATCTTCGCTCATACTACCTGTGCCGAAAGGCATCGGAGTCGGTTGTTCAGTCGCTTTTGGCTTTGTCGGAGTCGTTGCAGGTGAGGGGGAGGTAAGAGTAGAATGATATGCGTCACTCATCTCGATGTGGTTCGGAACGAGGACGCTCGAGAGAGACACCGTACGTACTGCGACACTATCGCTGCCACTGATCGCAGCAACCCCTATAAAGGGTGATGAAGGCGTGGGAGTACCAGGTGATGACGAGGCGGAGGAAGGACCGAATGGAAGAAAGGACGACAGCGATATCGTGGGTGATGGTGAGCCAGTATTTAAACTTGAGGACAGTGGTCTAGGAGGGGAAAGAACAGAGCCTGCGATACCACACCAAGGCAGTAAAGCCTGTTCGATTCGTTCAGATGCATCCATGAAGGCGTTAGCGACTCCCCACACAGATGCGTTTTTTCCATCCCGGATCTAGGAGGGAACAGAGGTTAACTACCCGTGAATCAGAGCAAAGTGAAGATTTGTTGGCTCACAGGAAGGCTTGGGACGCATCGATCAGACGGGGTAGGTGAAACAGTAAAAGGAAGAATGGGGACGAAGGATGAGCAGCCTGTTCACCAAAAGAAGGATACGATTCCGAAGAATCAGAGAGAAGGATTCTATCAACCATCGAGGTACCTTATAAGAGACACAAAACGGCTTACTGGTATCTGACTCGCCCTCGTCAAGTGCTCCAAGTAGCTCCTCTCCGTCCTCATGAGCTCCCTGATACAAAACATCACTTTCCTTGCCCTCGCCTGCATCCTACCCTCATCCTCTTCATCACCATCCCGGTTATCTTCGCCTCCAGCTTCCTGTACTCCCGTTGAATAGCCTCCACTTGACCCTCGCCTAATTGCAGAGTCATCCCGACAGGTTTCTTCCCCACCCCAACTCCAAGCAGTCTCTCTCCCAACGCTCTCGAAATGTCGTTCTAAAACTCTCAAAAACTCTAAATCATCCGACATCTCCGCAACCATAACAGACCATCTTCTCTGCAACGACAATTCTCTTCCCCCCTGCTCCCCCCTGTCCCTCCCCCTTCTCTCCCTCCCTTCGCCTCTCACTCCCTCCCTACTCGGTACATTCATAAATCTCATCGTTCCACTCCGAATGGAGAAACCACCGCGAAATGAGTCATCCTCCCCTTCCTCGAATTCACTCCCTCCCTCTCCTTCGTCCACTTCTATGCCGCCATCCTCATCTTCCTCAACGTTTCCACTACCTAACAAAAACATCCCACTCCGCTTATTGGCATTACCATTCCTACCTTCCCGTCGCTCCCACCTCTCTCCCTCGATTAATGATGGCATCCCAGTCAAACGCCGTTCCCTTCCTTTCCCGCGTGCGTCGGACTCGGGATGGCTAGGATCCCTATCCCAGTTATCCTCATTTGCGTCCACATCCCCAAACAACTCACTCAACGTAATGAATGTTGATTGGGGTGATATTTCGGGTAGAAGAGGTGAGTGGAGGTGGGTTATGTGTGTAGTGGAATGGACAGGGTCGGCGGCATGAGCAGAAGCGGGAAAGGCGCTGAGAATTTTCTTGGATAATTTTCGGCGAATGGCGTGAAGGTGTGAGCGAGTGATGACAGCGGTGGAAGAAGGAACAGGTGTTCCAGGGCACGATCTTGTCGACGACGGTAAGGGGGTTGGGAGAGATGATGATGACCTGGTTGAACCCGACGACATAAGGGCACGATCCCGAGCATGAGCGGACACGGTCATCGTCGGGGGGTTCATCGACGAAGGCTTTGAATTCCACATAGGCCTAAACACTACCGAGGAAGGCCTAGAGGTCGTCTCGATCGTCATTGCTCTTCGACTTGAGAAAGCCAAGATGGAAAATGAAACAAAAATACGTTACCATTTTCCCCAATATAAGATTTTTTTTAAAGAGAAGGTGGGGAAGGAAGTGCCAGCCCCCTGATCAGTACGAAACCAATATGAAAGAGTAGAAAAAAAACTCACCGCTCAAATGGCGTCGAACCCAACACCTCCCTAACAAAACTCCCACAGTTCCGATTACTCGACCGTCTAGTCACCTTGCCAACATCAACATCCCTCCGCTGACCGTTCCGGGCGCCTGCACTCATAGTCCTTTAGCATAAACACCAATACTACGGCCGCCCCCCGAATGTTCATCTACATGTCTCCGCGACGCAATTGAGGGAGGTGCCAAAAAGTCCACCACAGAGCTGAATGTACCAGTGGATCCTGGACGCACGCCAGTGCTAGTAGTGCTTCTTGCAGTCGCAGTCGTGGTCGCAGTCGTAGCAGAAACAGGGGGAGGCAGAAGAGAAACGCTATTAGCAGCAGAGACATGCCCTTTCATCCACTTCATGCCTCTATGTGAAGTTTCGTCTGAGAGCGCCCGATGATGATGTAAACGAGATCGTTGCGAGTGATGACGTCGTTGATGCGGGCGATGGTGGTGGCGTCGAGGAGGCGGATGTGGAGGAAGCCCAAACCAGCTGTGGTCTCCCTCAGCGACCCTGTTGTTGTCGTCGTCGACGTAGAGGATATCCGTGGGTGGTCTCCCGATCTGTCATCTTCCCAGAAACCGCCCTTAAATAAGGACAAAGGTGCGATAATGGAGGTGATCGGGCTGAACCCTGATCATTTGCTTCCTGTTGAAGTCAGGCGGAGGTGGTTCCGAGAGTCCCTGTTGTGCTTCCTGTGAGGTTCGTAGCGCTGCTGCTGGTAGTGATGGTCGTGAGGTCATTCGCATCCAAGACACCGAAGACTCCGGTGAAGAAAACCCCTCCGACGAATGAGTCCTTGACACTGCCGGCGGACGCACCGACGAGGACGACACACTCGTACCATTGCTGACTCCTGCATCAGAGGGTCCACCGATCGCAGATGTTGTACTGTCAGCAATGGTGGCGAAGGTCCGATCCGGCGCCACCGGTGAGAGCGGGGTTACGGACGGTTGATTCGATTGAATTGGCGATGCTGGTGTCCTTATCGGTGGCGGTCCTGGCGTTGCTGACGGCATTATCAATGAGTCAGCAGCATGTGTTAAAGGCTGATGACTGTTAGCTGGAACAGTCGGCAGAGATGGGTTGGGGTGGTGTGATGTCACAGTTGCACCGATAGATACCGTCGTCGTCCTCGCCACCGCAGTAGCAATAGCAGGAGCAGGAGTAAGATCAGGAGTGGTGGTCACAGAATTGGCGGCACCAGACGATTCATCCCGGCGTTTTAGAGATCTCGACAAAGAAGTTCGCTTCCAGAATGACCCCACACGCGATATCTCTACCCCGCCCGTCAAACATGGATAGTCCACTCCAGTAGACATGGATGAAAGCGATTGTTGATGTTTAGTCGAAGTATTTGGTCTTGATCCCGATGCAGACTCAGTACTGGCACCAGAGGTCACTTCCAATAGAGGCATCGTCGGACTCATGGTTGTGTGCTAGACGGCGACTTGGAGTCCAAACCCGCAACGCGAGTACCTTTCGCCCTTCCATCTTTACTATCCTTACTCTCCTTGATCGTGGATCGTCTTCGACCACTGGAAGAAACCCACCTCACCAACCGCACTACACCTTTAAATTCCAAGTTCCGTGTCGTCGTCGTTGTACGATTAGAAGTATGGCTGGGACTCATGTCTACCAATTCCTCTCATCACCTTTCACACCCTCGTCATCGAAAGGTTTATCATCTGACGGTGGAATGCTGGGCTTGGTAGTGCTGTTCGTAATAATTGAAGGATGAGCTTCTTTCGTATCGCCAGTTTTGGTACTAGTGCAATGGGGGGGAGAAAGTATTGATGAAGATGGTGATGCACAGACCGGAAGAGTTTCATGCGGACGAGGACGAGGCGCGATTGTGGTAGTGGATGAGGTGGTGGTGGTTACCGTTGCAAAAACCATATTTAGCAATCTGCTCATTCGTTGAAAGACTCGCCAACTATCGTAGTATCTGCGGAGGTCGAACGATCATCCTCAAATGAAGCTCAGTAAGTCACGACGTACGTCAATCGTTAGCGCCAGCGCTTCGCGCAACGCTCCGTCAGTAATCGAATCACTGTTGAAAACGTGCAACACGTCGAAGTTCTTCGTGCTATCCCTTCGAGCGTCGGTAAGGTATTGTTGCTGTTGCGAAGCGCCAATCTTGTACCGCTGTAATTTTCAGCTAAGAGCACAACCACACACCGACACACCGACGCGCTACAGCCAGAGTAAGCGTTGGCTGCTGGTTGCGGGGTTGCATTATGTGCCGTACTCACATGTCCCTATTTGCAAATGAAGGCCAGCCCACTCCGGTGCTGGAGCAACGTCACAAGTAGGATAGCGAGCAAGTGGGAAGTAACGTGGGAGTTGAAGAAATGCTGTCCTCGCTATGAAAACACGCGAGTAGGGTTAGGGCTGATTGCCTGTTGTAATCCCACCTCGAACGGCGTGTTTGGTGATGATCGAACCACCAAGCGTTCGTTTGCCTAATTTATGTATCCGAACTCGAACTCAACGCCGAGATCAAACAAGCAAACAGATAAGGCCCCCCAGTTCTAGCCCCTTGTCTCCTTGCACACTCAAGCCAATCCAAGTCCCAACAACACCAGATCGGAGTGGTACGAAAACAGCGAGGGAGGAAGAAGCAGCGCGAGTTACATGAAAAGAATTCCAGTGGGTCGGTAAACAATTTCCAGCGAACGCAGCAATACATAATCATATAATCGCATCATACATAATACAATATTGGCACTTTTCTTTTTGGCAACTGAACGTCAAATGCAGAATTTCAAATACACGTTTTCTTCCCTGACATCCTCTGAATGACGCGATCCTCCAGCGCTCGTCGAACCAAACAGCCGCGAACGCATTGGTTCTGTGCGTTAACCAGCCACCTGACACCAAATCTCACGCAACGGCTGACCATCCCCATCGGCAAACAACCGGGCATCCACCTTCGTTGCCACTATTTATTGCCTGTCGGCTTCGGCTTGAAATTGCCCTAAAAGGAAGTCAAATCTGGAACACTTATACAGCTGGCACACGGCAGGCGGCTTCCTCTTCTGGGGAAGCCAGCCGTCACTCGCACGCCGTTGACCGTGCGCGCTCCTTCCATCTGACTATAAGGCAAGGGATCTGGCCCTGCCGACCGTAATCATGACGACAATTGTAATTTGTAAGTCATACAATTGCATTGCTCTGCCGCCTGCGAAGAACAATGTTGATCGCGTCTTGGCAACGTGTACCACATTCACCTTAGCTAGCGGCTCCCAAATCATCATCATGGAGCCAGTGTCGGGCCCTGCAACACTCCATATGTGCACTGCAACCTCAATTTTAGCAAGGGGTACAAATTCTCGGCTTAAATAAAGTGTATAAACTCTCATAAGCTCACCACCTGTATCGTCCATGCGTGCGCACCCGCGGTCACAACGGTGGTGAGCACCATGGATACCTACATGCATATTAACATGATATTCGTTACCATGCTATCCTTGCTATGCATAATGCCTCCGAGGTCATATAGTAGAGGATTCTTTCGGCCCTCCCCCTGGTACTTCTTCTAGCTCTCCCGATCTGCTCCCGTTCCCGAGGCCTTCTTCAGCACCCGCTCAATGACCGTTCAGGAACAACCACTTAGCAATCTCGCCAATTCGGCACAACATCGGTACGGCTATATGCGCAAAGCAGAGCACAGCTATGCTTCGCCGGCGCCTATACCCTTTCATCCTGGCTTATATGATATTATGCACAACGTGTTATTGTACAAGTTTGTTACCCCTCACCAGCTGCAGCCGCATGCAACGTATCTCCGCCGGCCGCGCCACATCCGCGTGCGGGAAGAGGGGAAGTTACAATATATGCATGTTCAATGGCGAAGAGGAGGTGATGACTCTATGTGAGAAGCCAGCCGCCCAGGGCTCACAGTGTACGATCGACCGCAATACAGCGCAATGCGGCGAGCGTATTCCGGCTTACTCATGGTGTTCGCCAGCAGCTGCTGCTCACTCAGTAGTACTCCACGGCTACCCATGGGCTGAACCACAGGAGGACAAAATGTTGTACGAAGCCGACCAACTGCCGGTAAGTAAGGGTATATACTTCCTGAATTCATATGTAATAACATCTGTCCAACCAAAAAAGCGCACAGGTCGGTCATCCAATACATTGCCAGCAGCTGGCTAGTGCGAGCGCCCAAGAGAGGCTGGTCACCTGCTTACGAGCGCCCAATGGTCAGGCGTGATTCTGATATATGTGGATCAGCTTAGAGACCCTAGCACCTCATGTCCGCCGGACATGCCGTATATGTGCACCTCATGCATTTCAATCTCCGTAAAATCCACTGCGCTTTCCTATCATCCACAATGCTCGTAACCCGAGTGTATCAGGTTTCTGACACGCCGCACCCGGGCTCGAGGGCCATGAGCTTACACTTCTAGTTACTGATTTCATAGTTTATAAGGTGTTCCCGGATCTCCTGGTCGGAAAGGGAAACGGTCTCTCGCATACACTAGCTTAGCTATGCATCCTCCGCATCTGTATCCGTGCAGCGTATGAACTCGAATACTGCAGCCGGAAATTATAGAGGCACAGTTGTATACTCCCCAGTTGTGCAATGGTTACAATACGCACAACATGATCTGACCACTTGGCGCCGGAACGAATGTGTGTGGAACCCATTCAGGATAATCTTGGGACTCATATTGGCGGTGTGCCCAACGCGTGCTACCATAACACAGTACGCTGGTAAGCCGCAATTATTGAGCGGATAGATGTCTCCGGCATTCCTTTGTGCCCAAAGCAACTCAGGCTGAAGTTGTATCTTTGCACCCGGGATCCGCCAAAGCTAGCTTCGTCTTCTGGCTATGCAGAACCCAACTTCCACTGGTAAGCCGCAATTATCGAGCGGATAGACATCTCCAGCATCCCTTTGTGCCCAGAGCAACTCAGGCTGAAGGGGATCTGCCAAAGCTAGCTTCGTCTTCTGGCTATACAGAACTCAACTTTCACCCCTCAAGTCTTCAATATCATAGAGTCGCTAATGTAATGAGTCGTCTTCTCGAAGCTTTCCGCCTCGTCGAGATCCACATGAACATTCGACTATATACAATAGCTGTCTGCCGACTCCGATCCCAGTTCTGACATTGCTTCCGATAGCTGACAATCTAGTGGTACCCCAACTGCACCACCTAGCTGGGCTTCCGCGTACACAGTTTATTTGACGCTGGAGCTAGAACCTCTAGGCTCAGTGTCTGGGCTCGGTCCATACTGGCAAACCAAGTTTGATCCCTGTGTCAGATAGTCTCTGGGGAGAATCGTCATGCCCGACTGCCGCAGCTAGTAATAGTCGTGGTATGATAACATGGTATGAAGGCCATTCTCATTTCGGTCCCGAATGTGTAATCGTAGGGGCCTCAGGAGAGTTGTGCAGCCAGAAAACTGGTAAATAGCAGTTGCAGGCAGTAATTTAAGCCTTGATGGATTAACCATCTTGATCCAGAAATACGGAAGAGTAGGGCCCCTCCCCCTCCCCAACTAAAACAGGACATTTATTGCAGAAGCCGCGCAAGGTCGAAAGAAAAAAAAGCACAAGTAATTTCAATTAGGGCGTTGTCGTCATTGTCACCTATCTCTGTCGCCGTGTTCGCCTTCAGACCGTTCGAACTCCTGATGAAGCACTGATGCGGAGGTGGTGGTGTACTGTCGATTGGAGCCCTTGCAAAAGATCCTCGGAGTTTGAAGGTCTCATTCAAGCTCAAGAGTAAACGTTCAGTTGCGAAAGAGTTATAAGGCATCCAGTAATGCCTTGGATGTCATTCCTCTCGCCAGTCGAAACTTGCTAAAAAGCATGATTGTCGCGTGGTATGCGTCTCCTGGACCTCTGGGACAGGTCTAACCGGCGCTCGTCACCAGGCTCACAGTTACTCATGTCCAGCACCACCGAAGTGAACGAATAAATTGACTGATTCGAAACCCTGCCTTGCACGAAAGTGTGAAGGATACTGGTATGGACGTCCAATCTAGAGGTCTAGTCGGTTCTACTTGGCAAGCCATTCTCGTCAAAAGAGAAAACATAAGGGAATGTTGAACAAGCGCACACCCAAGTCAGGTAGAGAAAATTGTTTGGCCAGCGCTGGGTAGGTACTCATGGTCTTGCTGAACTATACTGACTACCAAGCAAATTAGCGACGCGTCTGGTTCCGGAGACGCTTCCACGATTTGACGCTTTCTTGGGTGCATTGTCATAGCTGTCCATGTTCCAGCAGGATTCTGGTGATATTTTACCCTTCTATTCCGTAGTTGGGCGGCAACTTTTGACTAGAGGGACGATCCGTTATTGATGGTACGAATGTTGGTGGGATAGCTGAGATTCATGCTACTCACCTAATCGAGAACTGTGATACATTTCCGAACATCTGTAAGTGGTGACTCGCTAATGGAGCAGGATCTGCATACTACTTCGGAGGACGGGTACACTCAGATCGGACTGATCTTTTATTTCTCGCCTTATTTATTCCCAACACCCTGTCCTTGGCGCTCTCAGGAGCAGCCTGAAGTTTGCAGGCTAAGTATCCAAAACAAAAGTAAACATGGTCATAAGTAACTCACACCGCAACCGAGCACACTACAACTACCGCCAAAAGAGAGTGGCAGCATAGTTCATATGACAACTCTTACCAAAGTCATGCCGGGCAACGTTGCCGCCGCGTTCAACCGATCCTAAGTTTGGGAACAGCATACACCCCAGTAGGCTGCCCAAGATTGGGGCATACCAGAGGTCCTCAACTGAAGTGTCGGGGTGTGGACGAGCTGTACTGCTGTTACCTAGAAGGCTAACACTCAATCGTTCCCTTTCTTCGAGCCCATACCAGATATTCCGCCTAGTGCAGCTCTCATAAATCAACTGTCGCGTCAGAATTGACTTTTTTGACACCCCATGCTGAGGGATCCGTGTAGCGCCAGTATCGGGTCTCAAGTGCAGGGGCAACGAGCTGAGAAGCGGACGGGTCGAGATAAATAGACAACCACAGGAGCTCATGAATGTGACATTAATATCAGAACCAGACCACACAATCCTCGATAGTCTTAATTAAGAGAATATACCGCAGAAAAAAGCTTGGAACCAGATCCTTAGTCCGATCCCCTGGCATGATCAAGCTTGCTTTAGCTTGAAAGACTGTGCAAATTGATGGAATGTGAAATTAGTTGCGAGGACACGATCTGTGCAAGGTCGAGGTGTATCCGTACCTTCTTGAAATGTCGCCGGTCTGCTTCGTTCCGAATGAAGCGCGTCATGCGTTCGAGATCATGCCACAAGAAAGAGCTAATGACAATAACCATGACAGGAATGGCAATAATCCAGAAGCTATAACATTTCGTTAGCAAGTCTGGATCGTAAGTAGTCGGCACTTAGAGACGCCTAACACGATATCGGTGTGCCGTGATGAATAGACCACATGTTCTCAAAGTTCATTCCTAGAAAACCCATGCTAACTCGGTTGAGATCAAAGACTAAAGATAGCCAGACATACCGAAGTAGCCCTGGAGCAACCATGAAGAATTAGCTTCCGAAGTGCAATCGAATGCAAAACTGGTCTCACAGTGAGGAAGGTCAATGGAAAGAAGATAACTGTTGCGATGCTCAATCGTCGCCTGGAGATATAATTAGTAAGTGTACAGATCGGTGCAGCAGAAACCACATGGTCTCGTTAGTTTGGTACGAGATCGTCTGAGAACAACATGAGATGGAAATTCTCAAACATTGCCCAAAGTACACGTACGTTGAACGTAAAATTGATTAAATTTTCTGCGATACTGGAGAACGTATCGAGGGAGCTGAGGATATATTCCGTATGATCCAAGACGTCAGCCTGATCAAGAGACGCCAAGTTGAGAGGGTTTTCAAGACGGAACAAAGCGTCCGCACCAAGTATATCTTAGCTTGATGTGTCATGAACCCTTTTACCCCGATAGTTCGCTCTTCGGTGCGGCAGAGGAGACGAGCGCCTGACACCTGGCAAGATCGTATCTTCTAAGTCCATACACCAAACTCCTCAACGGAGTTAAGGTCCTCTTATGCAGCGTGATGTCGCCACTGAGGATGTGGACTGCAAGACAAATCAGTTCGAAAACTAAGTAGATAACAAACAGGTGCCCACGTTGCCTAACCGACATCATCTTTGGCTTGATAAGAATCTGACGCTCGAGAGACAGAATCTTATCGTGGTAACAATCGATAACTCGCAATGCATCATCCACAACTTTATTGACAGATTGGATCTTGGTGCTATCAAAGCGATAAAAAATGAAACTTACTATAATCTAGGATTGCTTGCAGCAACAAAGATGGGTCTGCGGACGCCCGCAAGATAGTATGCGGCTCCCGCAGGCGGTTAACGATTGGTGTGGCAAACATGCGGGACGTAGCATCCTTTCTGTAGATCGAGATAACAGTGCCTAAAGATCGAGAAATTGTTTGCGTGTGTCTGCCGTTGAACAACTACTTACCATCACGCAGAAGGAAAAGGTAAAGGTTCCGGATCTCGACGTTTATTCGAGCATCTTTCTTCAACTCATTGACAAAGGCCTCTTTGCGAGCCACTTTTTCCTAATGAAGCAACGGACGTTCATATTCATGGGTCAGACGGTGAGCAGGTGAGAACGGACTCTGTAAAACGAAGCTGTAGTCTTCTTCAGGGGATTTGGATTCGGTCGAGCGGGAGGCGGAGCTTGTGCACTCGACGCCGCAACATGTGGCATAGTGATATCCTCGAAAAGGTGGCCTATGTCTTCGATCGGGAGTGCACATCTCATCAGAATTGTCGTCATCGTGGGCCGTCCGTTTGGACGGTTTGGGGGTGCTCGACTTCGAGTTAAACCAATGCCATGACTTGGACTTCCTGTTCTCAGCAGTCGCTGGGGGAGGCAGGCTTGAGGAACTCCACGTGAGTTGCTGGGAATACGGGAGGATGTTATTTTATCATCAACAATGACACCATTGTCTTGCAGAGGGTGATGATGATGTTTGTCCTTCCTCCCGTGATTTTTCCTTTGGGTTCATCGTCCGGCCCCTCTGCGTCCGAGTCCTTATGCTTTTTGGACTCCCCCAATGTGTGGCAAAGGGTGGATATGAACAGGTGCTTGACGTAGTAATCGGCCTTCGACAAGGTCGTGCGTCGAGTATGAAGGACATCCTCGACAGAAAGGGGATGCAAGTCTTGTTCAAACATGGGCCTTAAGTCCATTTCCCGAGAAAAAATCAGACTGACCGTATTGCAATGCTAAGGCGCTAATCACATCCCATGAAATACCCATGCTGCGCAATGTTATAAGACAGGATAGAGGGAGCAAAGTAAGGAACGAACACATTGATCCATCTAACCTTAGCCCATACTGGTCTGACAGATGTTTTGGAATCCTCCAGGAAATGAATCAAGCTCTCGTTGGTAGCTCGTTGGAAACTGGCGTGTGCCCCCCCATAATCGATGACTTGAATTAAGCATTCCTCATGGATATTGGAGTATTGCTCAACAGTTGATGGCCTTCGCGGGTCTACGCCAGGTTCTGCTCCAGGGGCACGAACAGACTGGAAGTAACAAATAAACGATGAGGCCTGTAGCTCTCGACGTGTATGACACACACCGCTTGCATTCTGTTGAGATGCATGACCTTCAAGGCAGAATTACGGAATCTGCTAGCACCAGGCCCAGGGGTCAGGAGGCTGGTTAGAGGTGGTCTCTCATATTTTTCCTTATAGTCATCGGGATTGTCAGACGGCACTAATCTCGACCGTCTAGAGCTTGAAGGATGGGCAGCTGGCTTGTGAGCGTCATCTGTTGGCGGAACGTCAACTGGAGATGAAGGGCCAATATTCTGATCGTCGCCTGTGAAACACGTGCGCAGAGTCAATATCTGAACACCTGAGAAGCTCAGCATCGCACCAGACGTAATCGACCCGCTTTGAGTATGCTCAGATTCACTGAAAGGAATTATGAGCTACCAGGGAGTATGCCACCTGGTATTAGGCGCCCACCTCGGCATCTCGAAGGACTGTTGGCATGCAGCAGGATTGGTAGAAGCGAAGAACCGTTGCAGTTTCCATTTTGGGTTCACTTCAACGTCGCCGTTGGCCGCTTCCAGGCACGAATTGATTTGTAACTTACATAATCGAAGCCACGACGTGTGCACCCCAGACATGACTAAAACCTGACACCACAACCCTCCGTCATCCTGACCATAAGTACCAACCAGACAATTGACCAGATGCGTCGGGAAAGCTGCACTACCACGTGGGGGTAATAAAATAGAATACAACAACAACGTGACTATCACACAGCTCATCCGTATTCTCAAAAGCGATACTTGGACAGTGATCATCATCCCTGAACGGAACCCTCAAGCATTTGTACGGTATCCGACCCCGATGGCCAATTGTGTATATATGCTTTCCCATTTGGAAGGAAAGCAAACAAACCCAGAAAAGACACTTTATATGCCAGAACCTTTCTTCAGGCGCAATGAACTCTTGAAACCTTTTGGTGGAGTGTCAGCGATAAACATTGACAGAAATTCATGTACTATGCCCGCAGCGACCAGGCCTGTCGTCTCCGCTGTACCACAGGCATCAGAATGTCACCGATTTCGGAGCAACAGCCGTACGCACCGTTCGTATCGTAAGCTGGAGCAACCTCAACAATGTCCATGCCGACAAAATTCAAACCCGCCAATCCTCGAAGAATACCGTTCAATTCACGTGGAGTCCATCCAGCAGGCTCAGGAGTGCCAGTTGCTGGTGCCGCTACGGGATCAATGACGTCGATATCCAAACTAGCACGTTGGGGTGAATCTTGGAAAATGGATCATGTATGATGACGAACCTAAGATAGATGGGCCCATCCCCAACGTGGTCACGAATGAGTTTAGCGATGCCTGCGGGACCAATATCGTCTATATCATCCGTCGTGATGATTGCGAAACCGACTTCTTCATCATTCACTAAATCATCGATATCCTGTAAGGTTTGAAAGGGTAAGAGATCGATGTTAGTGCTTTAAATAGCGTTGGGCGTGCCGTTAACTTGCACCGAATGCCAGCGTGCACACATGTCCCTTTGGCAAGCAAGCCCTGATACGAAGCAGTCCAGAAAAATGTTCCATGAGTGATGAGAGAATCTTCGCTGTTTCCGTAATATCCTTGAGCTGGCCAAGTATCCAAATGACTATCAAAGTGTATGACGGTGATCCGCCCATAGACTTTGTGAAGGGATTGAAGAATTGGAAGGACCTTGGGAAGGTTTTCTAGTGGACTTCATTGGGGTAGAAGTGCGGGGACTCACGACAGCATGATCTCCACCAAGAGTCACAATCTAATAATTATATTGGAATCTATCCAGGATATGACAGAATATCATACAAACTCACCCGAGGGTGGTCCTTGCCATCAATAGAAAGTCTCTTCGTAACACAAGAGGACCTGATCGACTCAGTACATGGATTGGCGACTGGACGCGCAAGTAGTGTTGAATATGCAGCTGCCATTTGCGCCACTGCGATCGAGTTGTCGAAGGGGGAGATGGGAACCTGACAAATTGTGTAAGAGCTCCATCGCCCATACAAGAAACACAGGCTCACATCTCCACAATCTAGCACTGTAGTGTCATTCGTTGAATATGGCGAAGCCTACGTACCGTTCATCAGCATGACAACGACGACAAAATTCAGTGCTCACACCCATCGATTTTCGAACAAAGTGGGATCATGGTATCGCACTTACTTCCCAGGCGAGGCTATATCCTCTCTCACGTCTTAACCTCCTGCTTCCACTCCGTATTCCATGTGGTCCAAACCGAGCGCCAGGTCGATACGAAACGGACGTATCAAAAGGCATTCCCAGAATGGCGATATCGAATAGGTTCTTCTCTGAGCCTATATCATCCAAACAACGAATATACGGGAGATGTGCAAATGATAATGGTCCGCTGAAGGGCAGATCTACTTGAGGACCGAACTTAAAGGCGTATTCTTCCTCGCTACGAGACGGCTCGACTGGTGAAGATGTAAACACTTCTTCAGTCCAGATACGAGGCTTATCCACTTGAACATGGTCATGAGTCTCGTGCTCAAGGTGTCCAAATACTAGGATTGCTGAGACTAGCGAAGCAATAAGGGGAGTCCAAAATCGTAACATCAATGAGAACAGAATGGAACGCGCGCAATGCCGTATTATTATCGGCGATCAACAACACGATGTTGTGTATGTTTTCTGGTCGAGTGTCGCTAAGTCCGCCTTCACCGTGCGTCCTTCGGCGTTGAGACGCAGATGTAGCCAAAAAGTCTTCGCTAGGTACCATCGATCAGTCCCAGTCCCCGGACACCACACACTAGCACACACTCCGGCTGCTGGGAGCGACAACAGGCGGCCACCATTGCTTTGGTTCACATATGCGTTTAATTAAGCATCGCAGAGGACAAGAATCATTATGCAACAGTCTCCCGCCCGACATCCCACGTAGAACAATGGCCCAGACCATGACAAACGAAAAACGACGCAAATACATCTATATATTATTACGAAGTCATAGAGGCTGGAGTCCTGCCTAGCAAATACAGAGCAATCGGGGGACAAGAGGGATGGCGTGTTCAAGTGCGGGGCGACCCCTACTTCTGTTCTGCTCTCTAGTGCTTTGTCCTCATGGCCATTTGGGTCATTCCGTTCTTCAAGCGCGGGCAACGAAATCCGATCATCGCACACCAACTGACCAACTGGATGCCCCATATCTCCCTATCTTATTTGGCTACTGTTGATTTTCCCATTATATCCAGTCATACCTTGGCCACTCGAATCATGATGAGGAGAATGACTCTACGATCTCTTCCCTTGGAAGTCATGGCTTCCCTCTACTTGGCATACATCAATATACATGATTATGTCTCAAATAGGGACTACGTTGGTGTCCGTCGGGGCAGCGTGTACGGTGCCCTCATTCATATCTATGGCGACACTTCTGTGTGAGAATCCATCGTCTTCATCTCAATCCAGCTTCGCTCTCAACCCAAGATTATTCACATACAGGGGGAGACCACACCACCACTGACGGTGCGAGCTTATACAACGCAAGGGTACTCACTCTTCCACGATGACTCAGCCCTTCCTCCTCCTCACCCCTGCTACGGTCCTCAGCACTTGTGAATTGATGCTTCGATTCCTGCATGATGGTAACAGATCCCCCCTGAGAAAAAGGCATGAGAAGATTCTTTGGGAAGTGGAATTGGAATCCCGCCAGGAAGCAGGAGTTCATCCGAACGCCTCATGTTAAGAAAATTCACCGTCTCACGATTAGGGTCAGGATTATGTTGAGAACCCCGTTTGGCACTGGTCAGAAGTTATTGAGGTCTGATGCCGTCGGCCTCTGGGCTGTCTAGGGCCGGAAACGAAAGCGTGAGCTATGGAGTCGGAATCCATTGAGGCAGTGATGCAGTCCAGTGATCTTGTCAATGGACATGTCAACAAAGGCAGAACTAGGAAGGAATGAATAGACGCGGTAACTAAATTATATAAGTATTCAACATGACCACTATGAAAAGCAGCCGTGCAACCTTTTCCACATTCCGGGGAGTCCTGAGATGCATGGCTGCGTTAGATGGGAATTTCTTTCACGTACGCGATCATTGGCAGGGTCCGCCATGCATCCTCCTGGTCGTCCCACATTTTGTCAGGGTCGTGTCCAATTTAGAGGCTTCGGGCGACAGCCCCGTCCTGATTCGAGCTGGAACATATCATATTCTCTATTGCTTTCGATTTCAACCCGTTTGAGGCACGGCTGATTGCGACCACCCGCTGATGCCAGTATGACGTCGCGACAGCTCCCCACTATTAATATAACCTTCATTTCGCTCCAGTTGAAGTTTCGTCTGCAGTGACACCCCCAGAGGCTCACGAAAGTTTGTTTGAAGACTGCGATGTCGTTGTCCAAACACAGTTGAGTCCTCCTGATGTTGCTTTGGGGCACTGCCGAATCCAGTGGCGTCATGCGCTGAACTTGGATTGCAGTTGACACACACGCTTTGTTCGCTCATGCGAGGGTAAGTCGAGCCCGTGGCCCATAGTACGGACATCGCTTACAATTTGGGATGGAAATTAGGACCATCCTCATCGAAAGTTTATCTCTAATCGACGCCGTGAATTCCAATCAAGTAAGGTTCCACCTCCAGTTTCACTCTCTTCTTTTTGGTGTTTCTGAGCATATTTCCGCCACATCCCTCGAAAGATGCGTACACGAATCGATATGAGATAGAGGTCAGCTTACATCCGCCACGAGCCCGAGTGATTGACCAAACGGCTTGTGACCTAGAATGTTCCCAAGTATCGAATCCCCGTTCGTAGCACATTTCCCCATCAGGCTTCATGACGTCATTGCTCGCCTGAACTAGGATACCGGGGTTAATGCCTCGGCAGCGTATCAATTGATCCATGACGAAGTAGAGCTCGATGGCTCTCCATCTCTCAATTTTGCGAGCTTTGTGCACACCTGGATGCCTGACGAGGCGTTGAAGCTGGTAGTTGAGAATATTGCCAAGTTCGTTTTGCTTTTTTATTGTTCATGAGGAGAAGTTGATATTGCGATCCTTTAGGAACTTTTGTGGGTTATCTATCCATGAAGATAAGCTGACCAGATGTTCATCCCACATGGTGGTTCGATTTCGCAGCTGACCAAGATGAATATCCTGCCACGATGCAAATTCATTCACGCTGTATTTCCATGCGTGGGTATCTTTCATTCGTTGACGTTACCGAACGAATCGATTCACTAAAAATTATATTCAGTCTCTCACTTATGGAAAGCGCCTAAAGGTTCTCATGTCATTGGAACGGCGACGGGGGGCTCTTCCGAAGCCATCATGCTAGGTTCTATTGAATTCATGAGCTGCAAAGTCAAGACTGATATACAATCCTTTAAAGGTGGTTTGGCGATGAAAAAGGCTTGGGTGGAACGGCGGAAAGCCGCAGGAAAGGATTACTACCATCCAAATGTTATCATGGGTGCTAACGCCCAAGTCGCAATTGAGAAATTTGCGAGGTACTTTGACGTCGAGGTTTGTCATTCGAAGGTCATTTCCATCTAAATGGCCCTCAAATGTGTTCCACCAGGCTAAGTTGGTACCTGTCACGGAGGAGGGGGGATATGTCATGTCACCGAAGATGCAATCAAGTATGTTGATGAGAACACAATTGGTGTCTTCATCGTAAGCCGTTCATCTTCGTCTCAGTGTGACCACCATCAGATCCAACCCTTGCACAGATCCTTGGAAGCACATACACGGGTGGCTTCGAAGACGTGCAGGAGATGAATGACTTTCTAGATAAGTATGAAGCCGAGACGGGTATCAGTATCCCATCCATGGTACGTAAATTAGATTGCTAGTGCTGGTTTAGATCGACAGTATGCGATTGATCAGTGGACGCCGCTTCCGGCGGATTCGTTGCCCCATTCGGTACGCTTGTCCATTTCAGAACTATCCATGTAGCAGTTAGACTCACCGGCCTGCCATTGCGTGCAGTATATCCTGGATACAAGTGGGGTTGTGAGTGGCTGATTCAAAATGATTTCATACAGTGGATTCAACAGATCGCTTGTCACGTAGTCGATGTTCCGCGTGTTCATAGCATCAATACCTCTGGGCACAAATTTGGACTAACTTATGTTGGTATGTGGAGCGGAACCACTCATCTGGCACACCGAAACTGACGGCGAAATTGAACAGGTTTGGGATGGATACTTTGGAAAGATGAGAGTCTTCTCCATAAAGACCTCATTTTTGAGCTGCATTACCTTGGGTCTACGGAACAGTCGTACACGCTCAATTTCTCCAGGCCGAGCGCGCCCATCTTGGGTAAATATACAACCATTATTTTCGGGGTTTGCTCTGGGGCTGTTGAATGCTGACGATTGCTGTTAGCTCAAATGTTCAACTTCCTCAATCTTGGGTTCGCGGGATACAAAACATTGCAGAAGCGGATCTTGCGAACGCTCGCCTCTTATCTCGTGCACTTGAGGAGTCAGGATGGTATAAAGTAAGTGATTGATCCGAACCAGCACCCTCTGTTCGCGAGAAAAAAGTAGATTCACTCTTGGGTGATATACAGTGCCTCAGCAATATCCACATCCCATACAAAAAATCCAGTATTACGGGTGCCATTGGCAGCGTGATAGGCGATCCTTCCGGTAGGGTCGACGAGGATAAGGCGGCATTTTATCAGAGGGGCCTGCCAGTTGTTGCGTTCAGGTGAAGACCGAATTCTGGCAGGCACTCATCCGTACAATGCTTACGCGAAAATGTGTGCACGACAGGTTCTCGGACGAGTTCAAGCAAAATTACCCTCACGTACAGCAGTCATGGATCCAGGTGAGTGATTGGGCACCTCGCGAGGTTGAGGCTATCGAGGGTACGACTGGTTGGGTTTATTTGTAGAATCTTCTGCGTCAAAAGCAGTGGATCGTTCCCAATTACAACATGCCTCCAAATGTGGAAAAGGTGGAAGTTCTCCGCATTGTTGGTGCGTTCGCCCCCATTCACCGCCGTTGCTTCTGGGCTAAGATCACCCCTAAGTACGCGAGAGCATGAACCCAGACATAATCGGTAGGCAGACTCAGACATTTTATGCATGTGATTAACGATTCGTGCCCCCTTTCGAAGAACGTGTGGCCGCGGACATATTGGAGATCACGGAGCAACTTACGAGTGCGTTAATTTGTTGGAATTATGGCATCCTTAATCCTACTTTCTGATCTCCGTTTCCCTTTTAGAAACGGACTCCGGCGTTTTCCAAATGCAACTAGCTTTTTCCAGCAGCAACCTGAGTCCCAACACTATTGAGCACGAGATTGGCAAATTCAAAGCGGAATCCGACGCACCAAGAGAGCAACAAACTTACTCCAGGATCTGCTGATCATTAACTGGTAGTACTCAGCCCTGCACATCAGGTGTGAGGTTTAAGCGCTTTGGTGTATTTCTGTACTTTGTACAATTGTAACAAGTCGGCAGGAACACTGCGACAATGAACGTAGCTCTGTATGTAACCACGGTAAAATTCCACATGGCTTGGAAATCGTACTCATCCAGCTTGCTCGAATTTTACACAAATTGACGGTAGTTCGGGATAGTGCGCCGAGTCCGAGATTTAGCCAGCCGGAACGGCGATCTTCGTGAACAATCTGAACATTTTGCTGGCACTTTCTGTAATGACCTATCCATCGCACATACTTTGCGCTTGGTGTCCAAGAAGCTATCTTGAAGGAAAGAGCCCCGTAATGGTCATGCTACAGTACTGATGATGCAGGCCTCGGAGGAATCGCCGATATTAATGCAACATCTACATATTTTGGCGGGGGTTTGGGTTACAACAGTTTTTTGCAAGTCTTTCCTGCGATCATCCAGTGAAGAGCAGTAATCTGAGCAGCTGGTTCTAGCGCCAGGGGATGCACTTGCATAACAGCAATCGAATGTGCCCTCGGAATCATCTTAGCACCTCTATGACTTCTTAATATTAAATAGAGGAATCGCTAGGAACTTCAACCCAGTAGACGTGAGAAATGCTTCTATTATGGCGATTGGCGAAGTGGAAGGGGTAGGAGTCCACCGATCATGTTAACGCGCTAATAGCGAAGGGGTTTCGAAGGCCCTCTGAGCATGACTTCCAGATACCGGCTAGGAGAACTAGAGAACAACACCTAAGCACTGGTGAGAGCGTTGAAGCGCGTTTCCCGGCCAACCCCGTATTTAGTTCGCACGCTGGGTGCAGGACACCATCCGTTGCAGAAACCGAACCAGGGGCACGTACTTGGATAGTACGCGTTTTCTGTAACTACATTCGTAATAATCTTGGTTGCCTCTTGGCACGCTTATGAATTCGCCTCTTCAACTTTTCTTCTTCTTCTTCTGAACTCAAGTCATGTCAACAAGTGCTGCACTCCCGACGACGCAGAAGAGCGCTGTGAGGGTAACTCCTGAAGCGTCTCCGAAAGCCAGAGGTCCAAATCGAAGTACTAAAGCTGCACATAAGCTGAAAGTATTACCTGAGCAGCCAGAGATAAGGACGCAAAGCCAGATCATAGCCGAGGATGGGGATGAGGAGGAAGATGGTACACCAGGGTCTCCCAGTGACCCCCATGAGGAGGAGGACGATGAAGAAGCCGAGGTTCGTTGGTCGATCCGACATCCTGTTAAGAACTAACGTTCGAAAACTCCTTAACAGCCTTACAAGCAAATCGCACAAATCCCGGCAGGAACCGCGCGTAAAGACGCTCTCCGTCTCACGAAGAGGGAGAAAGCCAGACTTCCGAGGGTTACCGCGTACTGCACTGCGAAGTGCGTGTAGAATTCGTCGGCAACGAGGGGCTTCGCTAACGCGGCATTGTACAATAGCTCATACCGCCTAAGTGATATTCAAAAGTTCCTGAACGCGCGAAAGACTTCTCACAGAACGGACCCAAAATTATTTGATGAGGCCATATATTCTCCATACTCCTTCGCTGGACCCCGCAGCGAGGCTGATCATCATCCCGCTCCGATTTCTGGAGATCTATTGGGCATTCCGGAGCTCGTACGGAATGACGTGTCACAACACGCCTCGCAAGCAGCTCAACCTTCTCCAAAGTCGTCACACAAGTGGCTTGTTGACGACGCCTCATATTCCCTACATCGAGTGCCTTCCGAAAGTACGGTCCGCGAACGCCGCTCGACCAAGACGGTCAAGAGACGCCCAAAATTCGACAAAGTTGGACAGGAAGGTATCGATGCTGAAGTCTTCCTGTTTGAATATGGAACAGTTGTTTGCTGGGGGATGACAGAGGGTACGATCCTTCGCCGCACTTCGATATGATGCCCTGCGAACCTAATTTGTCAATCTCATTTAGCTCAAGAGAAACGGTTTCTGAGTTCAATGTATTCCTCATTCATCTGGGATTATTCTTCTCCTAACCAATTGGCTCCCTCAGACGGCGCTTCGAACAAGAGCGTTTAGGTACGGGTGTCGAATCCTATTTTCTGCAATTGTTTTTTCACCCCCCAGGTCAGCTCCAGACGATGTCGAGAAGGAAGATCTCAATTATTATTATGCTAATTACAGCCGGTAAGCTGATCTCTTGCCATTGAGCTCACTTTCACCGCGCTTACGACCGTAGCATATATAACGATGTGATTACTCTGCGAAAAGGATCTAGCTTCATGTAAGCACGTTCACTGTACCTTGGAACGCATCTACTTCATCTCATTTGCAGGACGAAGCTCTCCCTTTCCCATGCCCTTGCGCAATCAGTGAAAATATCATTAGTAAGCGCTGGTTCAGTTGAAATATGTATTTGTTCAATTGCATTTCCCCCCCGCCAGTTCGAGCAACTTATCTCCAACACAATCGAAGAGACTAAAGACATTCCTGAGGTGATGTCTAAAACTGGGAAGATTCACGTATGTCACCACCACCCATCGCAGTGTAACTTCACTGATCTTCGCCCCAGTTACATCACGATGAAATTATGCAGCAAATAGGCCAGCTTTTCATCCTTCGTATGGATATAAACCTAGTCGGCTCAGTTCTCGATTCACCGGTGAGGACTAGGTCAACTATTTCATATCCCTGTACATTGAGCCATCCTTTCACCCTTTCTGTTCTAGGAACTGTTCTGGGTAGGCTCATGATTGTCGATCCATTGATCTGAATACTCACGGACACAACAGACGTATCCTGATCTTCAACCACTGTATGAAGCTGCACGGAGTTACCTTGAGATACCTCAGCGCGTTGACCTTCTAAATACCCGAGTTGGAGTGAGAACTTTTTAGCTCATGATCGCTCCACACCCAATTGATTTCCTCTTAGGTCCTTCACGATATGCTTAAATTATTAAAGGAATCCGTTCAGAGCAAACATGCAGAGCGGTTGGAGCAGATTGTTATTGCTTTAATTGCTGTCGAAATAGGTATGACTCGTTAAGAGCTCGTGAAAGCGCGTCCCTTACTGACCGCTCTCCAGTTTTGGGGTTGATAACTATCTTAGTTGACCTGTTTGCTGTTTGATTTCCCCCTTTCACGATTCGTTTGCAAACTCCATAGCTTTTTGTTAGATGTGCGTCATGTCACTTTCCCCTTTCATAACTATTTACCTGCATCGTTTGTTAGACACAAAGACTTTGACCTCTTTCACTCGATAGGCTGAGTGTGGTTGTCATTGTGTATTTTTGGTTCCTGACCTCACCGCTTCAAGATCAGTCGCAGCTGCTGCCCAAGATGAATGAACAAACTTTGGGAACTGACTCTTACGAACCCCACGCGTCTGACTTTGGTTATTGGGCACCATTCCTTTCTTCTGAAACTGATAACTGGCAGGGGGGGGGGTCATCCTAGATAAAAACAGCTGATGTAAGACGTTGTTTGGCAGATGGATCTTGGTCTGTAACCACCGGACCCAGTATGGTATTTGACGCGCCCCGGATGATCTTCTACGGCAGATGCGCCTTCGAGAAGCAGATTGTGAACTGAGTTGGTAATGTGGGGGTGGTGGCACTGCATGGGTGGCTTCGGATCCCAAACCGTATAAATCCCCTTCCGTCAACTTGACTCACATTTGCGCCATAACCAACCGAGAGGAACGTACCAAAGCGGAGGATGTTGCCGGAATGGGAATCGCCAATGCATGTTGTCGAAGGCGTTGTATATTCTTTGGCACTATGAGGAGGTTGTATACACCGATAGTAATGGCTTTGTCGATAAGTCGCGCGAAAAATCCCAGATGGATATAATATTCCTTTGTGTGAGCATGGGAGTAGAGTTCATTAGGCTTAGGGCCGGATAGCTGGTTGCGTTGGGAAATATTAAATCTTGTTGGTGCTATGTACATCCTTGGTTTGCAGCATCTCATTACTGGATGCCGAGGCTATCTTTGATCCAATCACCTTCTGAGTTGTTTCCCAGTACGTCACCTCCATCTCAGATCATCCGTGTTGTATTGCCGATGTATCCCTGAGGATACCTTGAGTTCTTCCTCATAATCGCATCTTGAGTTCTCACCACATTGAATCAATACGTCATCAAGGCCACCAATGGACCCCGGGCCCAATGATCAGACGAGGACGACGAACACAACAGCCGGTTGTGCCCTAGGAGCCCCCCCTTTCCCGAGCTCTTTGCCAGCCACTGAAACCAGCTAGACCCGTAGTACTGTCTCGTCAATCGGTTGCTAAAGCCACCCCCATCAGATGAGAATGAGGTCATGATCGGCGTAACCCCGGAGGATATCAAGTTCTTACCCGGTTACCTCATCATTACTCATGACCGAGTTGGCCCGGTCCATGTATGTACTACCTTCCACTAGCTCGATCCATCGAGACTTTTTGCGCCTTTGCGCTGTTAGAAGGAAAGAAATTCGCACAAGGGTGATTTTACGAAGTGTATGTAAGCTGTGGTTTTCGCGATTCTGTCTCGGGTGAACGAGGCTCGATCACTATAATATAATGTGTGTCCAGCAGAAGCCGAAATGACTCCGGCAAGCACGCGCGGCAGCCACCCACCTTGCATTGAGAGTTGGTGTAAACGATTTTCCCCACTAGACCAGAATCAATTCTGATCGTGTAATTGGCGTCCCGGGCGGGCCCCTAGCCTTCCATGAAACACAAGCATATACACCTCGCATCTACGATCGACAGTGAACCGCGGGCAGATCACACACACTTCACACATACTGCATACGCAGAGTAACCTTGAACCATTATCCAACAAGGGCAATATTCCTTGTCGCTTCTTGCTAGTAGGCTGTAGACGTAGCCTAACATTTGATCGCACAATTAGCGATCAAATTTGTCGAAATAACCTTCGTTGAAGGGGGGGGGGGGGTTGTGCAACTTCCGCCACATGGCGAAGACCGGCCTGTAAGCGTGGTATACTGAAGACCGAATATCATCGACCTAGACCTGCAGAGGGAGGCGAGAGCTCCGAAGTCGAGGATCAAGGGTTTTCGGGATATCAATGCAAGTGCAAGACAGCATCAGAGTGTAAATCACTCCTTCCCTAAAGCGAACTGCCGCCGAGGAACCTCCAGGAACCTATCTAGGCCTCGCGCTTGCACCAGCAATTTTAGCAGGAAATGTAAAGCAGACCATCCTCTTGCTTGGCGAGGCTTAAGGACTGTTCCTGAGGCTGAAGATTGATCGTAGTGCACCAGATTCACGACCTTGTAATCGACCAAGTAGACATGACTTTACAGCGTCGGTTAGTGTGTTACACAGGCTACTCCCTTGGACACCAGATCGAATTAGTGTGTCGCGAGGAGCAACCGAACGTCCCAAACGTGTAATGCCTGCCCCGCCCCCTGGAAAGGTGAACAAACTACTTGGTGGTAACGATTACGATCATAAGCGTAACTCCATGCAACTGATCTCCATACAATCGAATGCTCTTCATGCATGGGTGGTACGGAGGTAGGCATCAAAATCACTCAGGTCTCTTCATTGTCTGAACGACCTCTTGGCGTGTTTTTTTGGACGAGGACTCCCCCGGGCGCCGAGGGTCGAGCATGCAGGGGTGCCAATCAGTGGCACGGGCTTTATCAAGTTGTCGAGCGAGCAAGAGAGAGAATATCCAATTCAGGCCTTCCGGTCAATGCTAAAGATGGGAGAGAAGCGATCGCGGGACGAGGCTCCGATAGACTGGCAGAAGCGCCACCGATGTATATATATATATATATCCTTACGGGTCTTTGGAGCCCGTTAGATGTTCGAGTTCGATGGCTTCTCTTTCACAATGAACTTCTACGGGAATCGTCCCGCTTCCATCCCCCCCCCCCCCCCCCGGAACTCCGGATCGACGAAGCGGAGCCCGGCTGGAGAAGGCAGAGAGGTGTGGCCAGGGCGTCGGGCAGTAAACAGTAAAGCGTCACGCCAATCTCTCTTTCGGAAAAAAATGTTCAGCGGGAAGGCCCCACTTAGAGGAGCTGCCCATGGAGTATGATGGAATAGATTTGAAACCCCAATTGCAGATGTATAAAACAGTTTTCTGGTGAAAGTGGCATGAATTTTCAGCAGAGCTATAGGGCTTCGAATTAACATGTACGTACAGTACTTAGTAATGCACGGCGATGAAGACCTTTTTCCCAATAACCTCGCAGTTGTTCATGCAAGTGTAATATACAACGGGTTTACGCGCGGGTGCGCTATTGGCCAGGTCATTCAGGTAAAGCATCATGTCCCCGGCCTACTGTCAGTACCACTAGCTGCAGAAGAATAAGCTCCGTTGCGGGGCCAGCGCGCCCTAAATCCCATTTCGGATCATAGGGTGGATCTCGAGCGGAGATAATTTGGGAACTGAAGCATCGAGACATTTCCCAGAATTTCAACTGCCCCTTCATACCCTTGACGAAAGGAGTTACTTAATCTTGTCTGACCCCTCCCGGAATTTGCCGGTGCCTCCCAACAAAGCCCCAGCACGAATTTTAAGAGTGCTTTTTCTCCTTGTTGATTGTATGCTTCCTAAGTAATGTCCAGGAATTCGATCGTTCTTTTCTTTCCCTCTTTCAGAACCTGTTAGTGAACAAGTCTCCAGGTGTGTTGTGACTCAGCAGGAAGCATCGGTCTGGGCGAGCAAGCAAAAATCTCCCAGAAAAGAGGAAGAAAGAAAGAAAGAAAAAACCCAAGGACAAAGAAATCCAGAATTTGGAGCTAGTCCAACTTGAAATCAGTGGGGGCGGGGGGCCTTTTTCGCCGGGGCCCATGCGGGCTCGCAGTGGCGCGGAGGTCCTTGTCCAACAATCGAACGAGTGTTGTCTCTTCGTTGCCGCGCACGCAAGGCATCGTGCGCGCGCGAGTTGTGATGATCGCTTTCGAATCAAATCGGTTGCAAGGACGCGTCGACGCAGTTGCCCAGTTGCGATCGAAGTGCACAAACTCGTATCATTAGCTGGTTAATGGTTACCAGTCACTATCGAAAAATTCAAGAGCTAGGATTGATGAAGAACTAGGAGATTACATCAATGGTATTTGACATACGATGCAACAACATGCTTTCTAGTGTGCGTAAATGGTACAGCGGACTGACCAGGGTCGTGGATTATTAAATAGCGAACTACAAAAATATGAGAGTGTTGAAGAACTAGTGGATGAACCGGGGGATAAAAGAGAAGGGAAAGAGAGAAGAAACAGTCCTTATGCGAAGCGAACCTTTTCGCCAGGTCGGCCTTCCGAAAGGAGAACGACGGCCTGACGGAGAGTTTGATGTGTCAGAAAATCACCTCGCAAAAAAAAAACAGCGGGGTACTCACATATTTACCCGAGATCTTCCACCCGGGTTCTTTTTCATCGAGCTCATCCGCAATTTTGTTGTCTGGAAGCCCTACTACAACGTCGCTCTTGATTGTCCTGAGGGTCGCCACGCGCGGTGCACCAGATAAACTGGCCATAGGCCCGATGGCCACGTCGAATGGAGTTGCAGCCGGCGCCGCACAATCATACGTTAACTTCCGATGATTCAAATCGCCCTTGAACACCACCAAATCACTCTTGCTCAAATGCAGGAAGAGATCAGGAGCCTCAGATGCGAGGTCCCAGTAGGTGAATCCCGTGCACCAGAAGGGATGCTGTTCGTAAACCCACTGGCCGGAACGTTCGTACTGTTTCCAGCGCTCGCCGAGTCGTCGAAGGGATCCAAGCTCGATGTCCGTAACATGAGGGAAGAGTTGACCGTAAATGCAAGAGTTGATGAGCCAATTCCAATCCTTGCGGGTAACATCCGACACGAACCATGGCAGACGCTTGCCATGGAAATGAACGGTTTTGACATGGCCAGATTGGATGAGATAATCGGCTGGTGTGGCGTAAGATTAACTACCGATTGCTGTCCTGTTGACGGTATCACACGTACCATAAACCATGTCACAATATAATTCGAAGCCAGCGTTATCGAGGATGAAATCGACACGGCCACCCTTGAGAGACTTCACAGTCTCCCATACATCTTCGATGTGGTTACCAAGAATGTTTTTCTCGGTGGCAGCGAGCTGTTCACCACCAGTGGACTGCAGCTTCTTGATATCTTCCTCGCTCATCTGCAATATGAGAATAGGTTTGAGTGAGCCTGAACGAGGGATGGTTATGCAACGAACTCACATTGATGAGGAGAGAAAGATCCGTCGAGTTGCCCCAGAGGCAAACCTGAGTGAGCTCCAAGAAAATGGCACGGCGGGCAGCATCAGCCTCCGCTTCACTCAAGCCCTCGGGTAATTTCCAAGGCTGGGCGAAGCGAGTCGAGAGCTCGAAGACTGCATCGCTTGATCGGGCAAAAGTGTCACATTTTTGGCGGAAGAACACGTCATAGTCCTAATGAGGTTTTGAAAAGTCAACGCCAAATTACACATTTGGAAACACGAATATGTGACTCACCTTCCAGTACTTGCTGACGGAAAAACACTCCCTCAGACGGCGGTACTTGTACGCCTCGGCGAAAAGCCACGGAGCATTCATGAAGTCCTTTCCTTGGAAAAACTTTGCAATCTCCTTGTTCCAGAGCGCAACGTCCGCTTCGTTGTCGTCAATGATGGGTCGGAGCTTCTTGTTTCCGGTGAGGTCCTCCATGAGCTTGTCCATACGGTTAATGCACTCGTTCAAGTCGACGATATGCTCCTCCTCAGACTAAGTAAGACATGGCTGCCAGTCAGTAACCAGTCAGGAACGCGGAAGAAGAAGGCCGAACGAAGCTTACTTGCTCATTAAGGGTCTTGACGACGTCATCGATTGCCTTTCCCAGAATAGTTGGAAGTCTTTTACCCATTGTGGCATAAGCAAACGAATATTCGTGATAACCACGGTAGGCAGGCCATGGTGGGTTGTTTGGGTCGACACGGGTAGGTGTGCGTGGCCAGCTAAGAGTAGCGCCTAACTCGTTCTGCGTCGTGGGTTTAGGTGGAAGGTTGCCGAGACTGAGAACGGTCTTGGTGACACGCTTCGCACCAGTCTGTTCTGTCGCGCCGTTGTGCCGAACAGTTTGGGTGTTGGACTGTTATGGGTGGTGAAAACAAGTCAGTTATACTGAGACAGCGAGAGGGTCAGGGGGGATGGTGATGGTGGTGTGGTCGTGGTGGTGAAGGGTAGTTGTGGTCGTCCACTCACCATCTTGGATGATGAATCAAAGTCCAGAGACTAGGAGATGCTAGTGGAAAGCTCTGTGTACGATCTTCACGTTAAGAACGGTGAGTCGAGAGGGGTGATGTGTCGGTAGCAAGGTGGCATCCAACGGAGGTTATATACCTGCGCGGAATCAGCTTGGTGTAGGGCGAAAAAGGGGGGCCTTTTGCAAGAAATGGAAATATAAACCATCTTTGCCCATTTCAGTTTTGATAATGATCCAGAAATATTATGACCTCAATTGTTTTTGAACGAATGTCTTATCCCATATCATTCTCAGGTCGTTCAGTTTCATATGCCCATGGGTTCTCCACGTCCGACAACATCCCAAAATTCCAAGATTCTGAGTGAGCACTTCTTGCCTCTTACCATCTCTGACTAGAAGACGATGATGAATCAGGTTCGGAGACGGCTTGAACGATCCGGAAGTGCACAGACGTTGGGAAGAAAGTTGATCTTCGGCGCCACACGGCCGTGGGAATAGAGGCGGGTATTGCCTTATTTAGATTACCACTCGCAAAAAACCAGAGGATCGTTCGTGGTTGGCAAGCTTAGTCCAATCGGTAAAATCGATTTGGATCTAGTTTACTCCAAATCACGGGAACTTTGACCCGGATATGAATTAAAAACACATCTGGAAGCAGCGCTCGCATTTGTGAGTGTGAATGCTGTACGAATCATTTCAAGTGTTACTGCGGCTTCCAGACTTCCATATCCCATGATACTCCAGATTCCTTGTGGACCGTAGTATAGCACCTCACCAATGTCTTGATACCGGTTCAAGTGACGCTCGCCGGATCGTCATCCGGTCTCGCAATACCGCATGCGCAAGATCGCCGCGATTATAACTCATCACCATGGAGTATGCGCCCTTGCGTGATCTTCATATCGGTTATGAACCCCCAAACCTGGTGAGTTGCAGAGCGGTACAGGGCCTCTAGCCTGTGTGAGGCATTTTCCAGTTCAGCTTACCGTTTCCGCTCACCCAAGGCTCCTGTTTTTACTCCCTGATGTCCATATTGTGAAGTGATCAGGCTGTGATAATCATTCACAGGGGTGTTCGAATGGATCTAATATAGGGGCTGATTCATCACAGCTCTCAAATGAAAAGCTGCGAATGGTGCTGCCCGAGTCTTTCGCAGGGTTGGCAGAAGTCGGGTCAGATGGCCCATCTACTGTAGGGTCCCAATACCTCCATGGCTGATAATCGGTTGGATGCAACCATGTTCACTTGTGGTCTGTCTACCCATGAACTCTGCAATACATAGGACTCATATTGCCAAGTGCTTTGGGAGCTTCACACGTACTGCGCTGGCACACTCGTCCCACCACGTTCGCCTTGCAAATGTCTGTCGAATACACATGTGAATCATCCCGTTACACCAGTACTGGTCCAACACGTATTCCATGATCCGCTGCCACGCATCACATGTTTCTTCCACCAAGATCATCTTCGCAACAAATGACCAGTTGGTCCAACCATTTGCAAAAACCAGCACGTTCACAGGTCGGAGAAATCCCCAACAACGGCACTTTTGCCCTTCCCATCTAGTTTACGTTTCTTCTTCCGACTCAGTCCTTTCGAAACATCTTCGTCATGCTTCTTCTCCACTTCCTCCTCATCCAAGTATACTTCCGAGGCTTTCCGTGCGTGAGACACCGGCTTCGTGGATGCGGGAGTCGCCTTTGTTGCGTCATTTGTCGTAGCCACCGCTGTTGAAGACGTAGTTGCAGCCTTCTTTGTCAATGTGGTCCGTAATGGTGCCTTCGGTGTAGCAGGTGTACCCCAGCCCACAAACGTCTGTTCTTCTTCATCGGACGATTCACCATCTAGGTCCTTCCCCCCACCAACAGCATCACCATCCTCATTCTCCGACTGCCCACCACCATCTTCATTGTCACTCTCTTCAAGTGCATCTCCGATATCGGTCAGTCTCAAGACTTTCTCGTGCGAGATGCTACCTATCCATCTTGAAGCTGTCGTTGCGTTCGCACCTTGTTTGTAAATTCATCGTCAGCTGTTAATACACATATGCAAAAGAACGACATCGAACCTCGCATGTCACCCTTGATTCTTTCCACGGGGAATTCTTCATGATCTGCAATGACGCCCAGGACCTTAGTGGGCAATATTTGGACAAGGCGGACCATCCCATCTGAAGAGCCCGTTGCGATGATGTCGGTGCCCGGACATAAGTTCGGAGGGAGTGTGTAGATTGTTTCTACAGAGTGAGGGTGTCTTTCCCAGAGTAAATGCAACGGTGGAGCGCGGGCAAAAGCGAAACAGAAATGAACAACCATTCATATGAGCCCATGTGAAAAAGCCCGTACCCTGGTATTCGATCAACGCAGTCACCCCAACCAATGTTACGGTTGAATATGGAAATATTTCCGAGTTGTGTTCCCACTACTGCTTTCATATTACTACGAACACATTAGCATGCAGTCTATGTACACTCCCAAAGATCAAGGTAACCACGAACTTCTTAATCGCAGCGATAGACAGCAACTCGTCATCCTGATCCTCTGACTGTACCAATGGTCCCCCCTTATTGGAGCGTATGTCCATCACCGAAAGCGTCCCATCACCGCTGCAATGCTATGAGTCGAGACGTGCACAACACGGGAAGAGAAAATTTAGCACCTGGTAGCCACCAGCTGTCTCTTGTCCTCCAGCCATAGGAAGTCAGAAATAAAGTCAAAATGATGGGTATAAGCACGAATTTCGTCCTTCTTCCTTTCATCCCAGAGCTTTTGACGACCCGCATCAGGTCACTTCCCTAGAAAAAAAAAAGCAGCAATGTACCTTTACAACCCCTTCGTCATCCCCAGTTGCGAGTATGTTGGGAAAGGTAAGTGTAACACGGTTGATCGGAGACCTTCGGCGAACCGTTCACGACTTGAAGTAACACCCCCCGTGGACAAGACTGCTCACTCATGTGCATTTCCCGTCGTCTCAAGGATTTGTCCCGTAGCAGTATCAATAGTGAAGATAGCCTTCCCCTTTGTGACAGAATAGAGCTTATCTCCTGAGAAATTTGTAGCTAGACCACGACATGACCGTTTGGTTGGACGCAACGAAAAGAGTTGTAAGTATTCGAATTCCGTGTCTGGTTTGTCCGCAGAGTACTTAAACGCGTCAACTTGACCGGTGAGCAGACCAACGTAGATGATAGGTTCGGAGGGATGAAACGTGATGTCAAAAGGTTGATGCTTCAAGCGAATGTCGGGCATCTGGGTTGAGAAGTTCAATGTTCTCCACTTTTGACCGTATTTGAAAATGCGGCCAAGGAGTGTTATCGCAGCCCGGAATGCAGTATACAATGCCGCAAGCAGAAATGCCTCGCGAGCACAAGTCCCGCAGGCACAAGGTGATAACGATGAGTCTCCCCTTTAGGCGGGAGTCGGGCCAAGGGTCACGGGAATGGCAAAACCACTTTCCCACGTGAAACCCCAATGATCTCGGCCGAGCTTCACAGAGACTTGGTGAGCCTCATCGTCGCTGTAGAACCTTGATGTTTTGGGGGCCACCAAATTCGTTGTGCTGGAGTGTGTGCTAGTGAAAACTGTTACTGTTTGATAAATTCCGATGGGGAATTTAGCATCAGGGTATCCCCTCAGCTTTCGTGGAATCTCTACGTCCGACTGCATAGATTGAGCACCATTTATGGGCTTTGATGTCACCTTCATCACGTCCTCATTTCTTCTTCCCGATTTCCTGGGGTCATGTTCTGAGAAAAATTTAAATGCATCATCGAGGTGGTCAAACGGTATAAAACCCCAGAGGGTATCAAGACGACCTCCTTTCTCCAGCCGACGTTCTTACCCTTTTCTCCAGCTTCGACACCCAACGCCACAAACGCTCCCCCTGTTGTAAACGCCCAAGAAATGGTCTTGCCTTCTGAACCAGAGTTTGAACAGGTACATGTAAAACTCTTCCATTCGTGTGACACTTCTCACTGACGGGAGTCCAGGTTTTGAAAGAAATCACTACTACCCTTCAGCCTTTCCTGAAGCGTAATCCTGAGTACCAGCGCGCGCTCGATGTCGTCCGTGCGTCCCCATTATTTCCTCTCTTCATTCCACCTTCATATCTCGTGTGAGCAGAAATCCCAGAGCGAGTGATTCAGTTCCGTGTCACCTGGGAGGACGATAAAGGGAAAGTCCAAGTAAATCGCGGCTACCGAGTCCAGGTACGCCATCGCCACAGACGATCTGTTATTCGAACGTGACTGATTGTGTTCTCGGATAGTTCAACTCTGCCATTGGTCCTTACAAGGGTGGCCTCCGCCTTCACCCATCCGTAAATCTCTCTATTCTCAAGTTCCTCGGTTTCGAGCAAATTTTCAAAAATGCCCTTACCGGCTTGAACATGGGTGGCGGCAAGGGTGGATCCGACTTTGACCCCAAGGGGAAGTCTGATAACGAGATTCGCAAATTCTGCTATGCATTCATGGGAGAGCTGTCGCGCCATATTGGCCAGGACACCGATGTTCCGGCTGGGGATATTGGTGTGGGGGGCCGTGAGGTTGCCTACCTCTTTGGCGCCTACAAGAAGATCAGAAATGAATGGTCCGGTGAGAATCATGTTCTCTTTCCGATTCACATCTTCCCAACGCAATTTCGATTCGACCTACTAATTTAAGCCTGGTTGATAAACCCGCTTGGCATCAACATTCCCACCACTTCATTCGAACTTCTGCTGCATCTTATCTGATAACATCCGTACTCACACCATCTTAGGGATACTTACGGGAAAGGGAGGTGACTTCGGGGGGTCGTACATCCGTCCGGAAGCCACCGGATATGGCCTGATCTACTATGTCGCCAAAATGCTTGAAACACAAAAGGAGCTTGCTTCTTTCAAGGGTGCTCGTGTCCTTGTCTCCGGCTCTGGGAATGTTGCCCAATATGCCGCGCTGAAACTCATTGAACTTGGCGCCATCGTTCTCTCTCTCTCCGACTCGACTGGGGCGCTCATTGCCAGGAATGAACATGAAGGATTTACCACTAGAGACATAGAGCAGATTGCAGAGATTAAACTCAAACACCAGAGCCTTACGTCGTTCAACATCCAGGCGAACGCCAACGAGAGTCGTTTCGTGTGGCACGCTGGTGCGAGACCATGGACGCTCGTCCAGAATGTCGATATTGCTCTACCGTGCGCAACGCAAAACGAAGTGAGCGGTGAGGAGGCTACAGCGCTCATCGCTTCTGGAACCAAGCTGGTCGCAGAGGGCAGCAACATGGGTTGCACGCTAGAGGCCATTGAAGTCTTCGAGGTAGGCAGGAGGACTGGCAAGGGAATATGGTATGCCCCAGGGAGTGAGTACATTGGTTTTATCCATCGTCGAGGCCATTGGCTGAAGTCGAGATGTTGCAGAGGCATCCAACTGTGGTGGTGTTGCCGTGTCCGGTCTGGAAATGGCGCAGAACTCTGCTCGTCTGAAGTGGACACCCGAGGAAGTTGACAACAAACTCAAGAACATCATGGAGACAGCGTATGCCAACTCCTATGAGGTTGGTAAACAATATAGTTCGGAGAATCTTGGGGAAGGTGCATTGCCTAGCTTGGTTGTCGGTGCCAACATCGCTGGTTTCGTCAAGGCAAGTGATGATATTAGGTGTTCTGATGGAACATAGCTGACATCCCTCGTGTAACAGGTTGCGGATGCCATGCGTGCACAGGGAGACTGGTGGTAGAGTTATTGGTTCTTGCGTGATCCAGAATCGGAAAGGGGCATCTCTAGATTTTTGTTTATTGCATTTCTGTTTCCTTGGGGTGGTTGACAAAACGTCACCGCTCAATTCTTTTTTCTCTTGTACGCACATGGATCCCCAGCAAAATAACGAGGCCTGCAGGCGAATACCCCACTCGTACGCGCGAGACAGCTGAGAGGGCGTCCGGCACACCCCGGGAACCCCTCTGGCCCGCATTGTCCACAGGGGTCCTCTCGATCTAACCCCTGTGCTATTGTTATGAACGGTACTTTCCCGTGAAAAATCTGACCCCCCCTCTGATGTTTGTGCCGATATGCTGAGCGCTTAGTTCAGACCTGACGGTCCGACTCCGAGACAGGCGACTACGAGTTTTGCATTCCTCCCTCGCTCATTATTACAATCCAGTTCAAAACACGATTATTTCTCTAGATACTATGGCTACAATGAATTTCTTTGCAACTCTTCCACTTCACCTCTAAACCATGCACACAGGTTTGTGGCCACACTCATTTTTGAGTTGTGCGTTGGGCCTCGGACCCTCAACCATCACTCATTATGCGTACCTTCATGGTTTATTCGTTAACGATCAACGACACGCGATTCCGTTTAATCCATCATATTCTGAATGCAAACTGCTTATGACTCTCCCTTCGTTGGCTGCGTTTCAGAGAGCAGTCAGCTTCCCCCGATCCTCGATTGCTTCCTTCTGTCCTCTTCCTCTTCTTTCGACTACCAAAAATTGGTTTGTGCCGGCCTAGGTGATCAATTGAGCAGTAGCCCTGAAGACTTCTTACATGCCATTGAATTAACAAGGACTTACTTATTTGCTCTTTGCTGGTTCCACCATCTCGATCGTCACTCCCCAATCGTGTCCAATTACGGTCGATTTTGTTCGATCACACTGTTCCTGACCCTCCCTGTGATTTTGGTGGATGACACACTCTGAGTCCACTTCTCGTTCTCGATGCCAACCACTCACTCACTCTGAGCCACCACGGTCCAAACCATCCCATGAATTTCTTCCTAAACCCGTGGGTTAAGTCTCAGGTACAAGCAGTACGACCCACTTGCTGCAGCGGGTTTACCGAAAGCTATCCTTTTATGAAGAACAACAACAATGAGGCACGTCTCTTTCTCACTTGATGGTGGTAAGCGCTTTCAATATGGTTGCCTGGTGCCTGACGAGAAAATCAGCATAATTATGCAACGTGATGTACGTTTCGAACCGTGCAGCCACGGGTAGGCCATGGGCCCGCATCGATGACCTATCTCCACGCATGCCATCACAGACAACGTGTGGGGTTTCAAGTTTCCGATGATGGTAACACAACGGTTGCACCATTCCGTGAGCATAAACGCAGACATGTGGTATCGAAGTCAACGTGGTACTCGATGCCGAATACATAGCATGGCTGGCGGTTTGCAAAATCAAGCGTTGAAACACAGTACACTGAAAAAAATGGCGGGGGGTTGGAAGGGTAGCGGGAACCCATTTCTTCTTCTCCAAATGGTCATTTCCCTCCATCCTAGCATTTGCAGGCCTGGCATTTAATACAGTAAAGATACATTGTGAGTAAGGATTACAAGAACAAGGATACATCAAGATTAGTTCCAAAGTCCATAATGTTTATCTTCCGATCGTGGGATGAGCTGATAGAATCACCCGTGAATAATCAAGTGAATAGGGCATCAACATGAGTTGCTCACCTAACTATCCTCGAAGCATCGAACTTGACGTCGAATATATAACGAGAATGGTAACCGCTATATTCCCTGACTTTCTTCACCTGAATATCGGCTTCGAGATCCTTAGCGTTTCCCCCTCCATTCCCGAGTTCCACCCAATCGACTTTGACATCCCAAACGATTACTTTCCTGTCATAACTTGCACTTACAAGCCTTCCCATTAGTGGATCGTACTCTAAACTCCTAACAAGTGCGTCATGTCCCTTGAAGGTAGTCAAACACTCTCCGCTCTTTGCGCTCCATATTTTAATGCACATATCAGATGAGCCAGAGATGACGATATCCCCATGAAAATCAACGCATGCAAGGCCTCGTGTGTGCCCAGAAAGAGTTCTAAGGCGGGAGGGTGCGCAATCCGAATTCGAGGCAGGAGAAGAGATTAGGGGAAGAGACCACAGAATCAGTGTCCCATCCCCAGAAGCGGAGACGAGATGGTTGCCGGACAACCCGAGAGCATTGACGGGTCCTGTGTGGCCTGCAAGAGTATGTAAGTGTTCGAACGTTTGTTTCGAGTAGACGCGAATCGTGGTATCCTTAGAGCTTCAACCAGGCAAAAAAAAATTAATAGATCTCGTCTTCACTTGATAGTTGGAAACGTACCAGCTTATTATAAATTCATCGTTCATTTTAACATCGAGGACACCGCCAGTATGGCCAGTGAGGGTTCTCTTCGGTCTTACAACAGCCACCCCTTCGTCGGGCGTTTCTGCTTGACCCCCAACACATATAGTCGACAAGTCCCACACCAAAACTCTTCGATCTGAACTTCCGCTGACCAGAAGGGCAGAACGAGAATCGTATTTCAGACAGAGGACAGACCCTTCGTGTCCTCTAAGAACACCGCTTTGCTTCCCAGAGCGAAGAGACCAAACGAGTATTTGCTTGTCGCGCGAGCCGGTAATGATAGATGTGGAGGACAACTCCAGACAATAAACGCTGCATGCAGGCGAAGAACGAAGCGTGTTAGTTGCACGTTCGTAATTTTCACATCCACGTGTCGAGTGGGAGGAATTAATGTACGACACAGGAGTAGAAGGCATTGGTATGGAAGAGGGCGACATTTGAAACACTCACCTGTCTGTGTGACCCGCCAATCTAGTGACCTTCGGCTCCATCTTATTCCATCTACGATCTAGCTCCACTCGCGTGCGATACAAATATTTCCAGTCAACAGAGAGGTCCAGACACGAAGGTGGACATTTCCCTTCATTAGAACGATACGAAACCAAAGATGGTCTGTTCGTTCGGGAGACAATTGAAGGCTTATGAAACCGAAGGCCCTTAACCTCACAAGGGATAGGGGGAGAGAGAGGGTCACCCATAGGCAGGCCTTTTAGCCCCCACCTCGTCTGCTTCTTGAATAGTCCACGCCAGACAAAGCGGTCGGTGGCCAGGAAGTGCCAATACTTGGATACAAGAGTTACCGCAAGGATGGATCTGAGGTCCAAATAGGTAAGAATATCCAAGGAAATCTCTGGGGGTAGGAGGTAGAGGATGTCCATCCTGGTGGGGAGCGGGATCGCAAGAAGAGCCGCGGTGCGGATGATATCAGATTCATAACATCCTTCATCCTCCACAAGTTCCCCCTCCTCCCCATCAAGAGGAAAGGGATAACCATCGTCATCGTACTCAGGCCAAGTTACCATATCTTTGTTCCTCTTCGAGGGAGATGGTGACATGGCTTGCAATAATCGGGGAAGGAGAGACATCTTTTTGGGTTCGGCAGGACGGGGTATGGCAACGCGTCGGAAGGGAGGAATCCACAGGGGAGAAGATCGGCTTCGTGCATCCATAATTTCGATGAGAGAGAAAGGATCACTAAGACGTGATCCAGGCGGTGGACCATGGCTCATGTTCATTTGTTCGGTGTTCATGTGGGCTAATATAATGGCAATTGGATAGAACATCAAGGTGGTGTCGAAAGATCCGAACATTAGACATATAGCTTGCACATCAATTCGAAACTCACCATCGACTGTCTGAGAGCGGCGATGTGACGGGACGTCGCCTGCGCGGGGTGCCAAAGTAGCTTTGTTCTTACCGCTGAGTGAGCCAGACCCGAATCTAGTAATGAATCTTCGAAGTTTTGGGCGGGACGGCCCCTTTTGTTTATCAGTCGCAGGGGTAAGGGGCATGAAACCGCCCGGCCCTTGCTCAACTTGGGCTGGCATCATGACCTCGCCTGGCTTAAACAAGGCCGTCACGCTAACGTGACGTTCTCGGGTGGGGTTTAGGTCCGCATTTCCGGCCGCATCACGTGCATCGCACATGATGCAGCGCAAAAGTCGCGTGCCGAAGTCTCCAACCTTTGCGGTGCAGGATAGGTGCTTTCCTTTGGCTCAATGCGTATCCATACTTGGAACCTACTCCCTCCTTCTTCTCTTTACTGCATTCTTCCTTCCACGCTCTTCCATATATCTTGGCATTGAACTTCCTGAGCCGCGTACCTCACTCGACAGGCCACAGGCTGAGTTCCTGAAGCCGTTGACCTCGAAGCCAGCTTTGACCATCACATGGATGGTATTGGGAGCAGCCATGGTCGCCATGTGGTGGTCAGGATGGGTCAGGGCATGGTGGCTGAGTGAGCGCGGAGCTACCACCGAGGATACTGAGCAAAGAGTGAGGGAGAAATTAGCAGTGAGTTGACAGCTCAGATCCATGATCATGGAAACTATAGCCTGTCACTCCCTTTGTGCAACTAGAGCATGAGGAATGCATGGATGGTGACAATCGGAATGGTTCCAATAATGATGTTAGCTTTAATCTTATTCGGAGCGCCTATTGCCAGGTATGCCACAGGTCAACTTAAGGATCAGTCAGTGTTGACTTTATCTAAGCCATGTCGTGGAGACGTTGTCACTCTCTTTATTGTTGTCTCTTCTCATCACCTTTGCGCCCGTCTACACCTTACCCTTACCTCATGTTACCATATACAATCCCCCCAGCCCCGGGCGGCCTGGGACTACCTTTGATGCAGCTTCAGCAGCCAACAAGCTCATATGGGTTCGATTGTTCTCCGAATTAAAGTATGTATCGCCTCTGGTTACCCGAGGTCCAGGGACTGAAATGCCCCGCGCGACCAGGACAGGTCTTCCTTCGGAACGTTTCATTGTTTACCCTATAATCGGAGTCCTAGTTGGGGCCTGGTTAGCCGCTATCCCCCTTGCACTTGATTGGGATAGACCGTGGCAGGTAAGCGGCGAACTCCGTCCCACAGGCTCACGATTGATCTGCGATTATGTCAGGCATGGCCACTGCTCCCCGCATACGGTGCCGTACTTGGGAACATCAGTGGTGCGCTTTGTGCGCTTATCCAAACTAGTCTCGAGGCTTTAGTAGAGGTTGGAAAAGCTGATGTGGGCCCAAACAAATCAGAATGAATCAGTCCGGGGATTTGAGCCTGAAGCGACACCTTACGGTTCAAGTCGTATGTGAGTGAATTAAACCTGCAGTATTAAGCACGATGGATGTACAGTGATGATGAACGGGTGGGTACATATCAAAACAGTAGAGATTATAAACTCGGTTGCGTATTGGGAAAGTGTTAAGCATCATCCGTCATGATTGCAAAAAATTCCTGCTCGTTAATTTCTCCGTCCTGATCCAGATCGAACTCGTCGATCATCGCTTGCCTATGATATGACATGAGCAATTGTTAAGAACAAATAACACGACCTACAATTCATCGTCGTCTAGTGGTTCTCCCAACTCCTTCGCAACACGTCGCAGGTTTCTGAGATTAATCTTCCCACTCCCGTCGTCATCAAATAATTGAAATGCTCGTCTTATTTCCTCCATTGGATCCCGCGAGAGTATCCGCTCGCTCACTAGTGTGGGTCGCGTTGAATTCAGCAACATTGGAGGGGCGGATTGAAAGGACTCACTTATTTTAGCAAAGTCCTCGAATTCCATCAAGCCATGCCCGTGTTTATCGTGATCTCTTAATATCTTCAGAACTTCAGGCTTTTTTAAGTCGAAGCCCAAAGCCCGCATCGCGACTTTCAGTTCGTGATAATCCACTGCCCCGTCCTTGTCAGTGTCAAACAGCTCAAAGGCCTCCTTTATTTCCTGCTTTTGCTCGTCTGTGAGCTCAGGACGCGTGTGGGTCGCGCGACGCTTCGCCTTCTGTGCGGTAGTGTATAAAGACATAATAGCACGGTCTGATGTGTATGACGCGTAACAGGAAAACCTCCTGTTGATGTGCTGTGGCGAGCCAGGGGATGCTAAGCCAAGGGTTGTGGATCGGGAAGAGGTGGAGGCAATAAGTTCGGACAACTCCGCTACCCCATTATCACGTGGCAGACAGTCAACGCAGGGTGGTGGGTAGCGTCGTATGGGTAGTCCTCGGGATTGGCGTCTGTATCTAACTATGATGGGGAAATTATAGTCCTCCGTTCCATCCTTTCTCTGAATTCCATTCGGGATTGGGTCCGTCTCCGGCACCTTCAGGAATTTCGCCAGTTTGGTGATACCCTTAGGTCTCCCCTTGAGTTTTTCGTACGGCCATTGTCTCAAGCTTCCCACATTACCCAGGAGGTGTTTCCTGAGCGGTGGGCATGCTGTTAACATGTGACGTCTGGTCTGTGTCTCGGCACCGCATTGGCATTCCTTGTTCTCAGCATATATCCTGAAGCGGTGGTAATGTCTCTCTACGTGGGCGTGCCCCGTGAGGAACTGAACCGTACGGCTGAATGTTCTGCGATCCAGCTCCCTGAGGCAGTTGGTCGTTTTTAATGTGGGATGTGGTTCGCTGCGGTTCGCTGCACAGAAGCCGGAACGCGGGGTATTCCCATGCTTCTTCCATCTCCCTCTTGCACAGTCCTTCTACAAAGGATAGGGATTTGCGATTTCTACTGTAATGGCGCCAGACTAGTCGGTCCGCTTTTTCGTTTCTTGCGATTCCGCAGTGGCCTGGGCACCAGCTCAACGCGATCTTGATGTTGTCATTATCATGTACGAGCCCTTTCTGAACTCTCTGGAGAGTTCTTGTGCCATGCTTGGCTTGGCTTGGAATATGCGCGTCAGCGCTGCTGTGTTATCCGCGTAGAAGACTATGCGATTAGGCTTATGTGTAATAGATTCGTCTTCCATGTTCTCCGATCGCCCCTTGGGACTCGAAGACAGTTTCGCCCATTGTATACCCGACTACACTGTAACTCCCCCTTCTCTTCCCATCCTCTTCCCATCCTCTTCGATGCAGGAGCCATCCGAGTAGTAGACGAAGAGGTAGTCCGGGTTATCTCGTGTTCAGTTACGGATCCCAGGGGGTCGTTCATCCATTCTTCCTTGAATGACCTTTCTGGCGAGTCGTCCGGTATGAAGGTCTGGATGTGGCCCGTGAGGTCCGGTTCCGCTGGGTGCCACGGGACTTCCAGCAGTGGGTGGACACTCTCGGTTCCTTGGATCATCCGTTCAGAGATCCGGGTCATGCAAGTCTTGGATTTCTCTTGCGGGTTGGTCCTGTACCGTGCGTTTGGGTTGTGTGGAGGGAGAGGAGGGGTGTAGTTGGGTTGGTAAGCCTGCGCTGCCGAGGGTAACGTCTGCAGATGATGGGATGGTCGTCAGGTAGTTGGGCTAGTCGCGTCGCTTCCATGTGAGCCCTATACTCGAGGTATATGCCATCAATGGAATCGACGCCTCGATCTCCATTTCCTGGACGCTGATGGCTTTGAAGGCACCGGTTATTAGTCGCAGGCGTTTGTTCTGGAGTTTGGAAAGGGTGTTGGTGATGGCATGGGCTTTTGGGTTTCCAGAATACGGGTAGGCCGTAGAGGGCGATCAGTAGGATTGCTCCTTGGTACATCTAGCGGAGGTGGGTGTGGGGTAGGCCCTTGACTAAGTTTCCCAACATCCTCAGTGCTTCTGCAGTGTTTGCGGCCTTCTGTCGCTCTTGTGACGCGTTCTGTGAACCTCAGGTGAGGGTCGAACCAGATTCCCAGGTAGTATATCAGGTCGAGGGGTGAGATGGTTTTAGTTACTCCCTCCACGTTTGTAGGGATAGATATCGACGGGCCTAGGCCTGCGTTTCTACCTGTTTTGTGCGCGAGGAATGCATCAGTTCATTTTTAACTTGGTCAGTTTTATGACCTCTCTCGCTTATGCCCCTGGAATGCTAGTTGTACTATCTTGGTGGGTTTTCCTGTGAGGGAGCTGAGTTGCTATGTATCCGTCGTCTACATAGAGGGTGAGAGGGAAAAGGCTTATTTGGCTAAGGTGTTCAGCTCCGCATCTGTTGTGTACTTCCGCATCTATCGCTCCGGTCATGGGAGCTGTGAGGTAAGCTGCCAAGATGGGGGAGACGCAAGACCCTTAGGGGACGCCCGTTGAGATGGGGCTAAGCTGGTCCTACTGCCCGATGTCGTGCCCGATGCTCATTAGAGCATTTTGTGCCGATCTGCCTGGAATCATGTCGTATTTGGCCGTGGGGAAAAGACGATGCTTGGCTGCTATGTAGGATAGTCTGCGTGCTTGGACTCTCCCCAAAGCCCTGCCCAAGGCTTCCAGCAACTGAATGAGTCGGTTCGATCTCAGGAGTGAATAGCCGCGCTGCGATTGCCATTCTCCAGGCTTTGGGGTGGTAGCCAGAGTCCCCGCAAAGTCTTACGAGGTGGAATCGTCCATCACGCCCTGCCTGTGAAGCCCGAGGTACCTGAGGGGTATTAGACGAAATGTTGGACTAGCGAGTTTATCGCTCAGTCCCGTTGTACGTGAACTGGAATAGATTAAAAAGTAATCACCTAGCGAGTTTATCGCTGGTGGACTAATGTTTAGTACATGATTTATAACCAACATACCTCAGTCCCGTTGTACGTGAACTGAGGGAAGGTTGGGTTGTCCAAAAATTGGGGTTTTATAGTCAGGCGCTATGAATGCGCACTGACTTTGGCACGGACGCCACCAAGAAAGGCAATAGGTGTAAATCTAAACGCCACACGACTCAACATCACCAAACGTGAGTTGGTCATAGCGAACACCATAATACCAAGAATTCTAACAAGGGGTTGAGTTGTAAATGGCATTCCTCACTTCGTTCTTCGTGACCCTGACATATTCCATGTCCGTTCCTCGGATCCAGTGATATGGGCGGAGCGTTGGAGAGCGTTGGTGGGCGTGGGAAAAGGTGTGTACGGAGTTCATTGCATTTTTCTTCATGCGACACAGCCGGAGGGAGGTCGTTGCCCCGTTGGATGGGTGGGGAGTTGTACGTTCTTTGGCATTTTGTCCATTTCCTGAACTTCCACACGTTCCGGGGGCTAGCTTCCTCCGTGAGTTTCCGGTGGTAATCTCATTTGGCCCTCCTTATGTCGCGCCGGGTCTCCTTGCAGAGACCTTTGACCCGGTCGGCTAGGAATATGGAAGGGCGGTTGAAGTCTTCCATCCAGGCCTTCAGGGCCCCCGGGAAACCCGGGTGGAGTCACGGTAGGCCTTAGTCAAGCTTTCGTTCCACTACGGTTTTGAGGCTTTGCTTGGTCTACGCAGGGGAACTGACTCGGTGGCCGCCCTATCTAGGAGGCCTTGTATGAGCTCCATAGCGTGGTCGAGTCCTTGCGGCGCTGCGGATGGGCGGGTGCTGTTTAGAGTGGTCTGTATTAGTGATGACAACTCGCGGCTGGAGTGCTCCATTTCAGCCCATACGGCTTTTTTGAACTCCTCCGCATCAGCGTGTTTCCAGTTGAGTTTGGTGTCGCATGGGTTTTCCACACTTTCTCTTGGGGAGCCTAGCAAAAATGTTAACGCGTGATGGTCCGATAGACAACAATCAACGAAGTAATTTGTGAGAACGCCTGCGCCTTCGGCTGTTGCGTTGGCAAATGCGAGGTCTATGACTGAGGTGTGTGCCCAGCGTGCGCGTAGGCACTACGGTTCGTTGGCGAGGGAAAAGTGTTTCCCTCTAGCCATTGCAGAGTCTCGGTGGAGCGGGCGCACAGGACTGCGATTCCGTCGTCCCAATTCGGATGACGGATATTCCAGTCGGATCGTGAAAAGGGTTCTGGATGAAACGCGCTTAGTCCCGATAGCTGCCATGAATATCCGCTCCGCACCGTCCCTAGCGCCAATATTCACACCCCACGGTCTCTTGTAAGACAGCACTGCCAGAGCTCGGAGATCCATCTTCTGCGCACGCTTACAAGAGGGGACCGCCTCCCTGCAAGTTGAAATGTAAGTGAATTGTAAATGGGCTGTCAACCTCCAATTTTGGTAACACCTTCCGCCTTCTTCCTTCTGTTGGACAAGGTGCACTGGAGAAGGCACTAGAGGGACTGTAGGCGAGAGGGATGTGGCACTATTTTCAGAAACTCCCCCTGTTCCAGATGAGAAGCTCTTTGACCCTGATAGGCCTTTCCACGCTTTTGAATCATCCTTGGGGATGCAGAAACCGTCAAATAAGCGCAGCCGAGTATCCCAAGGGTTCCAAGATATTCTCGTTTCAAATTCTTCCTCTCATATTCCTCCTTCCAAAAGCTGGCCGGGTGCTGTTCTAAATTCTTCCCAAGATGTAGCTGGCGAGTTGGCATACGACGACAGGAGCCTGTTAGACACCGACACTGATTTTGAATGGACTCCAACTTCAAGTCCTACCACTCCTCAACAGTCCGAGGACTATAGTAGTCCCATCGATATGACATCCCCAATCAAGAGTCAAACCTCAACAATTAGGCCCTCATCCTTCATCCCTTCTCAGCAAGATAAACAGAAGCCTTTTGCTGCACCTCTTCGTATATCCCATACTCCCTTCCCCGTCATTAGTTCCCACTATGTACCGCCCGAACAACTTTCGAGGCACTCACGAATGGACTCCATAACGCGATTCACACGTTTCAATCCCGAATCGCTTTCTCCTCCAATTGCCACCATTCCCGGTCCATCGAGACATCGCACTCCCCTCAGGACTCGATCACCTCGTATCTTTGTGCCCCGGGAGGTTCAAGCGTCTCTGTTGTCCTCTATTCCCACATCTCAGGTTTGGCACGGACCCGCCAAGACTGCCGGCCCGGGCCGGCAGCACAGGGTCGCTTTTGCCCCCGCCAAAGACAGCTCGTTCTACTGGCTGAGCCTCTTTTTCTTCTTCAACCTTGCTCTCACACTCTACAATAAGGGATTGCTCGTCAATTTCCCCTTTCCTTATACTCTCACCGCAATTCACGCCCTTTTCAGCTTCATTGGGTGCACTATACTCCATAAAAAGCATGTTTTTGTCAGTGATCTCATATCTCTTCTCTTGATGTACTCTAACATCTGCAATTTTGAAGCACGTTGCTCAGCTAGATGTATCACAACACCTCATTCTTGCAGCTTTCAGTTTTTTGTACACGATTAACGTTGCGCTCTCAAATATCTCACTCAAGCTTGTAACCGTTCCAGTAAGTCGTTCCATTATAATCACGCCTTTATTCCTGATCTGCTTTCAGTTTCATCAAGTTGTACGAGGACTGTCACCGCTTTTCACACTGATATTATCATATTTCATGTTCAATACCACTGTCTCTCGCAATCAAGTTTTCGCGCTCGCACCCGTCATTATCGGAGTTGGACTAGCCACATATGGGGACTATTACTTCACCCCATGGGGATTGTTCCTTACGCTTCTGGGGACTTTCCTCGCATCCCTCAAAGGAATAGTATCTCATGCCCTTCAGACTCGTCCCCTCGCCTCCATAGCCTACTTCTGGCCGTCCTCTGCCCACGCCTCCGTTTCTTTGAAGAGCCCCATCAAGTTACACCCGTTAGATTTATTATACCGTATGAGCCTACTAGCATTTTCACAATGCGTGGTCTATATCTACTTGTCTGGAGAATTTGAGCGGCTGTGGGAATTCGCTGCCCGTGGCGGGCCCGGCGGATCCAAGGGTATAAGCCCTGCAGGATATGCATCGCTGGTTCTGAACGGTCTCTTGGCGTTTGGGCTGAATTACGCTAGCTTCACGGCGAGTGGGAAAGTTGGGGCACTCGCTATGTCAGTTGCGGGTACGAGGGTTCTTCGTCGTCATCCTATGCATCTTAAAAGGAGATCTGTTGCTTACTTAGCAAACATCAAGCAAGTACTTACCGTCGCGTTGGCAATCCTCATTTTCAATTTGCGCATCACACCGATGAACACTGTTGGGTTTGTGTGCACCCTCGCCGGAGGCGCATGGTTTGGGGCTAAACACCGAGAAAACAATACAAAGCAACAGTTACAACATCGCTCACAGGACTCCAGAGATATGGATCGCGACATTGCCTTCAAAATGGGGAGCGAACTTTCAAGGAAGTAGCGTCACGACACGTTGCTCAGACTTAGGGGTGGCGTTTTCTTTCCTCCAACTTCAATAGTGCTGCCTCCACCAATGCCTGAAGTTCATTGACCTATTACACTTCAATTCCGTTGCATTTCAACTTGTTACTCATTCTCAATAATTTGATAGGAGGTCTCGCTAGTTCAATTGAAGATAAAGTGTACGGTGTACAAACCATCACGATACGAGTAAATCCGCACGGTGTTCATTGACACATGAGCGTCTGCAATCGCATCATGGGCAATGACGTCCAGTCACTTAATTTCTTAACTTATCATGATGGAAGAAGGGGCATTCCGGAAATTCATTGCAATATTTGCCTACACACGGTGCGGGTAAGTGTGCAAAACAACACGCTAAGATTGTCACACTTGCCATTTCTGGAGTTGGGGCATGTAATTTTGATTACCTCTGCCCTTAGCTGTTTTAGCTGCGTGGCCAGGAGTGCATAGCTGTGAGAAAATCGACAATCCCTCTAGTTGGGTTCAGAATTAGTCAGGTCAATGCAGATGGCAAGATGAAGCGTGGACGTACCCCTCTGGGACATTTTGAGGGCAAAAGATAGTACGAAACGCTATGAAGCAAAATCAACAAGCTATCCTCTGGGTATAACGGAGTACGATACCAAATGGAGGGGAATTCTATGAATTTGAAGATTTTGAGTACAAAGAGTACGATTGTAGAGAGAAATGAACTTACGATCAAGAATGGACTAACAGGAACAGGTCAGTCAATAAAAATTTCAAGAACGAAGAGTCGTGTACATGCCCTGTGCGGATTGGCGCCAATGCTAGAGGCGGGTTCCTCATCAGATGAACTGACGTCCATCGATAACATTGAGATGTCGAGATCGGGAGTAAGGGATTGTGAATGACGAGATGGGGATCGATGCCTGTAGCGAGAGGGTGGCAGCCTACGGTCATACTCAGACGATCGTGACCAGTTTCCAGGAGACGCAGAACGGCCTCTGTGTCGAACAAAGTAGTCCCTCGTGTTAAGTCGGGACCGCAGAAACAACCCATCAATGACGAGTCGAGGCAATCTTAAATCTTCTATGGCACGGGCAAGCCTACTGTAGCCCTGAATTATCACAACCTTGTCCAGTAATCCTTCAATGTCCATGCTTCTCAACACCGTGGCATAACCCCCATCGTGGCCACCTGATCGCGATGTCAATGCCAGTCTCCACTACGATGATGGGAACTGCACCTCCGAAGTATACTCTCCGAGTTTGAGGGAGGCGAGCAAAAAGTATCAGCATATCTGAGATGTGTCAGGGCACGATACGCTCAAATATTGAGTAGACCCACCTCGAATCTTAGCATCCGCTGCCTCCTTGCCATGCCCAACATCGGTCATGGTGAATAAAGGTGTCGATTGGTTGAATCCATTCACGAAATCGTTGAATTCACGAGGGTAGCAAGCGCGGCTGGAGTTTAGTGCATCCATAAGCCCTCTGTGGTTGTAGTATGACATCGTAACGAGCTGCACGTTCTTCCGCCCGATGTGGGCGAAAATATTCTGGGATAAACGAGCCGCAAATTTTCGACCCCCTTCACTTCCCTGGGACAGATAATCCTCGCTTGGAATGTATCTGTCGCCATCTAGCAGGCATAAAACCAAAGGCGTATCATCCTACTAAATAATGAGAACTATAATGCAAAATGGGTAGAAGACAAGTGGGCACACTGTAACTAAATCTTGGTTTGTCATCATTTTTCAAGTTTTTGATTATCAGCTCAGAGTCGGAAACCTGTCAGGCAAGTCAGTATATATTGCATACCAAAAAAATGAGCCGACGAGCCTTTCGTTCGAGCTCAGAAATGCGAGCTTTTAGAGAGGCCTTTTCTTTCATGGCTGCAGCCATGAGATCTGCGTTTAAAACCGTTGTCATGCGAAACTCAAACGATTTGGGAAACGACGCACCGAACTGTTCAAGAAATAGCTCTTCCCATCTTTCAGTTGGATGCGCTAAGGATGCGATAGGCTTTGGAACGTCCGAGGGCATTATACCTGAAATTTGATCATTGCGCAGGCGACGTGTCAAGGCCTCGTTTTCTTTTATTTTAAAATTATTTACTCAGGGCCGGCATCGGAGATCCACATTTGAATAGACAATTCCACCAAATCGGGCAATTCCCTGGTGAACCTACCACACCAAGTCAAAACCATGAGCACAAACGACCTGCTGAAGGCGTTCTTTGATAGGCAAAAAGAGCTCCTTGAAAAAGAACGCAAGGCAGAAGTAGACAGAAATGCACTCCTTGTCAGCGCTTGTAGCCCCAAGCTTCTCGAGAGCAGGGGCCTTGCCTTAACCGGACTCGGCGTCGTTGAAATAAGTATTGGTCTCGGAGGAAAGAGGTCGAGTGATCGTTACTCTTCTGTGCCCTTTGCGATTTACCAAGAAATTGCTCAACAGCCTAATTGAACTGGAGCGTCCTTCAGCGTATCATTCCACGCCACTGTTTCCTCCGCACACCTTTCGGCCTGGTGATCTTGCGCGAATTGATGATTATGCGTCTCTACAGTCTAGCAGGGGAAAGAAATCATCAATCAAAGCCGCTAAAAGAGCAGATTCTGATATTTCTGCTATGGAGGGCGTCGTGTATAAGGTTTCTAGTCACCGATGGGCAGGCAGTGCCGCTACTAAGTGAAGCAGGTTACAGATACGCGTATAGTTATTGCGGTTGATCCTGTGGATGGGCGCGATGATTTGGATATCCCCGAGAAATGCATATTGTGAGGTGTACGGCCTAAATATAAGCTGAACTGACAAACAAATACTGATGTAGATTGAAGCTTGCTAACAGTATCACATTTGACCGGTGCGCGTAGGATTGCCACCCCTAATATCTCACCCCTCATCGTAGCGCCGCTTCAGAATGGATTCTGCCATATCTTCACTGGAGGCAACCATTCTGCATACCAATACGGTGAGAGCTATTGCCTGATTGACCACAATAAGCCAGTGAATCAATATTTCTTAGGATGAGAAAGCCAGGGCAAGACCCCCAATAAGAAGAACCACTCTCGTGGATGTACTACTTGGGATTTCGACTCCTTCACCACCAAAGACGCTCGAGTCATTCACGTTTTATGACCAGTCCTTGAACGACAGCCAACGGGAGGCTGTTCGTTTCTGCTTAGAGGCTTCTGAAGTTGCGCTGATTCATGGACCACCAGGAGTCAGTTCCTTCTCCAATAACTCGACAAGTGCCACGAACGTTCTTATCAGACAGGGAAAACACACACACTGGTCGAAGTCATCCGCCACCTCATACGGCAAGACAACAGAGTACTAGTCTGTGGCGCGTCAAACTTGGCTGTCGGTGAGTGTTCCGCATTCGGCACCGGAACCGCCAAAGTCTCAAAGGATTTTCAGATAATTTGCTTGAGAGATTAATACCTTATGACATTCATCTGACTAGGATTGGACACCCAGCCCGTGTCCTCGCGTCCTTGCATAACTCTACTCTTGATTCACAGGCATCTAAATCGGAGGAAAGTGCATTGGCAAACGATGTTAAAGCCGAGATCGAAGATGCAATGAAAATCCTGGCAGGGAAGGGTAAGAACAGGCCAAGAGGCGCAGAGAGGAAGAAATTGTGGGAGGAAATCAGGGAATTGCGGAAAGAGTAGGTCAATGGAATTCGTGAACAACCGCAAACCCATATTGTACACCAGGTACCGCAAACGGGAAGGGAATATTGTGAAGCGTGCCCTCGGAAAAGCACAGATTGTTTTCGCAACCTGTCACTCATCAGGCGGCCGCCAGTTGCAGCATGCCAGATTTGATGTCGTCATCATTGATGAGGCTACGCAAGCACTCGAGGCGGTGAGGAATTTGCGTTCTCATTCTTTATCACGACTCATGTGTTGTCAATTGTAGGTTTGCTGGATACCTATCTTGAAGGGTCAAAAGCTGATTCTTGCTGGGGATCCGCTGCAGCTCCCCCCAACGATCATGTCGATGACCTCGTCCAATGCATCTCCAAAAGTGAAGACGACATCGACAAGTAAAGCGAAGGCAGTGGCGAAACACACGGAATCGGCACGATCGATGGCTTTACGACCATCAGAGTCACTGGAGGTCACCCTCTTCGATCGCCTAGAAGCTATGTTGGGCCCGTCTGTTAAGCGTATGCTGACCGTTCAGTATAGGTAATCCATGATCGAACCACCTAGCGAGTGCAGCTAATGGGTAGATTAGGATGCATTCCATTATAGCGGAATTCCCCTCCATTACTTTATACTCATCCAAGCTGATCTCTCATGAATCTGTGGCATCACATCTTCTCAAAGACCTCCCGGGAGTATCTGACGACGAGAACCTAAACGCGGATGTCTTGGACGTCCCTATCGTCTTCTACGACACTTCAGGTTGTGAGTTCTACGAGCGGGTCGAAGATGAAGGAGGAAAAGGCAATGATGAAGGTAGCCGCAGTAACGAGAACGAAGCAGTCATCATACAACGCTGGGTCGAAATGCTGGCAAGTACAGTCGATGGGAGAATCATCCTATGTCACTAAGTTTTCAGTCGTTAGGTGAAGGCTGGCGTGTCTTCTTCCCAAATTGCTGTCATCACTCCGTGAGGTTGTTTTATTGGACAGAAAGAAATTCGTACCCTGATCAAGATCTGCTACGTATCCAAGTTATCAAGCTCAGGTCACTTTGTTGACCTCGATGCTGAGTAACACGATGCACGAGTTAGAAATCGGTACTGTTGATGGGATGCAAGGTGAGCGCTCCGCCACATGCGACCGAATACTGTGGCTAATGTTTGGTTTAGGGCGAGAGAAGGAGGCTGTCGTTCTTAGTCTTGTCCGTAGCAATGACAAAGTGAGGTTTTTAATTCACTTGGGCGGCAGTAGGTGACTTCATCGTTTATGGTTGTACTTGTTGAAGAGAGAAGTTGGTTTTCTTTCGGAGAAGAGAAGGCTGAATGGCAAGTATGAAATTTGCGGGGCCCACACATAACTTTCTGATGGTCTGCCTTCTCAGTCGCTATGACGCGCCCGCGTAGACACCTTGTGAGTCCAGTTATGCGATTCACACACCATTAATAATGACAGCTTCTGTCACAGTGTGTAGTTGGAGATTCATCGACAGTCGCTCAGGGTAGCGATTATTTGAAGCACTGGATGGAATGGTTGGAGACAAATGCTGACGTTAGGTTCGGCGGAGAGTTGATATCATAGATTTTTACATGTGCATTATTAAAACTCATGATCCCTGGCCAAACACATTACAGTGAGATTATCATAACCTGTGCTAACTGCTACATGAACAATTACAAAACCAGAGGTGTCGGCGAATTACTGAATGTGATGTAGGAATTTCAACCAGTGCGGGTCCAAGTTCTCTCGATGATGCACCCGTCGTTATTGAAGTAAAAACGCTCGGGGTGATCAATCATTGTAATCTGAGATGAGAAATGTTCTGGTTATCAACGGGAACCGAGATAAATAGTACTTGCCTGAATAGTCGTTTCAAGATCTTCGGCAGGAGCCCTCCTCCAGTCCCTGGCAATCTTCCAACCAAAGTGATAATGATACTCTCCCAAGATTCCAGTGATACCATCCTGTTCTGACCATTGGAGCTCCAGTTCTTCGATCATCCGTAGGGACGCCCCACGGCGAACAAGTATTCTTTCACGCTCACTTAGGTTGTTCCATAAACCTGGTCGCTGGACTTCGAGCTGGGGATGTTCGAAGAGCGCTGGTATTGGCACGGGCATGGTCCAGTGACCAGCTTCTCCTGGCTCGTCTGCCTCGTTATCATCGTCATCATCGCTCTCCCCTTCAAGGATCTCGACTTCAGACGCAGCTTGTCCATCTTGTTCGGAACTATTTGTTCCACCGGCTTCCGATTCCGATTCTTCGTCTTCGAAGTCGATCCCAGCCCAAAGATCGGTCCCATGGGGCTGATCTCCCTTGTCGGCAGAGGCCTTAACAGGAGTGACGAGTTCGGACGGTGTTGCATTTTTCACAATTTCGAGTACGGAAGGGAGAATGTATGCCCTAATAAATGGTAAGCTTTTATCGGGAGGAATGCAATCGATTAGCGCGCACTTGAAGGGACGAGTCCTTATAGGTTTCCTGCAAGTGGGACATTCATGTGCCCCTGCTTGTGATTTGGTGAGCCAGTCTCGTATACACAATCCACAAAATTCATGGCCACAGCCAGGAATGCTAAGTAGGTTGTGTCATTTATGATCTATCTGAACATTATTGCCCACTTACATATGAGGCCTACTGATGAGTTCCAGACAAATCTGGCATTGGAGGGATGATCGGAGGGATTCTAATAGAGCCGCCTTGTAAGCAAGAGAGGTGAGTGTCATTATGCATCGGCGCCAGATAAAAGATGGTTGGATTTGGCAATCCTTACGTTGTTTGAAGGGACCCTCCCAGCCAACTGATCCCTCATGGAATCTAATTCTTCATCCTTGCAGCGGAGCTTCTATGATAGGAACTCAGCAATGGAAAAGCTGGGAGAATGAAAAGCTGATTTACACTTTCAGACTCCGTCAGCCCTTTTTCGACCTGAGAAAAGCGTAAGAGCCAGTGGGGGACTGAGTGACGCGAAAGTAACCTCATCGAGACGCTGGCGAAGCTGCTCAATTTCGTGCACAGAGGACTGGTTGCTTAACTTGAATTTCTGAACAACACGACCGAAGAGATTCAATGAATATTTCGGTTGGAATGGAAGCGGGAATATAAACCTCGAGTTGACGTCGAAGCTCTTCATTTTCCTAGAGGAACGGAGTCCCAGCTAAGTTTTCCAACGACGCGGCTCAGCGGCTCGAATATCGTACCTTCCTGTATTCGCTCATGGTGTTTATGGGCGCTCGCTTCGTGATAGCGCGGGTCGTGCGGGTGCTAGGCGCGGAAGGGCCGGCAAGTGGCTTGATCTCATTCCCCCCGTCGTCGTCTGAAGAGATGGAAATAATGCTTTTCCTTTTGGATTTACTGGTGGCAGCGAGAGGCGACGCCAAAGCTGGCGGGGGTCGCTTTGCGGGTATTGCCAAGTTAGAAGTGCCAGACTTGTACAAACTACCATTGGTGGAATTCTCGCGGATTTGATGTGTCTGGCGTGCGCTCATCAGGTTATGGTGTGCAAGAGAGAATGATGGCCGGGGAAGTGCGTAGTTTGAGCACTGTGGTAGGAAATTGAGTTAAGGCGCCGTACAAGGTGTCGGTCGGCGTCAATACATGTAAACAAAATCAGCCTAAACTGCAATTGCGCGTTGTGACCCACCCCAACCTCCTGCAGCAGAAACGAAATACCGTGAAGCGCGTACACGTTGCTGAATAACGAATATCTCTAGATTATGTAAGGGACATCTTTGAGGCGAAACCGTAATCCTGGATCTTGTTGGTATTTATTTGTAACTGTTTGATACAGGTTGTAACTTCGAAAGCAGAATACGCGTTGCTGCCCCAAACACACTGTTATCCTTACATCCAGACATTTATTAACGTGTAGAGCCTACCAACAATGGAATCCTTGTAAGCCTCTTTTCCTGGCGGAGTTTCTTCATTGCTGACACGCGACCAAGGCGCGCCAAGTTCATGCAGGATTCGAATCTTTACCCTGGTGTCGGGGAGGCGCGGCCATCTGTAAGTTTTTATTGTCGATGGATACTTTCTATTAGCACTCAGCATCTAGGCTTCACTAAATCAGAGCGGCTTTGTGTCACAGGAGCCAAAAATAGCCCATCTCAATTCTGACGATGAAGTTGACGCGGTACTCCTCAGTGGATCGCCACGTGTTAAAGACTCCGGACCAACTCCTCAGCTGGAGAGAGAAGACGATAAGCCACTGGTGGTAGAGCGTGTCCCCGCAGGGGGACAACCTCAGGTTTGCCACGTGAAATAGGGGAGGCGGAAATTTTTCTAACCGTCCTCGTTAGCGCCAAGTCTCCGACAGTCCTCACATGTACCTTACGCAGAATGGACCAAAGCCTCTGTTTTCTTCGGGGCCTGTGAAGGCGCTTGGTGGAAATCCGCATCCAGAGCCCGCGACGCTAACTGCACAACTCGAAGACGGGGAAGCGTACAACATTGACTCGGTTCCCGAGGTGTACGAGTTCTCGAAGTCTACAGAGGATGCAAGCAGGGAAATGCGGGAATTTCTTTCCGGTGCCATTGGGGCTCTCAACCTGGATGATGTAGATCCAACGGAAGCTAGGGTCGAAGGTTTTCGCGAGGGCATAACGTTGTTACCCCACCAAGTCCAGGGCAGGGTTTGGATGCGTGAGAGAGAGACTGGGAAGAAATTAGGGGGCATTCTCGCAGATGTAAGTTCTTACGTGGGAAGTAGTTTCTGCTCATGATGCTAAGACTAAGCATTCAAGGACGTATGTTTGGCTATCCTCGCGCCAGAACACCCATCCTGATCATGGTTCCTCCGACAGATGGGTCTCGGAAAGACTATTCAAACAGTGACTCGCATATTGGACGGGAAACCATCTGGTTCTGATCTTGCAAAGGCGAAAAACCTGTATACAAAGGCAACGCTGTGCGTCCTGAAAGCTGTTGTAGATTTTGGGCTTACGTGTGACGGTTTGGCAGGGTGGTTGCTCCAGTAAGTGTCATGCCGCAATGGGCGTCCGAGATCGAAAAAATGGCACCAGGATTGCGGGTCATTCAGCATCATGGGCCAAAAAGGACTGCAGGTATAGAGTTCAGTAGCCTAGCAATCACTACCCCTAAACATGTGCCATAGATCCCAAGGTGTTCGGTACAGTAGATGTCGTCATAACAACTTACACTACGTTGGCCTCAGAACATACCAAGTATGCTGGGACGACGGAATCAGGAAAAAAGAAAGCACTGAGGGAGGAGTCCGATGATTCTTCGGATGACTCTGTGATTGAGGAGAGTATTCGCGCGAAGGCTAAATCCTCCACCAAAGCGAAGAAAGGCCCATTGTGTGCTTTGTTTGAAACTGGATTTTGGCGCGTCGTTTTGGGTATGGTTTCCATTCTATCAACGAGGAGCTGCTATATCAACATTTTCGCCGACAGACGAAGCTCAAAATATCAAAAACCGGTCCACCAAAGCTGCTAAAGCGTGTTTCGATTTAAGAGGAAAATATCGATGGGTCTTGACTGGGACTCCTATCCAGGTATGTCATTCGAACTGGAACTCTCATTCCGCATGTGTAGTCTTGAGTTTCCCTCAGAACTCCGTGGAGGAATTGTTTCCTTTCTTCCATTTCCTACGAATACGGCCTATCAATAACTGGGATACATTTAACGCTCGTATCGCCAAACCAGTTAAGGCCGGTAAGACGGTTAATGCCATGAAGCGGCTTCATGTACGTAGAAAATTTTCTCAATACTTGTGCGCCGCATACGATATTAATGTTCGCTCAGGTCGTTTTGAGCGCAACGATGCTCCGAAGGACAAAGAATCAAACTATAGAAGGGAAACCGCTGCTTGTTCTTCCGGAACGGACTGTTGAAGTGGTGACGTGCGAGTTTGATCCCGATGAGCGCGCATTTTACGAGATGCTGTCGGAACGTGCTGCAAATAGACTGGCAGATATCGAAGCAGGAGGGAACATCAGCGGAAAGAGTTATACTCAAGTGTTAGTCCTTCTTTTGCGCCTTCGGCAAGGTGAGGAGAATGCTGTTATCTTTCGCGGACTTGGTGACTTTGCCTTATTGACCTTCCTTCAGCGTGTAACCACCCTTCCCTGATCAATAAGGATCATCGCAAAGATGCCGCCGCAATCGAATCTAAACCAGAGCGGAAAACGGAGGAAGAGGAAGAGAGCAAGGAAGTCGATGAGCTTGCGGATTTGTTCGGGGCTGTTGATCTTGCTGGTGGAAAGGAATGCGTTGTATGCCAAGTCAGGTATGTGTGATGGAACTATTACTGGACACACAGCTGATAAATCTGGGAAGTCTGCCGAAGAGCCATGAAAGCAACTACTGTGACGAATGCGCGAAAACTGTGGTGAAGGTTGCCAACCGCAAGTCGGTATCAAGACGAGTTGGAGGCCGGGGTGCCGGAAGCGGTAGCGGTGCTGATGTAGTGGGAGACGAGCTCGATTTGCTTCCTTCGACCAAGATCAATAAGGTCCTGGAGCTCCTCGATCAGATACTTGCCCGCACTAGTGGCAAGCTTGACGAGGACGGCAAAAAAATCCCACCACAGAAGACGATCATCTTCAGCCAGTTTACTTCCATGCTTGACCTAATTGAGCCTTTCTTACGTAATGCTGGGATACGGTATTGTCGATGTGAGTATTGCGAAAGCGTTCGACTTGTTGGAGGGATTCTAATGGGATTGTCTAGATGACGGATCTATGCCCCCCGCCAAGCGAGAGGAGGCATTGAACCAAATTCGTAATAATAAAGCCACACGAGTTATCTTGATTTCCTTCAAAGCGGGAGGAACTGGTTTGTTGCGTTAGTTAGAAGAAAAAGCCTATTTGAAATTCATTTTTACAGGACTTAACCTGACGGCATGCAATAACGTTATTCTGGTCGACCTTTGGTGGAACCCTGCTCTAGAGGTGAGGCCCGAATTTATTCCCAGATCTAGACGGGCTGATGTGAATCATCAACTTCTGTAGGATCAAGCGTTTGATCGAGCCCATCGGTAGGACCCAAATTTTCTGCCATGTTGGCATTGGATTTTCTTATTGACATACTCGCCTCCAGCCTGGGGCAAAAGAAACCAGTCTCGATATACAAACTTACAGTGCGGGATACTGTTGAACAGAGGATTCTTCAGGTGCGTTCTCAAAATCACTGTACTTCGTTGTTCCTGTGTCTGAATGCATTGTATTGCGTTGGCACTCTCTTTTGGTGTGTGTTAGCTTCAAGAGAAGAAGAGAGCGCTGGCTGCGGCCGCTCTGAGTGGCGGTAAATTGGGCAAAGGTGGTCTCAAGTTGGAAGAACTTCTGGACCTTTTTGATCGTGCCGATCTTGACTAGGTGCGTCTTTGCCCGTCGCAGAGTTCCTTGCCGTTGACTAGAAACACAGAAAAATTGCAGACTTGCTTAATGCACTGTCGTTGTTACGTTGCGGCATAGATTCCTGCTTCTTGCTCTTTCTTGCTTACAATATGCCCTGTGTATAATCTGGACTATTTAATGGATCGGTAGCTGACGAGGCCAAGAGAGCGGCGATTACAAATTGTGACTCATAGGATGAGGTGACATGTAAACATGACAGTCATCGTGAGTGTACATACAAGAGTACTGCAAGCGCTAAGAGAAGATCGATGATAGGAAAAGAAAGCCCTCTGGGAGAAATGGAATCCAGTCGTGTGTGATGGCACAGCCAACGTACGAGGTAAGTGGAAGGAAAAAAAGAAAAGTAGGATGAAGATAGAAGCAAGCAAGGAAAACTGAAATTGAGAAAAAGTTTTGGCTGCCATCAAGGAAGAAAAGAAAAGAAAAGAAATAGGAATGGCGCAAACTCCCAATGCAGCCACAACCACTCTATGATCCTCCATACTAGTGGTGCTACCTCAGACCGCCCCCCGTACGCATACGCGCCCCGCACTACCGTACTACTGGGGACTAACAGGGAGGAGAGAGAGAGAGAGAGAAAAAAAAAGAAAAGAAAAGAAATCAACAACAACAAATTCCCGTTTAGATCCCAGCGTTATTGACGAGAGCCTTCATAAGTGAATCGCCCATACTGCGAAGTTTTCCGAAATCCGTGATGTAATTCTTGTTGATCGCTGAAGGTGGAAGGACGGCGTCTTGGCCCAGGAAGACGATGTCTAAGGGGGAAAAAAAAATTAAGATTAAACAAGAAGAAAAAAAAAAAGCAAAAACAAAAACAAAAACGCACAAGTAACATCCGCTGAACCATGTCCCTTGCCTCCATTGAGGTTATCAGAAGGGAAACAGGATCTGCCAAGGAGGTACGACGCTTCTCCCGTCACTTCGGGACTATCCCCATTGGTATCTCCAAGGATACCATAGAAGAGTTTGCCATTGCTGGATTCATGCGTCAGAAAAGGCTTCTTTTTTTTGTGTTCAAAAAAGACTGACCATAAAACAGCGGCAACATTATTCCCAGGAAGTCGACTGCTATGCTGAGAAACGAAACTATCTGGAATAACGATCCAAGGTACAGAATATGCTGACAGGGCGCCATAAGTCGTTTGGGGTTGACCATCGGTATTTCCCTGATAATTAAAAAAGAAAATCGTTTAATGATGATCGGAACATCGTCAATTTAGAATATATATGAATGTATTGGCGCCGGCGGGCGAAGGGGAAAAAAGCGGCAGGGGTGGGAAGGTACCAGGGAACACAAACGGAACACAAATGCGGGGTTGCGGAGTAACAGGAAGGAGTAGGAGGATGGTGGGGAGGGAAAATGAAAGGATAAAATCTGTCTTACCGGGCATCGGTAGTCGATCCCATCGCAGTCGATGTCCATATCCGCAGTGAATACAAACGCAGCACCCTACACACACACAAACAAATTAATTTCATCAGTATCATCATCATCAATTACTTCAAAGTGACCCGAAAAATTGCCACAAAAAAAAAAAACAAGTTAATGCTCTCCAACTCACCTTCTTCAAATTCTGCCACTGCGTGAAAATCGTGCTCCGAATGCTGCTCCCCTGATTGATAGGAAAGCTAGGTCCAGATTGAACCCTGAGGGCAGCCGACCCCGATCCGACGGTGTGAAGATTACCCCTTTGCATCGATTGAGCCAACGATTGGAATTTCCCGAACGGAATGGAGGAGCTACCGCTGAACAAGGAAGGGGGTGTTCCCGAACGAGCAGATCGGAAGGAGGCTGGGTGGAAAGCGGGGTCCGAGTCTGTTGGAGCCCTGGGCTCATCGGTGGTTGGGTCATCGTTGCTAGAGCGCTCTTCGTTTGAGATGTCTGCACTAGCGGATGATGAGGGAAGGTCTCGAGGGAGTCTGGCCTTGTTATCACGTTCAAAGTGGCGGCGTCTTTGGCGGGAGAGTTGATAGATCGGGTTCTCGTGAATGGAGTTGTCGGCCACAACGATAGATGAGAGAACGGCAACAAGCATGAACAAAGTGACGAAGAAAGTGGGAATAGCAGCGATCTGCATGATTGTTGGAGCCGGGAGTTGCGAAAAAGGCGCTCTGCGTTTGAGGGAGGTGAGAAAGAAAGCGAAGAGAGATTGAAGGTGCTAGTTGCAAATGAAGAAGGAAGAGGGGGTACAAACTACAACAACGCTTGGCACAGCGAGAGAACGATCAAAGATGGTGGTCTATTTAAGCGAAAGCAAGTCAAGCTGTGGTAGTGGCAGGAAGAACGATCGGTCGGAGATAACACAGACACGTCGGAAACAAGGAAGGAAATAGGGAAGTAAGGAAGGAAAGGGAGAGATGAGGAGAGAGAGAGGGATGAGGGGAAGAGAGAAGATGGTGGTTTGAACGGGGAAGTAAAAGGGAAGAAAAGAGGGTGTTCACAAACTTGAACAAACACCCTAAAAAGCCTCAAGTAAATTACCATAGATGACAACCCAGAATCAAATAATCACATACGGAGTTGCGGTCTTACTGCCCCTGGTAGCAACCAAACCCAACATCATCATCAACAACAACAATAGAAATTGACTTTTTTTTGCCAATCGCTCTCGTGTTGTTCAGGTTTTGTGATTGTGGCCCGCGGCAACGATGAAGATACTAATTTCCGCAGTGCTTCAATTCATAACCGACCTCCCCCTTTTCATCCCTAACAGGCAAGTGATAAACGAAAAAGGAAGAAAAGCAAGGAGAAAAGCACAGCAGGGCAATACAACGAACGAGGGTGGCGCTTTAACGGCGGTTCGTTGGTACTGCTGACCCGCCGTCCAAAACGAACAGCCAGCAACAGCGCTTAATGACGGCGCCATGTGCCGAAGCCATCTTTGTGCACAGTCCATCAATCAGGTTACTGCAGGTTAGTGGCTGAAGAGCACTGCCAGTCCAGATGCCAGTACAGTTGTGATCCGGCGTTGGAACATTAAGGGGCTGGTCACGTTCACCTAAGTATCGGATGCTTCCGAAACGCAAAAATGGAGTTCAATATAACTTACGTAATTGAGACATGTGTTTTCGTTGACACGATATTTGTTATTCCTCGGAGAGGCCAAAAAGCTTAGTGGTTCATATGTAGTTACCAGGAGAAGCTCCCGCGCGCGGAGGCGGTCTAAAACTATGTAAACAAAGGAAGATTCCAAAAACGAAAGGGGAAAGTCAAATCCAGATTCGGAGAGAGGAAGAAGATGGAGAAGTGTATTTACCGAAATTAACTACATATTGCATATGTTGACGTGTCATTTTTCCGATGGATTCGATTTCGAACCTCGAACCCCAACTCGAACCCCACTCTCCGATCCCGATCAATGTCAAGCCCGCCCAGTGGTTCGACCTCGTAAAGGGACATCGACAACGAGCCTGAACGAAGATTAAAGGGAAAGAGGGAGAGAGAGAAGCAGGCTAACGCCTTCAAAATTCACGTGTAAGAGTAAGAAGAGCAGCCAGCTGGCCCATTAAGCCACTCACTTGCAAAAAAACACGACGTGCGCTTCTAACCGCGGAAGATGGATTGTTTTGGCCACGTACACAATCTATACAAGTCAAGGCTCGTCAATGTACGAACTCTTTTTTCCACATGTACAAGCAAGCGAGCAAGGAATTAAGTGGCTCTAACTAGCTATATAAGCTAACTCTACATACATGCCGAGCCCGAAAAGTGAGACAACAAGACAAAACAAACGTCAATGCGTGCGTCTATACAGTGTAAATGGGTGGTTGGAATACAAGCCGAATGAGGGGGCCTAACTTCTCAAACTCAAATTGCGATCGCTGTAGTTGTTTGGAACGCCCGAGTAGTGGACGTGTTCTCCATCAGCGTCGACGAAGGTGGACTAGGGGACGTGGACGATGCAGTGATTAACCGAGGTAACATCGCACTCTTCGCAGGATCATCCCTCCCCCTCCCCGCCCTCTCCAGCTCCCCATCCACTAGTTCATACGCGGGCCTATAAACAGACCAAGGCTCCCCTTGGGCCCCATCTCCCTCCCCGTCCCCCCGCTTCACAAGGAGCGCCGGATTCCGATACGTATTATACACCGACCCTAATGATGTATACCTGCCCAATCCAAGCGAATTAATGATGTTGTGGCAAATAAATAAACCCATTGCGCGCGAGTTCAAAGTGGATTCGGCACGTACCCAAGGTCGTACAATGAGCAATACGGTATCTCAAAATACCGAAGGAACGCCCAAACATCATGATATGTCCAATTAATGATAGGATGAACCCTTTGGAGTGCTGGCCAACTTGGATCCGTGGGAGTCACGAAACTCAGCTTGGCTGGGAATGCGTTCGCCAAAAATAATACGGATGGACGGCCGGCCATGCCAAAAAGTGCGAGTTGCCACGATAGATAGGAACGTGAAGGTGGAGGCAAAGCCAACGAGAGCGAAAAAGGAACTTGATTTTAGAACCAATTTTTTGCTAATTTAGATCACCACTTACCTCCATGAGGATCGTTTCGTCTCGTGCCGATGAACATAGCTTTTACACCCTTCCCTGGCGCCTTAGCACCCGCGCCGCCACCACTACCGCTACTGGTACCAAGATACGTAGCAAGGGCATCCTTCATTGACCCATCCATCCGTACGAGTTCAATATCATACGCCTCTACGCATTCTTCAACGAAATTCTCAACTTCTTGAAAGGGTTGTTCACACATGACGTACAAGGAACGTATGAGCGGTCGGCTAGTATCTAGATTATGGAGAATTGGGCGAATCGGAATGTGACCAAGGGAAGTGGTGGATGAGGAAGGTGAGGAAGAAGATGTGGCTAAACCTGAAGAGAACGAATGATGGTGATGAGGATGATGATGCAAGTACGGAGTTGTGGACGCCGCGTAAGTGCAATTATTACCGTTGGGGATGCTGTGGTTAGTGGCGAGAGCAGCCGCGGTGGTGTTGCATGAATTTGATAACTGGTTAGAGTACTTCCGATGATGGTAAAGTCCACGACGGAGGAGCACAGCGGCGTAAAGATGCAGAAGGACGGTGCCTGGATCGATAAATGAGGTAACAGATATCGGTCCGGAACGAGGTGGCAAGGAAGCAAGGCGGCGGCCACGAAGACGAGAATGAAGGAAGGAGGTGTATTGCGTTAGTGCAACTTTTTCAAACCCAAAGATAGGATACAGCAAGATAAACGTATAACCACGCACAGTCCTTCCCTCCATTGAAACTAATCGCCAAATGTTCAATTCTATCACACCATAATACACCGGGGGGTGGAAAGTAGTTCCGATAGGAAATCCAAAGGTCAACGGGGAAACGATATCCGGAATGTCTTGTTAGCCACAATGAACCCAAAAAACCCCGCGGATGGAGCGATAGCAAATCACATACCCAAATTCGTCGATAGCGTTCTCGATCACTTGGACTGCTTCTCTTACAGCAGGAGCCAGTGGGTCGTTAGAAGCCAGGAAGTGATACACAGCATCAGCAGCTTCCGCATTCATCTTTGGTTTTCCCTCTCTCTCTCTCTCTCTCTCTTCTTCACTCTCGCGTATCTGTGTGTAGGACGAGTGAGAGCAGGTAGGTGTACGTGTGTATGTGGCTTTTGGCTGATTCGACTTGGAATCGGAATAACGTTATATATGTAACTGTCTATAGTCGTGGTAACAAACGAGGAGTTCCAGCACAGATGCAAGACGCCACGAATAACGACGATGGTAAGGAAGAGACCAAAAAGCGGAACCTCGACTGTGATGAAGAGGAAAGGCCTGAGTAAACCCGGACTGTTAGCTGTGGGGATTCCCTTTTCTATCCCTGCAGATGGATCCTACACGTGATCGGATAAAATGATAACACGTCCAAGTCCGTGAGTCCGGAGATGCGGGTTCAAATGATTACTTATTATTTAGATGCTCGCAAAGGATTGGAACACTAGTAATTCATCATATATTTCGGGGGTAACGATACGTCGATCACGGCAGGGGAAGAAAGTCACCGTTAAAAAAAAATCTTATGTGCTGCAATCCTTCCGCAAGCGCACCTATGTACTAGACGGCCTTCAACGACGCCAACCATCATCCACCGGCCGAGCCGCCGTGGTTTTTTTTTTGGGTTGCACAAAGTGGACTGCACGTCAACACTGTTTAGCCGCAAGAAATTTGGGAGAAATCTCCATGATCATCTCCCGATGTTCGATAACTTCCGTGCCCGACGTTCTAGCTGGGTGAAATCCATGGAAGCCACATCTTGATTGATTTTGTCTCTTCGAAGCAGTTGCGTTCATACGGCCCTCTCCACGGCTAACTACGATCTGTTGCTTATTGCATCTCAGCTATGTGGATATCATATAGATGGACTCGCGCGGGCAAGCGCACGCACCAACTAACATGCCTTAGTGTCTCTCTGGCTAGTATGACTCATGATTGTATGATGAGAACGAATACCCATTTTCTGTCTGCCATGGGGATCCTTCACCCTCCCGGTGCGGAACAGGCGGTCCTCCAAGTTTTTCGTTTCTTCTGTGCCGAGACGTTCCTTCCCCTTCCCACAATCGTACGAAACATGCGTTTCCGCTGAAATCATGGACGGCCATTCTTGGATGAAGTAGTTTCAGAAAGCGTGATGGTAGTAGATCGAAGGCATAGCCCCCGCCTGGACTTTTGATGAACTGATGTTTACTTAACCCGCTCAGTCCGTCTTTGGAGTTGATAGATGGTCAACAATGACATCACATTGGATCGCACAAGACGAGCCCTGCCCCAGACCGATGCATGTGTCCAATTTTTAGCCGTGAAGATGCCACGCAGACACATACGCAAACATGCGGACTCCATTATCGCCTTCCACGTTGATGACTCAGCCATCTTCACCAATGCAAACTACATGGAACTGGCCATCTCAGGATTATAGCGTCGTCATCGCGAAAACCCTATCGGTTGAGTGAGGCTAGAGTCCCCTGTTTTCACAGCGGAAGGTAATTGCAAGAATCGATGTGACTATAAGATGTGGAGACCGAAGTCCTACATAATCCATACAGATATGGAGTGCTGCCAAATGTCTGGGCTAACATCACGACTAGGCAATGCAATTCTCTATACACACTGGCCCTGACAATCCTTTTCGCGGCAGGACAAGTGCTTGCTAACTTGGCTCTCCCAGTTCTGCTCGACATGGTGAATGATTTTGGGTTTTCTGGCTGATCAAGTGTGCGTCTCGGGGAGGAGTGATGGGGATATGACGATGGTGAAGCAGAGTTCAGCATTGTGGGCCTGTATTCGAACTTGGACGATTGTCCCGAACTGATATACATATTGCTCCGGACGCTTGCATGGGACTGATGACATGCTTGCTTCTTGCGTCTTCCAAGACACATATGGATGTGGTGCATGGGCAACGCAGGAATATCATAGTTAAGACTTGTGTGCATAGGCATCAGAGTGTTGGGAATGAAGGTAGTGATAGTAGGATAATGGCTCTTGACCTACATAAGTGCGTCCACACAGCGCCCTAGGCATGAAAACGGGGAGTCTGCATTACGAAGGCCACACCAAAAACACACGATGGCGGGTGAGTAACACAGAGCGAACGACAAATAGCAATGTAATCTTCAGTGAAAGTTAGGGCCTTGGAGCCCCGCACGAGCTGGGGAGGTTGCAGAATGATCGTGCCGAACCCGGAGTGGATGATATCAGATAAATGACAACTACTGGCACAGGAGTCTGAGCCTTTCTTCATTTATGAGGAGCGCCTCGGAACAGCGTCCAAGATCGTCAAGTAATATTTCAAGACTCTCGAGCGCTCGAGCGAAATCCGGGGTGTGCGATGTCGGTTCAATGGCAACTAGCTCACGCCAGAGCTTCACACGTTCTTCATTCACAAGGAGTGCCTCAGAATGTCGTCCAAGGTTGGTGAGCGATGCATCTAGACTTCCAAGCGCTCGAGCCAAATCCCGGGTGTATGATGTTGGATGGGCGGCAACCAGCTTGCGCCAGAGCTGCACACTTTCTTCGATCACAATGAGCGCCTCGGAATGGCGTCCAACTTTGTTGAGTGATACAGAAAGATTCCGGAGCGCTCCAGCCAAATCCGGGGTGTATGATGTTGGATGGGCGGTAACGAGTTCATGCCAGAGTTTCACACTTTCTTCCATCGCTGTGAGCGCCTCGGAATGGCGCCCAACTTTGTCGAGTGATACAAAAAGACTCCGGAGCGCTTGAGCCAAACCCGGGGTGTATGATGTTGGATGGGTGGCAACTAGCTGACGCCAGAGTTCCACACTTTCTTCAATCACAGTGAGCGCCTCGGAATGGCGTCCACTTTTGTTGAGTGATATTTTAAGACTCTGGAGCGCTCCAGCCAAATCTGGAGTGTATGATGTTGGATGGGTGGCAACAAGCTCACGCCAGAGTTTCACACCTTCTTCGATCACCGTGAGCGCCTCGGAATAGCGTCCAACTTTTTCAAGTGATGCTTTAAGATGCCGGAGCGCTCGAGCCAAATCTGGGGTGTATGATGCTGGATGGGTGGAAACCAGCTTGCGCGAGAGCTGCACACTTTCTTCAATCACAGTGAGTGCCTCGGAATGGCGTCCAACTTTGTCAAGTGATGCGTTAAGCTTCCGGAGTGCTCCAGCCAAACCTGGGGTGTATGATGTTGGATGGGTGGCAACTAGCTCGCGCCAAAGCTTAACACTTTCTTCATTCACAAGGAGTGCCTCAGAATGTCGTCCAAGGTTGGTGAGTGATGTGTCTAGACTCCCAAGCGCTTGAGCCAAACCCGGGGTGTATGATGTTGGGTGGGTGGCAACCAGCTCGTGCCAGAGCTGCACACTTTCTTCAATCACAGTAAGCGCCTCGGGGTGGTGTCCGACTTTGCTGAGTGATACAGAAAGATTCTGGAGTGCTCCAGCCAAATCTGGGGTGTATGATGTTGGATGAGTGGCAACGAGCTCACGCCAGAGTTCCACACTTTCTTTGATCACCATGAGTGCCTCGGAATTGCGTCCAACTTTTTCAAGTGATACAAAAAGATTCCAGAGTGCTCCAGCCAAATCCGAAGTGTATGATGCTGGATAGGTGGTAACTAGCTCGCGCCAGAGCTTCACACTTTCTTCATTCACAAGGAGTGCCTCAGAATGTCGTCCAAGGTTTGTAAGCGATGTATCTAGACTCCCAAGCGCTCGAGCTAAATCCGGGGTGTATGATGCTGGATGGGTGGCAACTAGCTCACGCCAGAGCTTCACACTTTCTTCATTCACAAGGAGTGCCTCAGAATGTTGTCCAAGGTTGGTGAGCGATGCATCTAAACTCCCGAGTGCTTGAGCCAGATCTGGGGTGTAGAACTCTGGGTCCGCAGACACAAGGCAACGGCATAGTGCAACTGAATCACTTGCCATCTCATATGCCTCCTGCAATCTTAAAAAGAATGCAAGATTTCTCCTTACATTGCGTAACACTTTGACCAACTCGTGAATGACTTCTTCGGAGGTCCGATCAACGTTCAACTGAATGGAACATGAAACTGAGCAAGAGCCTCAAATGATCACTACTGATGATTCATACCTTGGCCCATTCAGGGAACAATGATATACTAATATACCTTTCCGTCCTCACACAGACTTCCACCCAGCGCGACATTTGCTCATTAAGGAATGCATGAATAGGCCCATTGGGTGCCTCCAGTGGCTCCTGAAATTGGCTGAGATGATGGACGAAATGCCGACATGCATAATGGACATGTTCGGACAGCACCTCTTGAGGAATGGGTGGCAGCTTAGCTTTTTTGGATAAGTCCTCAATCAGCCCTAAATCCTTCATAGTGGGAAGATCTTTATTCAAGATTTCGATGCAGCGCAGGGCCACTCTGTCATTCTCCCTCCTCGCATCCACTCCAAATCGACCAAGTATGGGCGATTGTGGATTGACTCGGCCCGTGAGAAAGTCACGAACGGATTGGTGCAGAATACGAATTGGCTTGTCAGGATCCCTTACTCCTGAGACGAGAGGTGCAAGCTGAGCTAATGTATATCGGATGTCCGACTCCAGCAGTGGTGAGAGAATAGCACCCCAGGCCGTAACAGATGGTGGCTTCTGTGCGATTAGAATCGCTCCCATCACGATCGGGTAGTCATGCACGAAATCGTCATCCTTCCAGTTACATTTCTCCAAAATACTCGCATACAGCCTATCCATCATTTCCTCAGCGGACGCCTTTGATCGGTTGAGATCTTCATCCAGCAATTTCTTCAGCATCTTCGCAGCATCACTGCCGCTGACCTTCATGTAATCAAAGACAGTACTGATCCAAATGAACAAGCCGCTCGCTCGCTCCCGTATGCTTTGGACTAATGCATCTTCTTCCCCGATTCCATCTTCCAAACCAGGATGCACATCCTTCAGTTCGTGTAGTTGTGATCGGATGTAGATAGAACAGTCATGCATATTAGCATCATCTGAAAGATCGATGGTGAGGCGATCGATAGGGTAATTAGGTGATAGGAAACGATCAACGAGGTCAAATTGTCTCGAAGTGAGAAAGAATTTGATGTTAGGTGGTAGTTTTGGGACTGCTTTCCGAAGTATATCGGCAAGACGTGGGAATGACTTTGTGTCGCACTCATCTAACGCATCAATAATAATCACCATAGGACGGTCAGACGAGGATGTCCTGGAACGGAGAGGTTCAGCCACTAGTTTCTCAAATTGCATCGCGAATTGGGCAGTCGAGAGGGCTGGGTCCTTCTGAAGAGCGGATATGAGGGAGGCACGGTATGCAGCGTCATTGGTTGCCAGAGATCGAGCCATGCCGCTGAAGAGATGGTCCGGCCGCGACTGCTCGCCTGCTTTGAAAAAGAAGTTTGATGATGATATATTTTCTCTTTTACACTCCGCTGCGATTGAGAGCGCAACAGATGTCTTGCCCGCACCAGCCACAGCGGTTAGCAGTAATACACGATTCTTGCTATCCTCCGTGGTACGACACCACGTCATAATATGTTCGATCAGATCAATCCTAGTGTCTGGCAGGCACGGTTGAGTTGAATCGTGATGGGGAACAATGGGATATTTAAGTTCATTTAGAACTTGATTGTTTGCTATTGCACCAAGCATCAAGTCTGACTCCAGCTACGATAATGAGATCAGAACAGAAACATGACCGGGGATCAAACGGAACTACCTGGAACATTGCCAAGGCTTCGCCAAAATCTTTCTTTAAATCCTCGAGCCTGCTGGGGTTCTTCATATGGGAGAAGAAGTTGCGGATACCAGACTGTCTTTCCATCTTTCCACCCAATCGACGGACTTCAATTTGAACGCGCTCCAGTGCCCTACAAATTACTTATGTTATATAGCCGCAGTGGCTTGCGTAGAGCAGATACTACTTACTCGCTCAGCTTCTTGACGCTTTCAACCCACGACTTGGGTTTTTCATTAGATTCATCATACGAACCGATGGCTGCAACCACATTGATCATGGCGTCCCCGATATATTTTCCAAAATGCTCCAATTCTCCCTTATTTCCCCTGAAGTTCTACACAATGCAGATTGTCAACTTCCATTCCAGGATTGATATAAATTACTACGAACTCTGATTTCAGTGAGGATGAGGAGTGCGGCATTGGTGGCAGCCTGTAGGGGGGGAACACGCCCGACGCAGTATTGACGGCGGTGAGAACCGGAATTGCAACATCGCCTCCCACGGCGAGGAGATTATTGACCCTCTCCTTCAGCGACATGGTCAATAATGGGTGGGAGAAAGGGTCGGTTGCGCAGCGAATGGTGACGCTCAAGTAGAGGCTGCGCAGTTCACGGCCATGAGATCGCGGCAGATTCCATCCTCTTATGCAGAACCAATTGAGAAATCGATCCTGGCCGCTTACATCCATTTACCTTGGTTCTACTCTAGGTTCGCTACGGGAGATTTGGTGTAAAGTTCGGCAACAGGAGCGGATATTCTTCGGTCTTGCAGGAAGGCCAGCCCCAAGCGCACATGGACTGCTGCATGTTCGCAAAAGTGTATGGTGATGCGCACAAGAAGGGGAGGATTAGCACTACCACCGCAGCTAACGACTTTGCCGTGTCACTGTGACCCGGATGAAGCAGGCAGGCCTGACACAAGTAGATGAATTTGAGAGCTTATTCTCTGATCAGGACTCTTACGTGTGGATCTCAAGTTGGTTGCACTGAATTTGAACACACCTCCAGAGGCCGAACCTCGCTGCCGAAAATTTTGTCTATGGGCTCACCACGAAACGACGATGAGATGAAGAATACAGCAGGACAGATGAGGGTCCGAATGGGGCTGCACTGCTCCGGATTTTCGGTGATCCAGCTCAGTGAAACCCGTGGAAGCCCTATCATGATCATATGCAACAAGCGAATATCTCACTTTACAAATACAAAACAACTATCAACCATGCCGTAGTCTAACCTAAGAACCCCCGACGACGCAAGCTCTCTGTCACATCCCAAAACGCTCTGGTTGTATGACATGTTACGTCAATATCTATCACCCTCGAAGCTTCTTTCATTATTCTCTAAGTCCGAAACCTCGCAGAACATAAGTACTTCCTCGATAGGATCCTGCTACTTCCTGTCTCTTCCACGGGGATCCCCAAGCACGTTGGCTCGATCCCAATCCCCACGGCTCAAAACAACTCCTGCATATGTTGGGTCCACCGTTAATTATAATGATAATTTCATCGACACGCAATTGTAGAACATTCGAGTGTTCACACCACTTGGGAATGGCTTGCATTGCAAAGGAAAGTTTTTCTATCCGCTCCTGTCTTGCGCAGACATGCAGATGTGGGCCGCAAGCGACACAATTTCTCAGTGGTTGATTACGCCTAAATTCGCAGCCATGCTCAGGCGCCTTAGATCAAATGATACGCTCTGATGGATCACAGGCTGAGCGGATGCATGCAGGAGTATAGTAGCATGTCAGGATTTACGCGACGTTCACGTTAATGACCACTTCTTCTCGTGCCGAAATCGGCATAAAACAGCAATGATCGGGGTCAGCGAGTCGAATTAATTCACGAGTGTGCAAAAGGGTAGATCCTTTCATTTTCCTCCAACGATGATATTACCTTCAGGATCGCCAGAACCAACTGTCTCCCTCTGATAGGCAGGATCCCAGCCCCTACTAAAGCAGATCCTTCTGAGCAACTGCTTCCCTTCTTACGTTTTCCCTCCGCGCGTGTCAAGATGCTCCTCGTCCTCGTCCACCCGATGAAATCATGATCGGACGAACGTAATCGATCTCATTGGACTTTGATTGAACTTGACGAACTTAAACCCCTTCGCAGTCCGGCTTTGGATATATCGCGACTCGGATAATTACATCACGTTGAAGCCATACAACGAAGACGAGGCGAGGCTTCCACTGTGCGTGTGTGTGCGTGCGTGTTCTGCGAAATAGATACATGAAAATAAAGTAGGAAATAACCGACCTCCTTCGTCCCAGATACTCCATTGACAAGTCGCTTTATCGATATTCCCGTTGCCACTGTGCTCACGGCCTCTGGGCCGATGCTTGTGTCCAACCTTCAACATTCAAACGTCGCGTGGACATATATGCACACAGGCGAAGCCCTCTCAGGGCAATGGAGCGATCTGCCACACTCAGTTCAAAGGCAGCTCGTCAATAGTAAAAATCACCACTCTCCAATTTCTGGAAAGCCCATGATATGAAATTACAACCAAAAGGAAAAAAGGAAAAGGAAAAGGAGTCACATCCCATTTCCGTAGAACGTGTGTTCAAATTAAGACTCGTCTTGCCCCATTTCACATTCCGGGTCACCCCACCATTCTATCTTTCTACGCGATGCATTGGCGGTGGGCTGAAAGTTGAGAGGTCCGTGCTTACAGAGCCGACGGCGAGTGCTTGTGTGACAGCATCCATAATGTTAGATGTCCATCTAAAAAGGGGGGGAAATGAAAGAAGTAGAATCACCTACGATCCCAAAGCTCGTCTCGAGTCCACTTCGGCATCATCATCCTCAAAGGCAAGATGCCAATGACTCCACTTCTGTCCAACACCGAATCGAGTCACCTGAAAATACCACATGTTCGACGCGAGCACCTTTCTTCGTCAGCAGCTCCTTTGAACGCGTCTATGGTACGCTGTGGGGGAGCAAGGCACTCGTCGGTTGGACGGTCTCCACACCATGACTTAGAGTCTTGACAGCGAATGTGAACCGCAATGAACTAGGCAGAGAGTAGTTACGTGAAACTAAGTTCCTAGCGGCTTAAAGTAACGGCTTGTTGAGGTGTTCATGTCGCGCCACGTTTCGTCATCCAGGACTCTAACTCCATTCAAGACCTCCACAAACGCCAACCCTGCATAGAAAATGTAGGTCATACGGATGAGATGCTGTTATGGGAGCAGATGCTAAAACAACGAAGTTTGTGACGTTCGTTCAAATGCCAAGTGGACCGACCTCTCGTAAAAAGTTCATGATTTTAGCGAATCATGCGATGCGCCTCTCATCCTCAAACGTGCCTTGTGAATACATAAGACCTAAACAACATTCAAATTAGTCATCGCGTTACCGAAGCCCAGATTATGCACCAGATATAGATGTCCGGGGAACCCCCCCCCCCGGGAGGCTCGAATGAGTCTGCATGATGTGATTGTATAAAAGGGATTTTAATCCACATATCACGGTGCAACCAGTGAACTCACCGGTGGACAGGACATCCGTAAAGCTGCTTCATTTGCTTGGGCGTGCCTTGTTTCTTGATTTTGCGCACAAGTAATTAGCCAGATATCCGTTGACCAACAGCCCATGACGTCGACGTGCTCTGATTCCGGCGTCTTCGCCTCCGACTAGTCCAGTATATGCCATTTCAGTGAGGTGGCACCAAGCGAAGTAATATCAAAAACTTGATTGAAGTATATCTTTAGGGTTCGACGTGATGAGAAAAGGATGAAGACGGAATAATCAGGATTCGATCGGCCATTACGGCGAAGCGTGTCAAGTTCGTCTTCCATGTGAGTGAGGAGTAGCGATTGGGTGGGAGGGTGGTGTGAAAGCGCACAGGGCCGTAAAATCGATAGCTAACGATCGTAAGATTATATTGTAACGCCACCGCAGGACTGGGTATAAATGTTTCACAACTCACTGGATCTAGCGATGCCCCCTTTCTGCAAGAGTCAATCACAGGATTATTAGTCATCAATCCGGCCTATCGTAATGGAATTGTCATCAGGCCTTCTGAGAAAAAAAAGAAAGGTGAGGCACGCACACCCACCCGAGTCATGATCACGGATGGACAGCGTTGGGTGAAGGAAAGAGTAAGATTTTGTCTTAAAAATATTACTTGGCAAGATGAGACGTTGCATCCTTCTGCTTTAGGGGTGTTTCAGCCAAAAAGATTCCCAAGCGCTCGAGCCAAACTTGGGGTGTACTGTGTCGGATGGACGGCAACTAGCTCGCGCCGGAGCTTGACACTTTCTTCAATCGCTGGAAGCGCATCGGAATGCTGTCCGAGTTTTTCAAGTGGCGCAAAAGGATTCCCAAGTGCTCGAGCCAAATCCTGGGTGTGAGATTGGATAGAAAGCAACTAGCTTGCGCCAGAGTTTGACAATTTCCTTGATCACTGCGAGCGCCCCGGGATGCCGCCTGAGATTGTTGAGTGTTACGAAAAGAGACCTGAGCGCTCGACCCAAATCAGGGGTGTATAAGGACATTGGGTCCTCAGACGTAAGGTGACGGCACAACGAAACCGAATCATCTGCCGACTCATACGCCTCCTGCAATCTCGAAAAGAACCCAAGATCTCCGCTCACGTTGCTAAGCACTTCGACCGGCATGTGAATGACATCTTTGGCGGTCCAATCAACGCTCAACTGAAGGAACATGAATCTGAATAAGAACCCCAAATGAACGCTACTGATGATTCGTACCTTGGCCCATTCATGGAACGATGATATGCTGATGCAACCTTCCACCCAGTACATTATTTGCTCGTTGAGAAATATGTTAACAGACCTATTGGGTGCCTCCAGTGGCTTCCGAACTTGGGTGAGATGATAGACGAGATGGCAACATGCATAATGGACGTGTTCCGGCAGCGCCTCGTGAGGAATGGGTGACAATTTGAAGTGTGGGAAGAAAAGCCCCTCAGTCAGCTCTAAATCCTTCACAGTGAAAAGATCTTGGGTGGGTGATTGTGGATCAATTCGGTCCATGAGAAAGTCGCGAAAAGATCGATGCACAATACAAGGCGGTTTCTCTGACTCCTCGACTCCTGAGGTGAGGGGTGCAAGTTCAGCCAACATTTACTGGACGGATGATTTCAGGAGCGGTGACGGAATCGCACTTCTCTAAGATGCTCGTATATAGCGCACCCATCATTTTCTCAGCAGAGACCTTCAATCGGTCGATGCTGGGATTGAGGAGGTTCTTTAGCGTTGTAGTAGGATCGCCGCTGGCAACTTTCACGTAGCGAAAGACGTTTACTGATCCAAATGAACAAGTCGCACTCCAATATGCTTTGGACCAATTTATCCTCGTCCTCGATTTGACCTTCCAAACCAGGATGTGCATCCTTCAGTTCGCGTAGTTGCGAACGGATGTAGATAGCGTAGTCATGGACATTAGTATCGTCTGAAAGGTCGATAGGGAGGTTATCAATAGGGTAGATGGGTGATAGGAATCGGTCAGCGGGATCAACTGTCTCGAAGTGACAAAGAGTTTGATGTTAGACAGTAATTTTCTTTTCGAAGTATATCGGCAAGACGGGGAACGCTTCTGTGTCGCATTCATCTAACACATCGATGATGACCACCGCAGGACGACCAGACGGTGATATCGTGGGACGGAGAGGCTCAGCTGGAATTGCTTCACGAACGGGGTAGTCGAAAAAGCTGGGTTCTTCTGAAGAGTCGATACGAGGAAGCTATTTCCTCTAACACTTGGGGCTAGATGGAGCATGGACGGATGCCGCGAGGCAGGGGCTGAAATCTACTTGAGTAGAGGCTGCATGGGATCCTGCCTAGGGCTGAAACAAGTGGGTCAATTTTTTTCACTTGTGAACTTCAGGCTGTTCGTGCAATCATTGATGGTGTAAGCGAGCGCATTGATCCAAGTTTATCGCGCAGTTCGCGAGAACGGAGTCCACATTCGCCAGTGTCTCACTTTCGAAACCGGGAGAGGCTGATGCACGATTTTCTGGTAGCTGTACCCGATTCTTGTGTCCTCCCAACGATCAGATCAGAGTGCTGCCGATCCCAACCATACGCTATTGTGCCTACCGCTAGTCCGCCGATATGTCATAATTGACGGCGACTGAATCCTTCCAGCATTAATCTGGACGACAACTGTTGGGGAATGGCCATTAAAAATTCCTCCGTATCATGTTGACAGACGAACATTTGCGCAGCGATCGATCCGGATCCGTGGCAGGGCCCACCTCATCAATAGTGTGAGTTCCACATCAGGTCCCATTCATGGTCAGCAGCGAACAACGCATTTCGCATTAATAGGAGTTAGAAGCAAACGAGAAGAACTAAATATTGGTTTCATGCGTGAAACCATGGGAAATGATGAATGAATGCCGCGAAAACGGCGCAAGGACGGCGCAGGGAAGCACCATATTCTGTGTCTAATAGTTGATGCCTTTCCAAGGTATAAATATACACAGGAAGAGTGCAGCCGCGCTATAACGTCCTGACGGACTCGGAGTTGCGTTGAGTCCGCCATTCTGGTACTCCGTGCTGATTGAGAGCTCGAGGAGCCAGATGGGATGGAACCATCGCCAGCTGCACACGCGCTGGTGCTCACGCGAGAGTTGCCTGTCGGTTCGGAAGTTTGGTGGCGAGATGAATGGGGAGATCAGACGATGCGGGAGCGCAGTAATTGAAGACGTTGAAGTCGGTTGTAAGTCATTAAGAATAAAGCGTACATCGAAGACCTCAGAATCGGCTGGAAAGGAAGATCCGCGGACGAGGGCTACATCCCCATTTTGGCGGGATATCGGTAGGAGATCGATCACGCAAGCTGACAGAGAAGAGACGGAACTCCAGCATGAGACCGCCATGATGAACACAGGAAGCCCTTGACTGTGAGGTTTCCCCATAAACAGACAATGCGGGTTGAGCAAAGAAGATATGCGAGACACAGAATACCCACACCGGATTCAGCTGCAGAGAGAACCACCCAACGGAACAATACAATTGGTCGTATTGTTCGGTGGCAAGGGCGGGCATATGCAAGTTGATCTCAAGGCTCTGACCATCGAGGGCATCGGAACAATGGGAGCTTACCTCTATCCCAGGAATACTAAAAGCAAAGGCACCCAGAGTGGGAATGCAGTCAATTGTTGAAATCATACTGCTCACAATGAAATATGCTGATCGAGATAGATGAGGCAGCTTCGCAGCATCTTCGGTGTCACTTCGTTGGCCGAGTAGCCTGGGCCATGACCGGAACCACAATATTCTGGTACAACAGCATACTGAGATATTGATGCTTTGGAGAGAAGCCCAATGAGAGGCTCGTCAATACAAGATAGGGTTGTTTGGTCGGTGTGGTCGGTGTGACGGGGTCCTCTGGATCGTGGTGTCTGGGCTTAAGTCATGTCTGGGTACATGTTGATCATCGTATTGAACGTGTGTGATTCAGTGGGCCGCCGTCATCGCCATCGAGAGGAGTATTGCAGGGGGAGGGAACACTCAGGAAGTCAGCAACAAGGAATCCTCAAGGCGAACACGGTGAGCAACGTTTTGAGCCCTCAGGTGCAAGTGTTACGGGAGGAAATCCGACGAGTAAAGATGTTTGTTTTGGCAAAGTGAATCACACCTATTCTCCCGCAACTCATCTACTTCGGACTTGGAACGTCCAGTCCTGATTTTTCGGATGTCCAGTGGAAGAAACAACCCATTCAAGCGGCATGCCACGCGCCACGCGCCACAACGCAGCCCAGGATCGTGTGAGCAGCGCCGGTTGGTGTGACAAACAGGGGATTGCGTGATGTGATGAAATTCGAAGGATGTCGACCTAGCCACTGTAATTAGCTCACCGAAGGACGCTTGACTTGGGTCGCTTCTGGAAGATAGAATGATCTCCCGAATTTAGTAGCAGGGCTTGGGAGCGCACACGCGATATCCGGCCGGTAGATCTCCCATGGATAGTCAAGGTGAGCGGCACTCAGGGACCCAGATATTGGATAGAAAAAATTGAACAGGAGCGACTCGGATGAAAACATTCGCAAGGTATCCATTTCCTCCATTATTTGGATTGGTAGCGTCGAGTTTCAGCCTCTTTAGCCAAGATTTCGTGTTGACACCCATGCATTCTAGCCTGTATCGCATCACACTGGTATGCTCTAGGCAGTCAAGGACCACGCTGGCATTTTTCCATGAGCATAATGAACATTTCGGACAACGCCAGAGAGGTAAGCAGGCCCAAGAGTTACTTCGACGAGCGACCCACGAGCAGATGCTGCCAACTCTCAGTTTGTTGGCAGGATTCAGACGTTGATACTAGTAGCATTACAGAGGGCATCCCATCTCTTGCCGAAAGCGCGCAATGTAGTCCTGATTAATTTATCATCACAGTCAGAGTGAGTAGTGATATAGCCGGACGGTATGGCGGTAACATCGCACTATGGATTTCCAATTCCTACGATGGACGACAGATGCTGTACAGATGTCTGATAGGCTATATTGGAAGTGTTTATGGGAATGACTCAAGGGGAGGTGTGGTTGAGAATTGTCGGATCATCGGGCTAATTCGACGTTTCGGACTAAAGTGCGGAGACGCAAGCCCGGATATGAACTTTTATGCGGTATGGGCCGCTGGAGTTAGCACGTGGGTGTTGCGTTGAGTTCAGTGAATCCGCAGGCAGGATCCCAGCCTCTACTAAAGCGTGAATCCGGGCTAATGCTGGTGATGCAGAGTGAGCAGCAACACTACATACATAGGCAATGGCTGCAAGAACCATCCTCACGGCGGAGGCCACGGAGGTTAGTAATCTCGTCAGCATGTCGGGGAAACACTAGCTTCTTCAGGCAAGGAAGCACTTGAAGCCATATGGAGCAATGGGTTCCATGAGGTAACAGATCATTGGTGGTGCAAGTGGTTCAAGTCCGTATCGGGTGGTGTGCAGCTGAGCAAAGAAGAGGAACATGCAGGCCACAGTGTCTCACTTTTCGGAACCATTTGGTCAATGAGTCTGATAGCTTCACATGATTCCTGCGCTGCTACATTGAATTTACTTCCAACGATCGGATGAGACGCCGATCGCAATCAATCCACCTCGTGTCAACCGCTGGCTTGCTGATATCCTATCAATTGGCGGTCACTGAATGACATTTTGCGAGGCAGATTGTTGGTGAATTTTCCCCGCCGCGCAGGCATGCATGGCCGTTCCGGGTTTCATCGATCATGTAAGTTCTACACCCGATCTCAGGGATGTTCAGCAGTGAACAAGACATTTCGCAACAGGAATCAAAGGGATGATAAATATCAGTTTCATGCGTGAGACTACGAGACAATGGGAGTGAATAAACAAATGTATGCCGCGAAAACGGCGCAGTGGGAAGTTTATGATGGATAATACCCCTTCCACGGTATAAATATGCAGGAGTGCAGCGCGCTATACCCCCTTGACGGACTTGGAACTGTGTTGAGTGGCTCATTAGTCCACTGCTTTGCTCCGTGCCGATTGGGGCTCGAGGAGCTGGTTCGTGCCATCTGGCTGCACATGCGCTGGGTTCTTGCCTGCTTCTAATGAGCTACGGTACGGTTCAGAAGTCTGGCGGCGGGATGATGGGTGATGAGGCCATGAGTGCAGGGTTTGGTGACACTAGGCTTACCGAACCGATTCTCAGGTGCTGGGACCTTGTTGTGAGGATTTCTCCGTTCTGGGCGTCCGAGTCAGTCGTTGGCCCTCCAGTGGTAGTCATCAAGTAGAAATGTACATTGGACTCGTCGGGATTGACCGCGTCGGGAGAATCTTGAACGGGGGCATCCGCATCCCCACTCTGTGGCAATATAGGACCGAGGGCTATGTCCTCGTCGGAACTGCCCCGTGAAGTGATGCGGAGAACCAATAGTAAAAACGATAGATAATGTATCTGCACAGACAACATCAGATTTCCGCATGTATAAATGTTGAACATAAAGGAAAACTAACTGGTCCCGACAGAACCGACAGCAAATCCATGACAAGTGGATTGGGCTAGTGGTAAATCAGCTGGTCTGCGAGCTCTCGTCGGATGATGTCTCTCACCCAAAAGAGGAGAAATCCTCTTGGGAGTTGTATTGGGACAACGAAGAGGAAACCAAGAATCTTGAGAGTTATTTAATACGGTGTGGCGTTTGACAAGTATGAGCCTTTACGTACACAACGCTGCCTCCATTTGAACAATGTTTGCTTCAACGCGTCATCACACGATGATCGTCGCAGCCCTCTGCTGAGAATTCGCCATTGATCTACATGCCAGAGGAGGAAGAAAGTGGTAGCGAAATCCATGAGCAGGCAGACGGTGTCAGTGAACATGGCCGTCGCCATTACGAGATTTCATCGGAGATCGTGTGAACTGATGGGATGGAACGGAAACTGTAGTATGAGATCGCCACGATGAGCAAAGAGCAGCAAGAACTTATGGCCCCTGCTTCGCTAAAATTACTTCGTAAATAGACAGTGCTGTTGAAGATGTTAAATGAAGGAAACGTGTGAGACACAATAGCGCTGGACTCAGCTGCACAGAGGAAAATTGTGAAGACCCAACAAAATAACACAACTGGGCGAGTCAAACGGCAGCAGCTCACGCATTTACAGGTAGACCGTAAGGCTCTGACCATAGAGGCGTTAGACACTAGGGTGGGTGATGGAATGGCGAAGACCTTGCCTAAAGCCCAGGAATACTGGAGGCAAGCACAATCAGAGTGGGAACACAGTCAATTGTCAGAATTATACTACTCACGGTGGAGAGCGCTGATTGTCGGAACAGAGAGTAAAATAACACAACCTTGCAGCGTTAGTTCGTTGAATAAATGTCCTGGAAGATAGGTCGAGGCAATGATCAGAGCCTCAATATTCTGGTACAACAGCATACTGATATGTTGGATAATTAGAAGGGTCCCAGTAACTATGTGGGAACAAATGTATATCGGCTGGTGTGATCCTGGTTATGGAACTCACCAATTTGTGCCAGGTGTAATGGTACGAGTAGTACAACAAGGATCAGTAAGCCCCGCAGAGCGGGACGATGCTTCCCTGAGAAGCTTATAGTCCACAGTGCCGCGGAGGCGCCGGAGACAAGAGTAAGTAGGGTGAACCCCACAACGCAAAGTGTGATTCCAATGTCCACACGTCAACCACGTTGATCATCGTATTTGAACGCGTGTGACTTACTGGGGGGCGATCACCGCCATCGAAAGGAATATTTTAGGGGAAGGGGAACGCTCAGGAAGTCAACAACAAGAAATCCTTACGGTGAGGAAAGTTGTTGAACCCTCGGATGCAAATGCTATTGTGCTACCATCTCGAAGCGACCCAGGTGAGGCCATCCTTCGGCGAGCTAACTACAGTGGCTAGGTCAACATCCTTCGAATCTCATCGTGCAATTTATTTTCTGCCACACCAACTGGTGCTGCTCACACGATCCTGGGCTGGCGTGTGGCGTGTGGTGTGAGGCATGCCGCTTGAATGGATTTATTTGTCCAGATCACGAACCCCGGAATGGTTGTTTCTTGCCACTCGAAATCCAGAAAATCAGGACTGGGCGTTCCAAGTCCGTGAAGTAAATGAGCTGAGCAAGACAGAACAATTCACCTTGTCAAAACGTCTTCACTCGACTGATTTCCTCCTAACACCCAGTACTATCTTTCAGATCAGCAGTAGAGTAGGAGCGCGCACGCGATGTCTGGCTTGTAAGGTCTCCCATGTATAATCAAGCCGAGTGGCAATTCATGAACCCAAAGATGTGATGTTGGATAGAAGAATTAGACAGGAGCGATGAAAAAACGTTTACAAGGTATGTATTTCCTCCATCGTTTGGTATTTGAATTGATACCGTCAAGTTCTCGACCTCTTTTTAGCCAAGATTTCGTTGCGTGTTGATGCCCAGCGAATTTCAGCGCGTATCGTCACGCACTGGTATGCTCGAAGAACCCAAAGGTTCGTGTTAATCGCATAACGTCAGCTGAAGGGGTAAGTAGACGCAAATGCGTACTTCGAGGCGCGCGATCCTAACTCCTCAAGTCTGTTGGCAGGATTCAGACGTCGACAGCATAAGAGCTTCGGCCGAAGGCGCGCAATGTGGCTCTGATTGATCTACCATCAATTACGGTGAGTAGGTGATGTGGCCCAATAGTACGGTGATAACATTGGGGTCTGGATTGATACTACAATGAGCGACAAGGGGTACAGGCGTCTAATATGCTGGATAGAAAGGGTGAGAGAGGCGTGTGGCTGAGAAGGGCACTAGGGGCTGTCGAACAAATCAGGCTAATTCGACAAATTGGCTCGATGATCCCAACGTTTGGAGCCGGAGCAGGAAGACTCAGCCTATATATAGCCAGGACATCAAGGCTTCCAGAATCCCATAGCGCATACAGTATGGGCCGCTGCGATTGGTTGCACTGTTGCGTTCTAGTCTAGGCCGGATTGCCAGCGTTGAGTCCAGGTCCAGGGGTCAACACTTCAAACAAATAGATAAGTCATTAGCAACAAAAATCTTTGGATGTGAAGTGAGCTTTCATTCTAACTGATGGAACCTTGAAGTCTGCAGAGATAATTAGGCATGACAAAACAGTTACTGCCTGCGCGCGGCATTCTGAATGCCAGCCCTCGGCGAACGCCGCTTTCAAATTTTGTGTTCAACCTACACTGATCCATCGGCGTGCGGCCATCCCTTGTGCCTTGCATCCCTGTAGTCGTCTCGCTAGGTTGCTCATAGCTCTCGCCCTTTTTTTACGACCTTATCAGGCCGTTGAGTCTTCTTTGTTGTTGCGCGATTATTTGGAACAACCGCAAGTAATACACTGGGCGATCTGTAAACTTCCTCGGAGAGAAGTTTCTCCAAGAGGCATTATTGTCACATCCAAGAACCCAACACCGTGTTTCCTCTCCTAACAGATCAATTTCCTCCAAACATTTCACCATATGAACGCTTCTTGTCAGAAGGCTCTCGATGCAGTTCCACACTGACGCATATCGCATGCTTGCACGGAATATTCGTGAGATCGAACGACACATGTGTAGCACTACTGATGGACCACTTAGAACCTACTTACTCGTCTTGGTGATTCTCCCAGTCCGGGACTTCGTCTCGGGGCTCATACGTTAATCGCACTGGATTCTGCCTTCTGCATCTGGCGCCTCGGTACTCGAATTATGTGTCCTTTTCCCCGTCTTGCGATGTGTAGTCGCCCATTTCGCGCAACATTATACACTGTTCTTTCGCTGACTCATGTACTCACGGGTAACGCTGGGCATGTTGTCTTCAAATGATGCAACTGCCCCCAAATGAAACCCAAAGCCGCTCCGATGTACCAATGAAGAAGTTCGAAAGGGAAATACGTTGACACTGCAACTCACGCAAGTTAGCTCCAAAAGCGTGAGTGAGAGCATGGGCGGTTGCTGACCCTCACTATACTAGTTATTACTTGTCTGCGGGTTAGTTGAGAGTGCGCTGTACACTACTCAGGACGGCGCTTCTCCCGGAAATTTTTCGACACGCGAAAGCGAAAGCGAAAGCGAAATATGTATTACTCACGAGGCTATCAAGGAAGAAAATGCCAAGCTCGCCGAGTTGTTGGTTTCCGGATCCGGGAATCGGCAGTGCGCTCTCCAGATCGGTGCTCATTAGAAAGTGCACTTCATTACTTGTGAACCTCGCGAAAGCAGCATGAGAATCAACTCATTTCAAATCGACCCCGGTCAGGTTCCTCGATAATGAGACAAGCGCCCTCGGTGATGATTATTAGACTCCTGAGTCATCTCACACACTGATGATCGATCAAATGGATGGTTTTCGGCTCCGACCATCCACTGGCCGAGCCGGCGTGTTTGTGCACAAAGTTGAGTGCACGTCGACACTGCTTTGAATTCCAGCCGCAAGGAATCTTGGCGAAACCCCATGCTTCATGGCTGGAACGAGTAGCGTACATGAACAGGCGGTTCTCGTTTCCTCCAATGATTTATATTTACCTTTAGGATCGCAAAAACCAACGGCCTCCCTCTGGGCAGCTCCGCCAATCTTATGCCCTTCCTCCGTGCTGAGACATTCCCTTTCCTTCCTAAACATGCGTTTGTGACTCCGATGAAATCCTGGATGGCCATTCTTGGATGAAGTAGTCCCGGGAAATGTAATGATAGAGAGCGAAAGCGTAATCTCGTGGTTTTGCTGAACTGATGTTCGCTTAGTCCGACTTTGAATGGCCAGCAATGACATCACATTGAGGTCACACAAGATGAGCCTTGCCCCACAAATTTCACATGGCCTCTGGACCGATGCTTGTGTCAACCGTGGAGACGCCGCGCAGACACACGCAGACATGCACAGCCCTCTCAGGGTTATACCGTCATCGCGAAAACGCTATCGGTTGAGTAAGGCTAGAGTCCCCTGTTCTCGCAGCGGAAGGTAGTTACGAGAATAGATGCGGCATAAGATGTGCAAGGAGTCGAGACCGAAGTCCTACATAATTGATACAGATATGGAGTATGAAGTGGACAAGAATGATAGCAATATGGACTACTGTCATAACGCCTCACGTCACGACTAGGCAATGCAGCTGTCTGTACATACTTGTTGGCCTTGACAATATTCTCTTTCGCGGCAGGACAAGTGCTTGCCAACTTGGCTTTTCCAATTCCACTCAACGCAGTGAATGATTGTCGGCTTTCTGGCCGATCAAGTATGTTTCCGTATGTCTCGGGGAGGGATGATGGGGATATAACGATGGTGAAGCAGAGTTCAGCCTTGTGGACCGGTATTCAAACTGGGTGATTGTCCCGGACACGCCGCGTGATATACATATAACTCCGGACGCTTACATGGGGTTGACGACATGCTCGCTTCTTGCATCTTCCAAGACATGTACAAGCATCAGAGGATTGGGAATGAAGTCAGTGATAGTATAATATTGGCTCCTGACCCGCGGCCCTAGGCATGAAAACAGGTGGAGTCTACATTACCAAGGCTACGCCAAAAACACACGGTAGCGAGACTGCAGACTGATCATGTCGAACCCGGAGTGGATGATATCAGATAAATGATAACTACTGGTGCAGGAGTCTGAGCCTTTCTTCACTTACGAGGAGCGCCTCAGAACGGCGTCCAAGATTGTCAAGAGATATTACAAGATTCCCGAGCGCTCGAGCCAAATCTGGGGTGTATGACGCCGGATGGGTGGCAACTAGCTCGCGCCAGAGCTTCACGCTTTCTTCATTTGCAAGGAGTGCCTCAGAATGTTGTCCAAGGTTGGTAAGTGATGCATCTAGACTCCCAAGCGCTCGAGCCAAATCTGGGATGTATGGGGTTGGATGGGCAGCAACTAGCTCGCGTGAGAGTTGCACACTTTCTTTGATCACCGTGAGCGCCTCGGAATGGCGTCCAACTTTGTCTAGTGATACTTTAAGATTCCGGAGAGATCGAGCCAAATCTGGGGTGTATGATGCTGGATGGGTGGCAACCAACTTGCGCCAGAGCTTCACACTCTCTTCATTCACAAGGAGTGCCTCAGAATGTCTTCCAAGGTTGGTGAGGGATGCATCTAGATTCCCAAGCGCTCCAGCCAAATCCGGGGTGTATGATGTTGGATGAGTGGCAACTAGCTCGCGCCAGAGTTGCACACTTTCTTCAATCACTGTAAGTGCCTCGGAATGGCGGCCAACTTTGTTGAGTGATACTTGAAGATTCCGGAGTGCTTGAGCCAAATCTGGGGTGTACGATGTTGGATGGGTGGCATCCAGCTCGCGCCAGAGTTGCACGCTTTCTTCGATCACCATGAGTGCCTCGGAATGGTGTCCAACTTTGTCGAGTGATACTTTAAGATTCCGGAGCGCTTGAGCCAAATCTGGGGTGTATGATGTTGGATGGGTGGCAACCAGCTCGCGGCAGAGTTTCACACTTTCTTCAATCACCATGAGTGCCTCGGAATGGCGTCCAACATTGTCGAGTGATACTTTAAGATTCTGGAGCGCTCCAGCCAAATCTGGGGTGTATGATGTTGGATGGGTGGCAACTAGCTCACGCCAGAGTTGCACACTTTCTTCGATCGCTGTGAGTGCCTTGGAATGGCGTCCAACTTTGTCGAGTGATACTCCAAGATTCCGGAGCGCTCCAGCCAAATCTGGGGTGTATGATGTTGGATGGATGGCAACTAGCTCACGCCAGAGTTGCACACTTTCTTCAATCACCGTGAGTGCCTCAGAATGTTGTCCAAGGTTGGTGAGTGATACAAAAAGATTCCAGAGTGCTTGAGCCAGCTCCGGGGTGTAGGACTCTGAGTCCACAGACACAAGGGAATGGCACAGTGCAACCGAATCACTTGCCAACTCATATGCCTCCTGCAATCTTAAAAAGAATGCAAGATTCCCATTCACATTGCCAAACACTTTGACCAACATGTGAATGACTTCTTTGGAGGCCCGATCAACGTTCAACTGAATGGAACATGAGACTGAACAAGTGCCCCAAATGATCGCTTCTGATGATTCGTACCTTGGCCCATTCAGGGAACAATGATATACTGATATACCCTTCTGTCCTCACACAGACTTCCACCCAGCGCGATATTTGCTTGTTGAGAAATGCGTGAATAGGCCCATTGGGCACCTCCAGTGGCTCCTGAGTTTGGTTGAGATGATGCATGAAATGCCGACATGCGTAATGGACATGTTCAGACAGCGCTTCTTGAGGAATGGGGGGCAGCTTAGCTTTTTGGGGTAAGTCCTCAATCAGCCCCAAATCCTTCATAGTGGGAAGATCTTTATTCAAGATTTCGATGCAGCGCAGGGCCACTCTATTGTTCTCCCTCCTCGCATCCACTCCAAATCGACCAAGTATGGGTGATTGTGGATCAACACGGTCCATGAGAAAGTCACGAAAGGATTGGTGCAGAATACGAATTGGCTTGCCAGGATCCCTTATTCCTGAGACGAGAGGTGAAAGTTGAGCTAATGTATATCGGACATCCGACTCCAGCAGTGGTGAGAGGATAGCATCCCAGGCCGCAACAGACAGTGGCTTCTGTGCAATTAAAATTGCTCCCATCACGATCGAGTAGTCATGCACGAAATCATCATCGTTCCAGTTACACTTCTCCAAAATACTCGCATACAGCCTATCCATCATTTCCTCAGCGGATGCCTTTGATCGGTTGAGATCTTCATCCAGCAGGTTCTTCAGCATCTTCACAGCATCACTACTGCTGACCTTCATGTAATCAAAGACAGTACTGATCCAAATGAACAGGCCGCCCGCCCGCTCCCGTATGCTTTGGACTAATGTATCTTCTTCCCCGATCCCATCTTCCAAACCAGGATGCACGTCCTTCAGTTCGTGTAGTTGTGATTGGATGTAGATAGAACAGTCATGCAGGTTAGCATCGTCCGAAAGATCGATGGTGAGGCGATCGATAGGGTAATTAGGTGATAGGAAACGATCAACGAGGTCAAATTGTCTCGAAGTGAGAAAGAATTTGATGTTAGGTGGTAGTTTTGGGACTGCTTTCCGAAGGATATCGGCAAGACGTGGGAATGACTTTGTGTCGCACTCATCTAACGCATCAATGATAATCACAATGGGACGGTCAGACGAGGATGTCCTGAGACGGAGAGGTTCAGCCACTAGTTTTTCGAATTGGGTCGGGAATGAGGCAGTTGAGAGGGCTGGATCCTCCTGAAGAGCGGATATGAGGAGGCACGGTATGCAGGGTCGTGGGTTGCCAGAGATCGAGCCATGCCGCTGAAGAGATGGTCCGGCCGCGACTGCTCGCCTGCTTTGAAAAAGAAGCTTGCTGATGACATTTTTTCTCTTTTACACTCCTCTGCGATCGAGAGCGCAACAGACGTCTTGCCGGCACCGGCCACGGCCGTCAGCAGTAATACACGATTCTTGTTATCCTCCGTGGCACGACACCACGACATAATACGCTCGATTAGATCAATCCTGGTGTCTGGCAGGCACGGGTGAGTTGAATCGTGATGGGGGACAATGGGATATTTGAGTTCATTCAGAACTGAGAAATCTTCTACTCCACGAGTCAACCGATCCTGATTGTTTGCCATTGCACCAACCGTTAAGTTTGTCTGCAGCTATGTGGTTTCGATGAGATCAGAACAGAAACATTATCGGTCAAACGGAATTACCTGGAACATTGCCAAAGCTTCGCTAAAATCTTTCTTTAAATCATCGATCCTACTGGGGTTTTTCATATGAGAGAACAAGTTGCGGATACCAGACTGCCCCTTCATCTTTCCACGCAATCGACCGATTTCGATTCGAATGCGCTCCAGCGCCCTACAAAGTACCTACGTTATAGAACGGTTTGGCCTGCATAGCAGATACTACTTACTCGCTCAGCTTCTTGATGCTTTCCATCCATGGCTTAGGCTCTCCGTTAGATCCATCATACGAATCGACGGCTGTAACCACATCGACCATGGCATCCCCGATATATTTTCCAAAACGCTCCCATTCTTCCTTATTTCCCCTGAACTTCTGCACAATGCGGATTGTCAACTTCCTTTCCAGGATCGGTATAAATTGTTACTAACTTTGATTTCAGTGAGGATGAAGAGTGTGGCACCGGTGGCGGCCTGTAGAGGAGGGAACACGCCCGAGGCAGAATCGACGGCGGTGAGAATCGGAATTGCAACATCGCCTCCAACGGCGAGGAGATGATTGACCCTCTGCTTCAGCGACATGGTCAACAATGGGTGGATGGAAGGGTGGGGAGGAAAGGTCGGACGCGCAGCGGGTGGTGACAGTCAAGTAGAGGCTGCGCAGTTCACAGCCATGAGATCGCTGCAAGGCGTAATTCATCCCATTGGCGCACTGATGGAAAGTCTTGCGGCGGATTCCATTCTCTAATGCAGAACCAACTGAGAAATCGATCCTAGCTGCTTACACCCATCTATTTGGTCCTGTTCTAGGTTCGCTACGGGAGGTTTGATGCAAAGTTCGGCAACAGGAACGAACATTCCAGGAAGGCGCGGGCTGTTGCATATTCGCAAAATGCGCTCCGCAAGTAACAAGGGGATAGCGGAATGGGAGGATTTAGCATTACCACCACAGCTAAGGATCTTGCCGTGTCACTGTGAGGGCGAAGCAGGTAATGGTACGTCTAACAATGGTGTCCTGACACAAATTTGAAATTAATGTTTGTTTTCTGATAAGTGCGTGTTCTGCGAAATAGATACACGAAAATAAAGAAATAACCGTCCTCCTTCGTCCCAGATACTCCATTGACAAGTCACTTTATCGATATTCCCGTCGCCACTGTACTCACGGCCTCTGGACCGAAGCTTGTGGGGACAATCACTACTCTCCAATTTCTGGAAAGTCCATTATATGAAATTACAACCAACTGGAAAAGGGAATGAAGCCTCATTCCATTCGCAATCATTGAGGGTCGGCAACCAAGGACTAGAGACTAGTGGGGCACCCAAAAATGACTCCGAGGCAATGCGAGGTTACAGGACCCCCACCGATTTTATTGTTATCATTAAAAATCAATTCGACAATTTTTTCAATTAGCATTTTGATTGACGCGGTGAACAAGCGCTTAAGTTATATACTTAAAAGTCAGGCTCCCTCAGAATCGTAGTACGACGAATCTGCGGCATTTAAGGAACAGTCCCAATCACTTGAATGGTGTGAACCCATTGTCACGAGATTGGCTTGGCGTGCACAACGTGTCCTACCCTTGAGCCAAGTATGACCAACCCCGCTGTGTTCATCCCTATGGATAACTCGTAAAAATCCTTCGACAATGGGCATTGCTTTCATTGTCAGGTCATGATGGGTCATTCCTCGCATCCAAATCCCTCGGTCCTTCCCCACCTGCTGAAGGTATAAGACGAAATGATGGACTAGCGATGTTGTTGCTCAGTCCCGTTGTATGTGAACTGAGGAAAGGTTGGGTTGTCCAAAAATTAAGATTTTATTCCTGCTACTCTGTAGCGGGTCATGGAAGCGTAGACTGAATGGCCATGCACGATTATTTGTTATACCCCTTTTTACCTCAGCTTTCTGACACATTACATTATCTCATCTCGCTTACGGTCTGCTAAACCTCCTTTCCAATGTCCACGTGGTCTACCACCTGGCCCCTCACTTTTGATCTTCCCGACTCCTACCAGCACGACATCAAGCGTACATGTCCACTACACCATGTCGTCTTTTCAAAACTTAGCCTTTTTTCATGGTTCGTGGCCGTACATTCTCCTATCCACTGACGAGTTTTCCAATTACCATCTCACCAAAGAAACGATAGCTCACGGCCTGTATGACTTCTCATTAACGATCAACGAACAACGGACTTTATTCTTACGCCACGTTATGTGTGCTCGTTGTCATTCCAGTGATTTCCAAGCGTGTGTTGCTGTTAGATACTGATCCGGGGTCGGGCACCAAAGGTCGCCGATGCGGACCGCTAAGGGCCGCGATGCCTCAGACAAGGCCCGAGGGTAGGGCATTTGGCCTCAGCAACTCTAAAGGGAGTGCTGTGCCCCCTAGTTGTCTCTTGGCCCTCATTTCGAACTTACTGGGGCTGCCTTGTTGGGGTCAGGGCTTGGGGTCGTGGTCAAGTCGATATTAGAGCTAAGGTACTATAATGTAGTATACAGGATATATATATGAAGGTGAAATGAATAGAAGCAGACCCGGGCCGAAGGCCGAAGGGTCCGGAAGCAAATAGGAACAAAGAGCGGGGTTGGCCGCACCGCGGCCGGCAATGACCGAGGGTCAAAACAAACAATAACAGATAAATAAACGAAGGGGTGTAGGGCCGCGATAGCGGCGATGGTATCATAGCGGAGTAGGCGATGTCGCGGAGTCACGCTAGGTCGGTACCAGAGGCGGACTCGGGGCAGGGAGGTCGGTGTGGCTGTGGGGGAGTCGGCCAGGTGCAGGGGAGCCTAGGGGCAAGCGGGGAAGTGAGCAGGGGGTCCTCAGGGAGGATAGGGCTGAGGTCGGGGCTCGCGCTCACGCTCGCATAGCGGTAACGGGCTCGGGCGGCATCGGGACGGGCGGCTAACGGGCCGGAATGCACGGCCGTGACAGTTGCTCACCGCTCTCGATATCCCTTGCATGATCTCTTTCGGCACGCTCTTTTTCAGTACTTCCTGTCTTCTCATGCCTCGCATGCCCTTTTGTACTCTGTGTGCTTGGCTGTTTACGCTATCGACCCTAATCATCCTCTCCCCTCTTTCAATACCTGCCGTGAGATGTTGCTCACTTTCAATAACATCCAGCATGAATTCCCCACTGCATTCACAATTTTGTGATCACTTGAATGTCTTTCTCAACTTCAACTGCTAGTGCTTTGTTGGTTTCATGGTTTACTTAACAGTGTGACTTGTGGATATGCTCCACATGAACATTTGCGTACGATTGTGTTCGAACATATTGTAAGCGACAGCCCATGCGATTTTGGCATTCTGGAATCATCCGTTCCGGACTTTTGCACCCACTGTTCCACACTTCCTACCTCTGACCATCAAAGACAGAATTATCGGGCTCAATTTATTCGCTGGATTGTTTCCGTGGAGATTCGTGACCGAGTTTTGAGACGTTTGATCAACCATTTACACCTCAACTGCGATTCAACAGCTTCTCTGGCTGATATGCGTCAGTTGTTGCGGGAGCACGCAGATCTCTCCACTCTACCTTGCGTTCAACTTTCGGAAATTCAATACAATGAATGGAAACAACAATGTGCCCGATGTTGGCCTGAGAAGCTTTCGCCTGCAACGAAAAAAGCTCTGCTGGCTAAGTACTATACCTTACTGGGAGTCCCCCACCTGTCGATTTCTGTTTGTGCAGTATGTGGTGAAGCCAAAAATTCAGATGAAATGCTCCCCAACCCTGCAAACATGACGACGTACAACCTCTCTATTCTTGAACTGAACCTCCCCGCAAGTGTTCCTCAGCCTATGGCACAGATGCCCTTGCTTCAGAATTTGGCCCTTTGTCCAGAAGGCATTCACTCTGACTCTCAATTTCTCATCTGCCAGGTTTGTCATTTGGGTTTGAGGTGACAGTGTATACCGTCAACGGCAATTGCGAATGATTTATACTTTGGGCCTGTCCCTTCATGTCTTAGCGATCTTACTTTAATTGAGGAAGCATTAATTGCCAGACGACATGCAAAAAGTTGGATTATTCATCTGCGTGATGATTCTTCTGGTAACTCTCATGCTACAGGTGCCGCTTTCTCTTCAGCTAATCCCACCTCTCAAAGAGCGCTGAAAGGTCACATAATCGTTTTTCCGGCTAAACCCGAGGCTCTTGCTCCTTTTTTGCTGCCACCCTTGGGAGAAGTGTTAACAGCAATGTGTGTTGTATTTGTTGGTTCTAGCAAACCCTCAAAGGAATGGCTGCTGAACAATGCACGTCCTTTATTAGTTCAGCATGAGAAAGTGTGCCTGGCTCTAGAGTGGCTAATTGCCAACAATCTGTTGTATGAAGGTGTGATCCTGCACAATGAGTCCTTGATTGAAATCCCTCTTCACGATATAGCTTCAGTCCCCATTGAGCAGCATGAGAGCTCTGTTGCTGGTGATGCCCAAGGTGCATGGTATGATGACTTAATGCCAACAGATTCCACACTGAATGGTTTCGCGCTTCACAGTGAGAGTCTTCTACAAGGTGTACTGGTCACAGATATTGATCTGCGTGGTTCAAACTCAGCAGAAATGGCAGCCGCTGCAATTCGGCATCTCAAACGACCCAATGGTGAAATCGGAGCACACATTCAGGTCGGTCATTCTGCTGACCCTGTCAATCATTACTCTGACCCTCACTTGTTACCGCTTTTATACCCTACATTATTTCCTTATGGAATTGGGGGTTTTCATTTGTCTCGAACCACACCGTTAAGTTTAGAGAAAATGGTTAAACACCTCTTTTCGTTATCAGATCGCAGATTTCAAGAACACTACTCCTTTCTCTTCTTGGTTTTCAACATCATTCAATGCCAAAAAACATCACTTCACAGCAAACTCAAAACAACACACCAAAATTTTGATCACGTGGCACACAGCATCTCTCAGATTTCTACCCAGAGCTTTGAAGCAACACTGGCTCGATTAGCGAATGGCGGGCTTTTCACCCTGCAGAATGAAGATGAGAAAGCAATTTTTCGTTTGATGAAAGATGTGTCACTAATTACGTCCAAAGTCCCCGGCTCCCAAAGCGCTCGCTCACAGATGCGGAAAGAAATTCGTGCTCTAATTTTTCATCGTGGGCCTCCGAGTTTTTTTGTGACAATTAACCCAGCTGATGTCTACAATCCTTTAGTCAAATTTTTGTCCGGAGCAGAGATCAATCTGGATGCATTGTTGCCGGATCAAGTGCCATCTTACTGGCAACAAGGAAGTGCTGTGGCATGCAATCCCTTCTTGGCAGCCCGGTTCTTCAAACTGGTGATTGACGCTTTTGTTTCCGCAATTTTGGGTCACACCAGAGTGGATGAGATTAACGCTGATGGCATACTCGGGCCTTGCAGTGCATATTACGGAACAGTAGAAGCTCAAGGGAGAGGTACGTTACACTGCCACATGCTCATATGGATTGAAGGTGCTCTCAATCCTCAGGAGATAAAAGACCGGGTGCTCAAGAGCCATGATTACACTTGGCGTGATAAACTACTGGATTTCCTTGATGATACAATTTCCAATGGGCTCCCTCAAGATCATACTGATGTGAGTTGCGTATCTGATCAATTTCATCTGTGCAGTGTTCGATGCCATCCGGATACTTACACTCCATTGGAATGTGAACAAGATTTGTTCAATTTGGTTAAAGCGTGCCAGATGCATAAACATACTGGGACATGCTACAAATATGGAGACACTGATTGCCGCTTCAACCTCGCTCCAGATAACACATGCACCTCAAGCCACATGGACGCGGACAGTGGTGAGCTCCATTTAAGGATTTCTGACAGAATGATTAACAACTACTGTGAGACAATGATTAAAGCAGTCCGATGCAACATGGATATCAAATTCATTGGGTCTGGCGCATCTGCCAAAGCGATTTTGTACTACATCACGGATTACATCACCAAGTCACCTCTCAAGACTCACATTGCATATGTGGCACTGCAAGCAGCAGTTTCCAAGTTGCAGAGCGCCACTCCAACACCCACATCTTCGAGCCCAGAGCATGCTAAAAGCACGTTAATCAAATGTGCTAATGCCCTGATTGCAAAGCAAGAGTTATCCGCTCCCCAAGTTGCATCCTATCTACTTGGCTATGATGATTATTTTTCCAGCCACAAGTTTTGATCTTTATTTTGGACTCCTTTTGTAACTTACGTGGCAGAGGTTATTCCACAGTCTGATACCTCGTCTATTGGTGAGAGTTCCTCTACTGCTGATCATGGCTGCATTTTAACATCCAACCGTTCATCTGGGCACATCCATCACCTTCCTTCTCTGCTAATGGACTACCTTGCCCGAGACCACTCCGTTTGTTTCGCCCAAATGAATGTTTGGGACTTCGTGTCTTGGGTTGACAAAGTGCGCATTTCAGGTTCTTCAGGGACAGACGAAATGGATCCTGGTGAAGATCAAGGTACTCAGGATCGGCCCCATCGCTCACCGTACTCATCCCTTAATGAAACTCATCCACAACATACCACCCACTTTCTCCGCAGGCGTCGACGGCAACTCATTCCAGTTCCAATTGGACCTAGCCTACCGCAGCGGGACAATGATGCAAATGTTGAGTATTATTCAACTGTTATGCTCACATTATTCAAACCTTGGCATTCACCATTCGATCTCTTGGGTCATTCAGCTTCTTGGTCTGCAGCATTTGAAGAGTTTGTACAATGCGCTTCAGACTGAGTTCTGGAATTAATGAAGAACATTCAGGTTCTGCACGAGTGCAAAGACAGTCGGGATTTAGACTATGCCAAACGTTCTTCCAAATTGCGTTCTACTGTGATTGCATCAAACCCGGGACTTTGTGTGGCTGACAACAACGAACTTATAGATGCCGACGAAGAGCAATCCATTCTACACCGTTTACTTGATATAGATGATCAAAGCAATAGCCAGCGGAATGGAGATGAAGTGGATGTCAATAATGCGGTACATCATGCACTGAACACTGGGCTTTTTTTGGATGACACATCCGAAGAGTTCCTTTTAAACTCTGCCTCTTTAGAAACACTCAGCTCTGCCTCCTCCAGTACTGATGCCTTTGCAGAGTGCATAACGGATCATGGCACCTTAGAGTCAGTTTGGGCAAATGACTACAAATCTCGTAAGCATGCGGCAAAAGAGGCATTGAAATTGTCTCTGCATGCTAGCACTATGCTGTCTCCAGTTGCGATGGATGCCATGTCTCATGCTGCCTTGATGAACAATGATTCTTACTTGAACAACGCTAATGGGGATTTCCATGCCGACATCACTGCTCATTCCCCCGAAATCCTTCCCATCGCTGTTGCTGAGATTATAGAATCAGTATCTTCTGAATTTTCTCTCAACTTAGAACAATGGCACGCATTCCTGCTGGTGGCTAATCATGCTGTACATCATATTGTGGTTCCTAAGCCCCTCTACATGTACATGGGTGGTGCTGGGGGAACGGGTAAAACTCAAGTGATTAAAGCATTGACAACCTTCTTTACCGCAATTGACCAATCACGTTGACTCCGTTTGTGTGCTTTCACAGGTGCAGCAGCTCAAAACATCAATGGGAACACTTTGCACTCTGCACTCAATTTGAACCAATTGTCAAGGATGTCGAAGTCGAATGGATCTCAAAGTCGATCGGAATTGGTGCAATTTTGGTGTGGAGTGGACTACCTATTCATCGACGAGGTGTCCATGATCGGTTGCGAGCTGTTGACTGAGATAAGTGCTGCTCTCTCACTTGCCAAAGAAAATCCTGATGCTTTCGGGGGTATGAGTGTAATTTTTGCAGGGGACTTTTGTCAGCTACCACCAGTCGGTTACACTAGGTTGTACACTGCTTCGAAGTTGTTGGTGAGTAAGACAGCGGACTCAGCAACAGAACGAGGTCAAAAGAAACTGAAGGGATGCCTTTTATGGTCGCTGGTAGATACAGTCGTATTTTTAAAACAATCCATGTGCCAAGATGGTGAACATAACAGCGCATTCCGTGATCTTTTGAGCCGACTGCGATTTGGCAACTGCTCAACTGCAGACAAAGCCCTTTTAGATACACGACTAATTCACAACTTCCGCATTCAGGAGCTACAATCCAATGGGTGACAGTCAGCTCCAATCGTCACGGCTTCAAATGCAGTCAAAGACGCGTTAAATTGGTATGCAGTCAGAACTTTCGCAGCCCACAGACAAATTCCACTCACAACATACCATGCTACCCACGAAATCAAGAATCAGCGTATTGATCACACTGCCCTTAACGATCGCCTGTTGAACTTAACTTCGGATTCTCAGACTGCATACACCAGTGGTTGTTTACCCTTACTTCCACAGATGCCGGTATTGGTCTGCGAAAATTTCGATGTCAGTGGTGGTATTGTGAACGGTAGTGAGGGCATTGTGCAAAGTGTCCGTTATACTGTGGATGAAGACGGCGTGCGAACCGCTACAAGTTGTATAGTGAACATCGAAAACTCTTGTCCGGAGCCTTTCACTGATCTCACCCCACACCAGTGTGTGATACTACCGAAATCAATCAACATCAAAGTTACCCACCCTTTTTCAGGCGAAACTGTTAGAGTCAAACGATCCTGTCAAAAACCCGTCGGTTATGGAAGAGGGGGGTAAATGCGTGAGTCCGAATGCAGGCGGGGCTCAACTAGAGGGGGGTCCGAGGGCTCCGGTAGTGAACCGAAGCTTCTCAGGGAGCCCGGTTCTGCTGGATGGTACAAGAGGCTCTAAGAAGGACGCGGCCTCAGCGACTCGGAGGGAGCGCTGTGCCTCCGTTACGTCTCAGTTAGTCCTTGTATTTCTTATGTCTGAGGTGTCTTGTAGAACAGGGACAGGATTCACTCAGAGGGACTTTGGGTGGCATTTTAGTCGAGATTAGAACTGAGGAACTACAGGTTCTAATCTACGTGTATTTATTAAAGGAGGATGGGGAGGACTTTAGTCAAAGCCCGAAATGACAAAATGGGGAAAACACCGAAAGGTACCAAATGATACCGAGAGGTACCGAAAGGTTCCGAACGATATCTAAAACGGGGAACCGAGGTGTCGGGCCAAGGAGGGCGGAGTTGGAGGCCGGAAAATGAATGGGGAAGACAAATGGATAAAGGGGGTTAGCCGACTGAATGGTAGTAAGAAGGTAGTCGTGCTAAGAATGGGAGAGGACTAATAAGTGATAACGTGAGGGAGATCACCGAAGGATGCGGGTAGCTCCGAAAGCGGAGTTGCGTATCCGAAGGATGTTGGGTGACTCAAATAAATGAAATGGGTGGAGGAAGGGTTTAAGGGCATGTCACGGGATGTCGGAGGTCCGTCAGGATATCGGAGCAAATCCGGGATCTCCGAATGTTCCGACTCGGGACCGAGGTTCCGGGATGGGAGTGGCCAAGGTTCGGTGTGCCGCAACCAGACCGGAGCTGAGACAGTCAGGAGGGAAGGTGACTTGGAGAGTGGGGAGGCAAGGTGTAGGGGATGGTGAAGTTGTTAGGAAGGTGTGATGTGGTGGGAGTGCGTGGGGTCGGGATTCCGGGATATGACAGATCCCAGCTGCCGTTGCTCCCCGCTTTTTGCATTACAGACTACAAATCTCAAGGGAAGACTCTACCCAAAGTTATCCTTGACTTGGAGAGCGCACACTCCATCCAATCAGCTTATGTGATGCTTTCATGAGCTATGGGTCTCGGAAATTTGCTAATCTTGCGGCCTTTCAACTCTGGATGGATCATTTCTCACATGAATGGAGACTTGCACAAAGAATTGAGCCGTTTACAAATGTTAGAGTGTGATACGATCTTGCGCACTTCTTCACAAGCATTTCGACATGCAGAAGCTGCGAATTGGAAATCAGAGTTGATGGGGGACAGCGGCCCAGCTTCAACAGGTGAGCAGCCTCATCTCCTCGTTCCTCTCAAACTTACCTTTCTGTGCAATCTAGGGAAAGTTTTCAGGCCGCCGGACTCTCCTGCAAGAGGGAATATGAAAAAACGTCGGAGAATTTGATTGAGAGTGGGTAGAAATGATCCTCACGGTTCCTTTGTGAAGCCTAGGTTAGTTCTCTACTTTGTTCCTGAAACTCAGCAGGACCTGCTGATTTCCTCCTGATCCAGGTGTGTTTGACTGTGGGTGAATCTACCCTGAGTTCGAAATCAAATGCAATGCCACCTCTTTGCATGTGCTTTCAAACATGAAACCTGCTAATCCACTTCTACTTAAGATCGTGGCATTGTGTCAGGGCACACCCGCCTGACCCGGCCCCACCCGGCCCAACCTGACCCAGTACCCTGCCGGTCCACCCTTCCTTACCTCCTCCCCCTTTCCCTTCTTCCCCCCTCATCCTCCCCTCCTCAGTTTCTCCTTATCTTACTTCTTCTTTATTCTCCCTTTATTCTACATGGACGACTTTCTCTGTATCAATGTACAATTGACCCATCTGCAGCGCGCCCACCATGTACCCGGCCTGGGCACCTCGGGCGACTTCCCGCTGTGCCCAGCATGCGCGCCTGCACTGGATGCCCTCGGGATCTCCCATGGAGACACCCGGGTGGTTACGGCTGTGTGCGAGGGTGACGTGGCACCCGTCATGTGATCTAAGCCGCATGTATATAATGATAATAACAACTTTCCACTTCAGTCTAAGTGGCCAGGGACCACTGTCCCGCATCGGGCCTGTCAGTACGCACACCCGATCCGCCCCCCGCCAGGCTCTCGGTCCCGGACGCTACACCCGGACCCCCTCAACCCCGGACAAGTCCCTGACACATTGTGATTCTGGTCGCTCATCTCCATCGTCATCAGCTTCAACTCTCCCCTCAATGTCTAACAAAAGCGTGTTACTATTTGCTCTATGGATTCCGGAATCATCTCGCGCCTCCTTACTCATGCCCAATCTGAGAACTTTTTGGGTTCAATTAACGCAGAAACTGTGACTTATAAGAGCGCTGCCTCTGCAAATGGTCAATCCCTTCGTGGGTCCTGGGTATCTCTGTCCGACTGCAATGTGCTGGCAGAATTCAGCTTCTTCGGGGTGATCTCCAATGCCGAAGTGGGACCTTATGGTAATCAACATGCTGCTCCTTTTACCGCTTGGCATGAACAAGGGGTTCGTTTGTTCTCATGGATTTGGACTGTTTGTTTTGAATTCTTTTCCAGCATGCAAAAGTCAATGTGACGAAGTACCAGATTCATTTAAGTATCCCTCCTTTGGCACCACGTTCTATCAAAACATTGTTCACGAATCAAATTCGAGGATTAAATAAAATTAAGAATGCATCCGGGTTAGGACTGCATTGTGACGGTATCGGGTTTCATTTCGTCATTTTTCACAGCACTGCTGACTGCCTAATAGAAGACACCGTTGAAATCAGAGAGAATGAGTTTGGGTGGGTTTACTTGGATGACGAAAATGGACCCTACTTTCGCATTGTGCACCCCATGTTTTTGGAGAGTCGCAATGGTCCAACGAAAGAGTCTGTCAGAGACCAGGGTCGAGACGAAGGAGTGTCTCCGTAACGGAGGGCTTCGGCCTCAGCGACTTCTGCCAAGAGCGCTGTGCCTAGTGACACGTCCGTGCCCTAACTTACTGACTGGCAATTAGAACCTAGGGGGGTAACTCTAGTTGATTTTTCTACTGGGGCGTAACCTATGTACAAGTGGGATATATATATGGTTACAGCGGGGACGGGTCCGCAATTGGCGGAACCGAACGGAGCGGAGCTAACGGGGTTTAACCATTAGCCGACTGAATATTACCGATGAGTCGGTTCACGGGGTTAGCGGAAAGGCAGGCGATAACCCAGAAACGGAAAGGAGGGATAAGCCCGAAGGTGGACTCTGCAGGGCAGGCAAGTGTATTGCCCAGCGGAGGCGGGGGTGCGCTAGCGGACGTCGGAGCTGTCCGGAAGTCTTCGGGGCTCCGTACTTAGGGAGGCGTAGGTAATAAATTGAAATGAGGGGGTGGTGACCATCGAGGGGCGCCGAGAGGATTGCGGAATACGGGGGCTCCGAGGTTAGTGAGGGAGGAGCGGAGTTGGAACGGAGGGATCGGAGGGACTGGAAGTCGATGGCCGGGGATGGATATGACAGAGTCCAAGAAAGTAAGTGTGTCTGTGGCGTTGGAAAAAGGTGCGTACTGTGATACAAGCTTTGCCGTTGATGCGGGGGTTATTCTGAGGTTGGCATGTTTTGCTTTAGATGAGGGCTTTGAGAGCTGTGTGCCAGTTAAGGAACCGGTTCTCCCCTCCGTGCCTTCTGAGCTGCAATGGGACCCCGAAGGGAATTTTCGCCGAGCTTTGCCGTCTCTGGCGACACAGAGGGAGTTCAAGTACCAGGTGGACCTTCACGCCTTCGATGACAATGGACTGGACATTCCGCGTGATGGTTTGGATATGCTGTTCACTGAGGGTATGGTGGTCATCGGGACGGTGTCTCTGCATTTGTAAGTGTGATGCATTGCTGTGCTGAGTAAAGACTGGAGTCGTTTGATGCAGCACGCGTGCACGCAATACCACCAAAGGGGAAATACGCTCCTTCCAAATTCATTGGACAGCTGTTCAAGTTGTTGGTCAGATCAAGGCGCTATCCATCGAGCCTTTGACTGTCACTTCCTCCAGCAAAAAAAGGTCGGCAGACGGTGATCAACCTGGACCTGTCAAGAAGCGTGGTCCATTTTTCATGTGTGGCTCTGCGCCCAGTGAATGTTCATCTCACACGATCTCAGAAAAAAGTAATGATGATGCATACGCTTCCTCCGGGATTGCGGAGAACTTGGTGGTGGAGGAAAAGATGGCATCAGAGAAGGAGGTGGTGGTTCAGGTTGAAAAGGGTAAAGGAAAAGAGGAGGACATCTTCATGTCAGTGCTTTCCATTGCATTTATGATTGGTTTCTGATTAACTGCAGGAGATCTATTGGCGTCTTTCCTGACGCAACTTTGAATGATGAAGGAGTAAAAGAGAGTGCTTTGGATGATTAATAGTTTTCGAACTGGTTCTGTACACAATGATGTTCGCCCCGCCTTGTGTATCGTTTCGGGAGATTCTGATTGTGTTGACATATATAACTTTGTATCCCGGAATTCAATAACATTGACATCATTGCAACTCTTGACCCCCCTTTGCGGTGTGCATCACTGTTCAGTTCAGCCAGTGTACTATCATTCTACTGGTTCACCCCTTCATGACAAAAGGTTTGGATCGAAAACTTAGCGCATGCGCTCGCATCCCCTTCTCATACCAATATGCGAACTCATTATAGAGGGCTTCATTGCAAAAGAAAGCTGGCACAGCTACGTTTCTGCAGTTCTATAACCTCGGAGCCTTTGCAAATGGGTGTCATCTGACATCCAGGTTATAGGGTCGGTCATTGGTACCATGTTCCTGGCAGACAACCTTGCGTTACCCCTGAACGGCCACAAAGCGTTCTGGTATTCTTACTAAAGGCAGCATTCAAGGTGAACTCATGTTCCCCCCCAGCCAAAAATGATGCGCATCTTTGAAGAACCTCAAGGCCGCGGGTGCTTGCACCACCACGGGCTCATTAGCACAACTCCGATTATCTGGCGCACCACATGCTGGTTCCATATTGGTCATTACCTATGTATCTGGTTGCCCATTGAGTTGGCTGCACTCAGGTGAGTGGAACAGTACGTTCCGATACTCTGCTGGACCTAATGATTCACAGTGAGCACCTTTCAGTCGATGTGGGCAGTATGATGTTCGAAGAGTGCCAAGGACGCAGGTGATCTCATTACCACGTGTTTGCTCTCCCTCCCAGGCAAGGGGTGGTTTCCATCTTTTTTCTATATTCTAACTGTGCTTTGGAACTCTCAGTGATCAAGATACTGCCGAGCAATACCAGCCATTGGTGTAACAACTGCTGTCGAAGGAGTCAAGGATTTGTGATTCGGTGATTGGTCTGTATGTAGCTGGTTCTGACATTGGTGGTGTCTGAATCGCTCCCGCAACTGAGCCAAATACATAATAGAGATAGTTGTTGGGCAGTCTGTTGTTGGGACCTTCGTCCTGCCGTGCAAACACCACTGACAGTGATTTCTAAGATTGCTTGTAATGAGGTTTACTGCGTGCAAGAGATGTGTGTCCACTGGTGCTTGTTTGCTTCTCAGTGGGTTGAGTGGTGGGTTTTGCCCCTTCAGGTGGCGCTCGTCAGTTATAGTCAGGTGCTATGAATGCGCACTGACTTTGGCATGGGTGTCACCAAGAAAGGTAATTGGCAAAAATCTAAGATGCCACATGACTGTCAGGGTTCAGCACCCTGCCTTAGGGTGCCCCGGACTCCCCACCTACTTTACCCCCTTTTATTCTTTGACTGTTGCCTTGTTGTTGCCTTTGTGTGTTGTGTACATGTGCGCACGGGATAGCGTGGGAACTTTCTGAGCGAGCAGCTCGCCCAGAACGTTCCCACGCTTACTGGGCACTGCCACCTGGATGTTCCCTCCGGGTCACACTACACAACTCTAGGAGCTGTATAGTTGTGGGCATGTGACCCATTCCTTTATATAGCAACCATGCGGGGAGATGAGACCTTTACCCTTCTTCTCATCTCATGCCCCGCATAGGCAAGTGTATATTATCTTTCCTTTTACTATACATCTCATGCCCCGCATAGTGTGAGGACAGGCCAGATGGGGGTTGAGGTCAGGGAGCCTCCGAGTCCGAGGCCGGGCCCTGACAATGACTCAACATCACCAAATGTGAGTTGGTCATAGTGTACACCAAGTGTAAGGACTTACAATGTGTACCCACACATTGTCTGTCCTTTGCATACTTTGCATCAAGTGCGACTGCAGTCGCACTTCAGTACCATAGATAACCTGTATAATATAAAGCCGCATTACATCATGTAGATACATGTATATAGGATGTGCGGGTAGTGTCAGGGCTCAGTCCTCAATCGGGGACAGCCCGACCTCAGGCCTAGGTGTGTGCAGTGTTCCGGGTGGCTGGGTGCTAGACCCTGTCCTCAGCTCCTCAAACTCACTGAAGGGACTAAGTGGGGATTGAGTTGTCATGTATTACAGAGGGTAACTACAACTTGCCTAAGCGGGGATTGAATTGAGAAGAAGGGTAAGTCTCCCTATTCCCCGCTTGGCTACTATAAAAGGGAAGTGTACTGTACAGTTCGTAATGTGACTCTGGGTAGAAGCCGAGCATGTTCCCACGACTCGGAAAAGGTGTCACATGGGTTAAGGCGAGTTGCTCGCGTTGACCCACGTGATTTTTCCTGCGGGCTCACATGCGGGCTGAAGTTGTGAGAGATATGTAGGGATGGGGAGGTCAGGGAAGTGGGGGAAGTCTGGGAGGGTGGTTCTGGGGTGTGGTTGGGTGCCCTGACATCACCCCCCCTCTATGCCACTTCACCTTGAAGTGGCTGTGGTCCGTGGTTGGGGGGTTTCCTTTATCCTCCTTGGTCTGGGGGCTTCTGGGTGGGCCTGGTGGAATTCTTTCAGGGGGTCTGGGGAGTTCTCCAGGTTCTCTCTGGGGAGCCATTCATTTTCTGAGTTTGGCCAGCCAGAGAATTTGACGAAGTACCAGAGCCGTCCATACCGGTACCTGGAATCCAGGATTTTCTCCACTTCATACTCCTCTTCTCCATTCACGATGTCCGGGCCAGGGAGCAGGTCTGCATGGCGTTCGGAGATTCTGTCTGGGGCATAGGGGCGGGTGTTTGAGACCGAGACTACCAGGTGAATTCCTCTTTGATGGGCCGTAAGCTGTAGCTTTACTGCTGCTGGGGATACCACCTTGACAATCTGGAAGGGGCCAATTCATCTGTGGTCAAGCTTCTTGGTTGGTCGGTCTGTCGTTTAGTTTTGAGTGTTGAGTGTTAGACACTGGTCTGGGGTCGGCACCGAGGGTCACCGTTGCGGGCCGCTATAGGCCACGATGGCTGTGGTGCCACACACAAGGCCTGAGGGTAGGGCATTTGGCCTCAGCGACTCTAAAGGAGCGCTGTGCCCCCTAGCTGTCTCTTGGCCCTCATTTCAGACTTACTGGGGTTGCCTTGTTGGGGTCAGGACTTAGAGGTCATGGTCAAATCGATATTAGAGCTAAGGTACAATAAAGTAACATACTGTCAGGGCACACCACCACCACCACCTCCTTTCCTTTTCCCTCATCCTCTCATTCTCTCTTCTTTCCTTCTTCTCTTTTTCCTTTTCTATCTTTATACGGACGACCTCTCTTTCTTTCCTACACTTGTAGCACGGACGCGTCCGACGCTGAGCACCCCATAGGGGCACCGCAACACCGGACACACCGCACACTCCTACTTGTATCTCCCCTCCAACACTCGGGATCGACCATGGAGCCACCCGCAGTAACCCGGCTTTGTCCGAGGGTGACGTGGCACCTCCACGTGACCCGTTCACACATGTATATAAACTAAGCCGAAGCAGGACCGAAGAAGTAACCTTCTTCTCATTTCCCACTTCAGGCAAGTACCCTAGTTTAGTCTAGCTTCCGACCCTAATAACAATGCATTTCCCGCTTCAGCCTAAGAAGCCACACAGGGACGTAAGCCTGAGTGAGGGCTGCCCACTATACGGTCTCACTGCCCTGCTGCCGTCCAGGCCGCTAGCGCCGAGCGCTACGCCGCTACCCCTGCCTTCCTCGAGCCGTCCCTGACACTGAGGCCGAGGTCCTTCCATGCTAAGTCTCCGATTCCACTCCGGAGTCGTCCGAATCCACTTGGTTCTAACAGTATTTCGGACTCCACGTTGCTGTTGTCCAGCTCCGACTTCTAGCACCTGGCATCCGACTGCGATTCCACCTTCCGCAGTCGACCGCACCCTCTGCTCTGGCTTCAGGTAAGCCACCAGCACCTCCCAGCCACTTTGGGCGCCCCTTCCGAAGTCCTGGAAGCAGGTGTCAGGGCACACCCGCCTGACCCGGTTCCACCTGGGCCCACCTGGGCCCACCTGGGCCCACCTCACCCGCTCACCCGCTCACCCGCTCACCCGCTCCCCGCTACCCATCCTTCCTCCCTCTTCCCCTTCCTCCCTCTTCCCCTTCCTCCTCTTCCCCTTCCTCCCTCTTCCCCTTCCTCCCTCTTCCCCTTCCTCCCTCTTCCCCTTCCTCCCTCTTCCCCTTCCTCCCTCTTCCCCTTCCTCCCTCTTCCCCTTCCTCCCTCTTCCCCTTCCTCCCTCTTCCCCTTCCTCCCTCTTCCCCTTCCTCCCTCTTCCCCTTCCTCCCTCTTCCCCTTCCTCCCTCTTCCCCTTCCTCCCTCTTCCCCTTCCTCCCTCTTCCCCTTCCTCCCTCTTCCCCTTCCTCCCTCTTCCCCTTCCTCCCTCTTCCCCTTCCTCCCTCTTCCCCTTCCTCCCTCTTCCCCTTCCTCCCTCTTCCCCTTCCTCCCTCTTCCCCTTCCTCCCTCTTCCCCTTCCTCCCTCTTCCCCTTCCTCCCTCTTCCCCTTCCTCCCTCTTCCCCTTCCTCCCTTTCCTCCCTCTTCCCTCTTTCCTCTTTCTCCTTTATTTCACTCTCCCTTTCTGTTTATTCTTTCTATTTACACGGACCACCTTCCCTTGTATCATTGTACTGTTGACCCGTCCAGCTCGGACACCCCAGACGACTTCCCGCTACACCCAGCATGCGCACCCGCAGCGGACGCCCTCGGGATCCCCCGCGGGGATACCCGGATGGCTGCGGCCCTCTCCGTAGATGACGTGGCACCCGTCATGTGACCCAAGCCGCATGTACATAAATGTACCTGAAGTGGGAACTGAAGAAGTAACCTTCTTCTCACGTTTTCCACTTCAGTCTAAGTGGCCAGGGACTACAGTCCCAGATCGGGCCTGTCAGTACGCGCGCCCGCTTCGTCCCCCGAGAGGGTCCCTCCGTCGGGCGCTACAGCTGGGCCCCCTCCACCCTGGACGCGTCCCTGACAGCAGAAGAAGGTTTCAACCTTGTCTCCCCCGCCTCCCCTATCTCCCCTGCCTCCCCAGCCATGGTGTCAGAAGAGCAGTATGAGGAGCTGCTAGCTCGCTTCCAAGAGCTCCAAGCCATTGTGGAGAGCCAGGCCCGCAACCATCCCCCACCCCCACCTGCTCCAGCACCCGCTCCTGCGCCAGCCCCTGCACCCGCTCCTGCGCCCAGACCCAAACCACCCAAGGTCACCCCCCCCCACTCCCTTCTCAGGAGCCAGTGAGGACCTGGACCGCTTCAAGGCTGAGTGCGGGATTTACTTCCACGTTCGCGTGGCTGAATTCCCCACCGCCCTCTCCCAAATTCTTTTGGTGCTGTCCTACATGAAAGGAGGACCTGCAGGGGCATGGGCAATGCAACGCACGATCACGTTGCTGACAGCTGGATCCCCCTCCCTCACCATGGACGAGTTCAACACTGAACTCGATGCCATGTTCCAGGACCCGAACCGGGAGGCCACGGCCAGACAGAAGCTGGCAGCCATCCGACAGGGAAGCGACTCTGTGGACAAGGTCATCCAAGAGTTCGAGATACTGGGGCCCGCCTCGAGGCTGGGCGATGTGGGACTGGTTGACCGTTTCGAGCAGGCCATTAACTCCCGCCTCCGGGAGAGCATATACCGGCTCCGCCCCATGCCCACTACTTGGGCAGAGTGGAAACGCGAGGCCACCCTCCTAGACAACCAGTGGCGACGCTTCCAAGCCACCCAACCGCGTGCGTTTCCACCCAAACCCCCGCTCCTGTCAACCCGACCCCTGTCGACCGTGACCCCACCTCACACACGACCCACACCCACGCCCCCTCGACTCGCACCTGCTCCTCCACCTCCTACCCCAGCAGCCCGCCCCACAACGGGAGCGGGCCCACAGCCAATGGATCTCGACCGCTCGAGAACTGACCAGAGGCGGTGCTACAACTGTAACACCCCGGGGCACATCCAACAAGACTGCCCACACCCCAAGGTCCGCCGGGCACGACGCCTCCACCCTGAAGACCTACGGGCACTGATGGAAGGGCTGAAAAGGCAGTTGACTGAAGGACCAGAGGCAGAGGAAGCAGAGCTGGAAACAGAGACTCAGGGGGATTTTCAGGAAGGCGACCAGTGAGGGATGCGTCCCGGCCGCCCGTAGAGGATAGCTCGTGTAAATACCGCAGCGTGCGTAAGGCAGCGCCAATGCCAAAACTTCACTGAGTTATCGCAAAGAAAAAGAGGAAAACCGCATCCTCAACCCGTGAGAGTAGAAGGACCACAGAGGGAATGCCCGAAGTGGCAGTATCCCCGCCCGCTATCTACGTTCTTTCCAAGCAATCCCCCTGGTCCCTTAACCTCACGGTCAAACTGACCACCCTAACCTCACTCGCATCAGTGTCTGTATCGGCCCTCCTGGACTCAGGAGCCACCGGGAACTTCGTGAGCCCCGAATTCGTCCGGAAGCACAAGCTTGAGACAACCCCACTCCCACAACCTATCCCTGTCCGTAACGTCGACGGGACCCCAAACGAGAATGGAGCCATAACTGAGGAGCTGGAAGCCCTCCTGATGTTCGGGCGGCACACAGAGCGAGCCCGCTTCATGGTCGCAAACCTCGGGCAGCAATCCCTCATCATTGGTCACTCGTGGCTGCTACACCACAACCCAGAGGTGGACTGGGCACGGCAGAAGGTCGTCATGTCTCGCTGCCCGTCCTCCTGCAGACAGCCACAAGCACGAGAGGACCAAGACCCTGCCCTAGAGCCTGGGGACGGGATCTACGCTGCAATCATCCCCCCAGGCTGGGGACACGACCTAAGACCCACCACGACCCCCTCTCAGCGGATGGCCCAGGAGGCCCGCGACCCAGGTGCAGAACCTGCGTCGTTTGAGATGCTAGTGCCAGAGCACTACCAAGACTTCCGGGACGTGTTCTCGAAGGAAGCTTTCGACCAGCTTCCCCCCCGGAAGCCCTGGGACCATGCCATAGACCTGGTACCAGACGCCAAGCTGCCCAGGGGAAAGACCTTCCCCCTCTCGCGGCCGGAACAGAAAGAGCTGGACGAGTTCCTGTGCGAGAACTTGCAGAACGGGCGCATACGACCGTCCAAGTCCCCAATGGGGGCACCAGTCTTCTTTGTCAAAAAGAAAGACGGGTCACTACGCCTAGTACAGGACTACCGGAAGCTGAACGAGATTACCGTAAAGAACTCGTACCCACTCCCGCTGATCTCAGACGTCCTCGCCCACCTCCGGAGCGCTAAGTACTTCTCCGCCCTGGATCTACGCTGGGGGTTCAACAACGTCCGGATCAAGGATGGGGACGAGTGGAAGGCAGCGTTCGCAACCAACCGAGGGTTGTTCGAGCCCACGGTAATGTTCTTCGGGCTGTGTAACTCCCCTGCGACCTTCCAAACGATGATGAACGATATCCTCAGGGACTTCATCGACCGGGAGGTCGTCATTTGCTACATGGACGATATCCTCATCTTCATGGCTACCCTAGAGGAGCACCGGAAGGTCGTCCGGGAGGTCCTGGAAACGCTACGGAAGAGGAGGCTGTTCCTGAAGCCGGAGAAGTGCAAATTCGAGCGGACCCGGATCGAGTACCTCGGCCTCGTCATCTCAGAGGGTAGCATTGCGATGGACCCCGTAAAAATCCGTGGAGTCCTTGACTGGCCCACCCCAACCAAGGTGAAGGAGGTGCAGTCCTTCCTGGGGTTCGTAAATTTCTACCGCTGGTTCATCAAGGACTTCTCTGAAAAGGCACGCCCGCTCCACAAGCTGACCCGGAAGACCCAGGCTTGGAACTGGGGCACAGACGAAGACAATGCCTTCCGCGCCCTTAAGGAAGCTGTCACCACTGCCCCAGTCCTCTCCTTCCCCACTGACTCGGGCCGCTTCAGGCTCGAGTGTGATGCCTCCAACTTCGCAACCAGTGCAGTCCTCTCCCAGCTCCAACCCGATGGGGAGTTCCACCCGGTGGCGTTCATGTCCAAGAGCTTCACAGACGTGGAGCGTAACTACGAGGTGTACGACAAGGAGATGCTCGCGATCGTCCGGGCTCTCGAAGAGTGGCGACACTTCCTAGAAGGTGCGGAGGAGAAAGTTGAGGTCTATACCGACCACCGTAACCTGGGGTACTTCCGGATGGCCCAGAGGCTGAATCGACGCCAGGCTAGGTGGTCCCTCTTCCTCTCTCGCTTCCACTTTACCCTTGTCCACCATCCCGGGAAGCTCATGGGAAAACCGGATGCACTCTCCCGTCGCGCTGACCACCCGAAAGGGAAGGACGACAACGAAGGGCTAACCCTCCTCCAACCAGCCTGGTTTGAGGCTTGTGCAACAGAGGGAATCTCGGTAGAGGGAGAGGAGGTAGGAATTCTAGAGCGGATACGCAAAGCAAAGGACCACGACGAGAAGGTGGTAAAGGCAATGCGAGAGCTGGGAGAAGGGACGCTAAGGTCGGACGAATGGGAGAGGCAGGGTGAACTAGTTCTGTACTGGGGGAGGGTGTACGTCCCTAAAGACCCCCAACTCCGCCATGATCTTGTGCGGCTACACCACGATGCGCGGGCGACGGGACACCTGGGGCGATGGAAAACCCTGGAACTTGTCTCCCGCGACTACTGGTGGCCCCGGATGGCAGAGTATGTTGGGTGGTACGTACGCAGGTGCGACACCTGCAACCGCGTCAAATCTTTCCCCTCACGAAAAGTTGGGAAGCTCACCCCAAACAAGGTCCCCACCCGCCGCTGGCAAGTGATCTCAGTGGATATGGTGGGAGAGCTCCCAGAGTCCAAAGGCTATAATGCCATCTTGGTGGTAGTAGACCGCCTGTCCAAGCGTATCCACGCGGTCCCCACCGTGACGACCGTAGACTCGGAGGGTATTGCACGGCTCTTTCTAGAGCACGTCTGGAGGCACCACGGGCTCCCAGAGGAGATCCTCAGCGACAGAGGGAGCGCCTTCGTCTCCCGCTTCTCGAAAGAGCTCGCGGACCTTCTAGGCGTCAAACTGACCCCTTCAACGCCCTACCACCCCCAGACAGACGGACAGACTGAGCGGGTCAACCAAGAGATCGAAGCTTATCTCCGGGTGTTCGTCAACCACCGACGAGACGACTGGGCCGACTGGCTTCCGCTGGCGGAATTCTCCTACAACAACCGCATCCACTCATCCACCCACCGAACTCCTTTCGAACTCGACACCGGCCAACACCCCAGGATGGGGACAGAGCCCACACGCACATCCGAGGTGGAAGCTGCTGACGCATTCTCATCGAGGATGATGAAAATGCAAGAGGCGAAGGCCGCACTGGAACACACAGCGGACGAGATGGCCCGTTACTATGGCCGAGACCGCGAAACAGCCCCAAAGTACCAAGAAGGCGACCGAGTCTGGCTCAGTGCGCAAAACTACACGACTGACCGCCCAACCAAAAAGTTGGACCACAAATGGCTTGGCCCCTTCAAAATCGTCAAAGTCGTCTCCCCTGCTGCCGTCAAACTCCAACTTACCGCACGCCAGAAAGGAATCCACCCGGTTGTATCCGTAACGAACGTCAGACCACACCGCCCAGACGATATCCCAGAACGACCCACTGACCCCCGCCCAGGTCCGGAACTTGTAGATGGAGAAGAAGAGTATGAGGTCGAGAAGGTATTGGACTCTAAGTGGCTACGCCGGAAACTCTGGTATCTGGTAAAGTTCGTTGGTTGGCCAAGCTCAGAGAACCAATGGCTCCAATGGGACCACTTAGCCCATGCCCCCGACCGGATCGAGGAATTCCACAGGACGCACCCCCAAGCCCCAGGGAGAGAAAGAGAGAACCATCTGGCCGCTTCGAGGCGAAGCGGCTTAAGGAGGGGGTGATGTCAGGGCACACCCGCCTGACCCGGTTCCACCCGGGCCCACCTGGGCCCACCTCACCCGCTCACCCGCTCACCCGCTCCCCGCTACCCGTCCTTCCTCCCTCTTCCCCTTCCTCCCTTTCCTCCCTCTTCCCTCCTTCCTCTTTCTCCTTTATTTCACTCTCCCTTTCTGTTTATTCTTTCTATTTACACGGACCACCTTCCCTTGTATCATTGTACTGTTGACCCGTCCGGCTCGGACACCCTGGACGACTTCCCGCTACGCCCAGCATGCGCACCTGCAGCGGACGCCCTCGGGATCCCCCGCGGGGATACCCGGATGGCTGCGGCCCTCTCCATAGATGATGTGGCACCCGTCATGTGACCCAAGCCGCATGTACATAAATGTACCTGAAGTGGGAACTGAAGAAGTAACCTTCTTCTCACATTTTCCACTTCAGGTAAGTAGTGTAGTTCTTCCTTTTAATAACAATTCATGTTTTCCACTTCAGTCTAAGTGGCCAGGGACTACAGTCCCAGATCGGGCCCGTCAGTACGTGCGCCCACTTCGTCCCCCGAGAGGGTCCCTCCGCTGGGCGCTACAGCCGGGCCCCCTCCACCCCGGACGCATCCCTGACACAAACCTGACTTCCAGAGTCCTACTTCCCTTCTGCCACCTCCTCCTTGCCGACTTGAATTCCCCCAAGAGACTTTCCCTCTGCTAGATCCGAAATTAGGGACCCCCAGGACAACCAGCAATGGCACAGCGCTCCACCTGAGTCGCTGAGGCCGAGGTCCTTCCATGCTAAGTCTCCGATTCCACTCCGGAGTCATCCAAATCCACTTGGTTCTAACATCCACAGATCACTGGGAAGGAAGCTTTGATGGGTAAACTCAGGGTCTTCAATCACAGCAAGAACATAGTGAACCAAATAATCCCAGAGGCGACCCATCAATGTATGTATCTAGCAAGCTATCAGCCTGAATAGCACAACATAATTGCAGGAACATACCAGGGCTCAATACAATATCTCTTGCCACATGAAGTTCTGCTCACTCAATGAGATGTCAATCAATGATGGGCTATACAGAGCCCTGCTGCTCTGGGAACAAGCTTGAACTCGGTGATCTCATAGAAGACACGATGGGGGTTATTGCTATATGCCCATCGTCCTTGCGTAACCCAATCTGGAACACCGAAGAAAGAGCCATTCCAGTGAGCATGTAACAGCTCAGGACTCAGACGATTCTCCAGTGAACATTTTGCCTCATCCCTGATTACAACGGGCTCCAAGAACTGCTTGTAGTAAACTATGAACCAAGGCCCATTTGACTATGAAATGAGACAGCAAGTGTCAGGGCAACCACACCTGACCATACAACCCCAGAACCACCTTCCCTGACCTCCCCCCACTTCCCTCATCCTCCCATCTTTACACACCTCTCACAACTACAGCCCGCACGCGAACCTGTGGGAAAAATCACGTGGGTCAAGGCGAGCAACTCACCTTAACCCATGTGACACCTTTTCCACATCACAGGAACATGCTCGGCTTCCACCCTTAGTCATGTTATGAACTGTACAGTACATTTCCCTTTTATAGCAGCCAAGCAGGGAATAGGGAAACTTACCCTTCTTCTCAACTCAATCCCCACTTAGTGAGTTTGAGGAGCTTGGGGTAGGATCCAGCACCTGGCTGCCTGGGACACCGCAAGTGTCCAGCTCTGAGGTAGGGCCACCCCCGGACAGAGGCCGGGCCCTGACAGCAAGTAAGCTGGGCATCACATGGTGAGAGGTGAAAGTGACAAACATCAAAAGGGTCTGTCACGACCCGGCGTTCCCCGGGGCCAGACGACCTCCTCCCTGACCTTCTCCCACGCCCGAACACTCCCCGCACACTCCGCTCGCCGCCCGTCGCCGTCTAACCACTTCCCGCCACCTCTCCACAACACCTTTCCTCTTTGTCGTTGAACAACCTAGCGGCGCTGCAAGAGGGCTCGCAGCTCTCTATGCCGACACAGCTCGTGGGGCCAAACTCTCCCTAAACCTCTACTTTCTCTCTAAACTTCACTTGACTCGATCCTGAAACTCCGTGGTGGGTTCTCCGGGATTTCCGCAAGGTCCGGGCTCAGCGTCCACTACTCACTCGTTGTGAGCTAGATCACTGCCCTTATTCCTACTGTTGGAATTCCACACACTCACACCCTCTCTAGCGTGTCCTAGCACCTTAGAGAAAATGGGGGAGGGGAGAACTTCTATTCCAAAATCCGGTATGTACAGGATATAAGGAACAATTATTTTTAGAATAATTGATGAGAAATATTGGTACCATATGGCACCTGCATACCTTATTAGGCGAAGTAATAAAAAGGGTAACAGTATCAATAAAAGAATATCAATCAATAACTGAAATGATGGTGAAATATGAAAATAAAAGAAAATAAGCGATTTCTCAGCGGATTTACGGAATTAAGATCCTAAATTGGAAATGTAGCCGGAGATAACTCTCACGCAGCCAATGAGCATTTTTACCAATTTATTAGACGCCGTGGGAACGAGTGAGGCTGGAATTCTGGGTTGCCGCCTGAGATTCCCACGCCCGCACATGCCCGTGACCTGCTGTGCCTAACTTCTCCAACACGGAACTCCGTCAAATCTCCACCGATTGGGACATTCTTGGTATCGTCAGAATCGTACGAATTAGGACTATTTTTGGATACCAAATTTGTACCGAGTCGTCCCGTGAATGAAAGTTGTTTTCTGATCGTGGAAGTGGGTATCCGAGCCGAGTCTGTGCGTGGGCAATTATCCCACCTACAGCGCAGAGCGCCGTGACCCGTTGTTCCATGTTTCGCCGCACCTTGTTATCTCGCGGCGAAGGTCACGCTTGACCTTCACTGTCTTGAACACGTGCTCTTTGTTTGTTTTCCTGCTTCTTTTCTCCACCCGCAATCTCCGCGAGATCTGGCGACTTATTCCCTATTCAGTTCCCTAGCGCTTATATACGGCTTGTAACTAATGCTTGTACTGTAGTTCGAAATCAACTAGAATTACCCCCTAAAGCTTACCTCTGTCCCCGTGAGACCTCCGACCTTCTGAAGTATCAGGACCGCGTCGAGAACGAGGCGCAACGCTCCTCCTAGAGTCATTGAAGCCAAAATCCCGGCTCACTCGCCTAAGTAGCCTCGGCCTCGAGATCAGTGGGGTTTATCCCTCGCTAAAGCTCGGTCAGGTGTAGGACGCCTTTACCACTAGCGGGCAACACTCGGTCGCCTACAGCTACCCTCGGCGAACCTTCGCACGGTTCTGACAGGGTCCCATAACCTCGCTCTATATGATCTCACGATTATGCAATCCTGCAAGCAGTACCTCTTAACCCTGCAAAGTTGTGAGATGTGATTGATCCAAGTTGCCTGAATATCGATGTGGAGGAGGGGGTCATGTTTTCCCTAGTGAAGGGAGATGAGAAACATGTATAACATTTAACACCCAACTTACCTGTGCTATGTCAGTGTGGACCACCGGAATCGTCGACGATTGAGACGAGACCCCAATGATAGACTTCTGTGCTGGCTATCAGCATAAATCAACAGAGCATCTAAATTTCCCGCACAATAAGCATATCTTCTGAAGCATCAGAGTTCATGTAAACAGCATGCTTTGCATGAACATGTTGGAAGCACACACCAGTAAGGTGGACTTAGAGCATCAAGACCCGTTTTCAAGCGCGATTCCATGTTCAGAATATCGCATAAGAAACAACAACGGAAATTGCTGGAGAAATCGGAGTGCTCAGAGAAACAACAACAGAAATCACAGCACTCTGATCGGAGACATCGAAAAAGTCCCAGTTCAGAAATATCAGCGGAAAGTAGAGGACTGCTATTTCCGTGACTAGAAACATCAGGAGAAACAACAGCTCGGAACGCGGTGAGTTATATTCCCGCTTCTATCTTACATTTGTACTACGAGTGAGCCGCTGGAAACCGGGTTGCCTTATCCGGAACGCCATTTACGACAAGCACTCAAGATAACAATCGACATGGTTTGTTTGCAGAAGGGCCAGGTGGCTTGCCTTACCACCTGAGTGGTACTATAGTGAAAGTGGTCCGAATTATATTGTCATATTGTCATGGTGACCCTAGGTTACAGTGGATCCTGTGCACACCTTTGGGGCCTAAATTTGCGCTACAGCATTGCGGGACAAATGAGCCAGAAAGATCCATCGCAAGAGTTGAAGGAAAGGACATGTGCAGAAAAACGGTCAATACATTTGCAGAATTCCCATGAATTGTGGACATGCAAGAGACCTAGCAAGCAAGGTAATAGGTAATATTACATGACAGCTACTGGCGCAAGAGTCTGAGCCTTTCTTCATGTGCAAGGAGTGCCTCGGAATGGCGTCCAAGACCATCAAGTGATACTTGAAGCTTCCGAAGTGCTCGAGCCAAATCCTGGGTGTATGACGTTGGATGCATGGAAACTAGCCCACGCCAGAGTTTGACACTTTCTTCGATCACAGTGAGCGCCTCGGAACGCTGTTTGAGTTTGTCCAGTGATACTTTAAGAATCTCGAGTGCTCGAGCCAAGTCCATGGTGTATGATGTTGGATGAACGTTAACAAGCCCGCGCCAGAGTTTGACACTCTCTTTGATCATCACAAGCGCCTCGGAATGCCGTCCGAGTTTTTCAAGTGATACTTTGAGATACCCAAGCGCTCGAGCCAAATACGGGGTGTGTAATATTGGGTGGACAGCAACGAGCTCGCGCGAGAGTTTGACACATTCTTCAAGCGCCACAAGCGCCTCTTGATGCCGTCCAAGTCTGTCGAGTGGTCCTTGAAGATACCCGAGCGCTCGAGCCAAACCTGGGGTGTGTGATGTGGGGTGGACAGCAACTAGCTTGCGCCAGAGATTGACACTTTCTTCGATCGCTGTAAGCGCCTCAGGAAACTGTCCGGATTTAATGAGTGATCCTCTAAGGTTCCCGAGTGCCCGAGCCAAATTCGGAGTGTATGATGTTGACGAATGGCAACTAGCTCGCGACAGAGTTTGACACTTTCTCGGATCACCATGAGCGCCTCGGAATGCCGTCCGAGATTACCAAGTGAGTCTTGAAGGAACGTAAGCGCTCGTGCTAAATCCGGAGTGTGTGATGTTGGGTCGACAGCAACTAGCTCACGCCAAAGTCCGACACTTTCTTTGATCGCCGTAAGGGCCTCAGGGTACCGTCCGAGTTTGGTGAGTGACCCTTTAAGAGACCCGAGTGCTCGAGCCAAATCCGGGGTGTATAATGTTGGATGAATGGCAACTAGCCCGCGCCAGAGTTCGACACTTTCTTTGATCACCGTGAGCGCCCCGGGATGTCGTCCGAGGTTATCGAGTGACACATTAAGATACCCAAGCGCTCGAGCCAACTCAGAGGTGAATGATGCTGGATGGATGGCAACTAGCTTACGCCAGAGTCCAACACTTTCTTCGATCGCCGCAAGGGCCTCAGAACGCCACCCGAGTTTGTCAAGTGATGCTTGGAGATTTTGAAGTGCTTCAGCCAAATCTGGAGTGTAGGATTCCGATTCCACGGACACAAGGCAACGGCAGAGCGCAACAGAATCATTTGCCAATTCATATGCCTCCTGCAATCTTGAAAAGAATGCAAAATTCCCTCTCACATTGCCAAGGACTTTGACCAGCATGCGAATGACTTCTTTTGACGTCCGATCGACGCTCAACTGAAGGAACATGAAACTGAACAAGAGCCCAAAATGAACGCTACTAACGATCCGTACCTTGACCCATTCAGGGAACGATGATATGCTAATGTACCCTCCCGTCCTCACACAGACTTCAACCCAATGAGTTATTCGCTCATTGAGAAACGTGTGAACAGACCCATTGGGCGCCCCCAGCGGCTCCTGGGCTTGGTTGAGATGATGCACCAAATACCGACATGCGTAATGTACGTGTCCTGACAACACCCCTCGAGGAATGGACGGTATCCTAGCCTTTTGGGAGAAATCCCCAATCTGCCCTAAGTCCTTCACAGTGGAAAGATCCTTGTTCAATATTTCGATGCAGCGTAGGGCCACTCTGGCGTTCTCCCTTTTCGCATCCACTCTAAACCGATGAAGGGTGGGTGATTGTGAATCGATTCCCATTAGAAATCTACGAAAAGACTGATGCATAATGCGAATCGGCTTGCCAGGATTCCCAACTCCTGAGATGAGGGGTGCAAGTCCAGCCAAAGTATATCTGACAGACGAGTTCAGGAATGGTGACAAAATGGCATCCCAAGCCACAGCAGATAGTGGTTTCTGTGCGATTAGAATTGCTCCCATCACAATCGGGTAGTCGTACACGAAACCGTCGTTCTTCCAATCGCACTTCTCCAAAATGCTCGCATACAGCCTATCCATCATTTCCTCAGCAGAGGCCTTCGATCGGTTGACACCAGCATTGAGAAGTTTCTTAAGAATCCTCGCAGGATCACCGCCGGAGACTTTCAGGTAACGGAAGACGGTGCTGATCCAAACGAACAAGCCATCTGCCCGCTCCAGTATGCTTTGGACCAATTCACCCTCGTCACCAATTTGGTCTTCCAGACCAGGATGCACATCCTTCAGTTCGCGTAGTTGCAATTGGATGTAAACAGCACAATCATGCATGTTAGCATCGTCCGAAAGATCGATGGTGAGGCGAATGATAGGGTAATTGAGTGATAGATAACGGTCAACAACATCAAATTGCCTCGAAGTGACGAAAAATTTGATGTTGGGCGGTAGTTTTGGCACTTCCTTCCGGAGTATATCGGCAAGACATGGGAGAGCTTCCGTGTCGCATTCATCTAACGCATCGATAACGATCACCATAGGACGGCCAGACGGCGATGTTGTGAGAAGGAGAGGTTCAGCCACTAGTTTCTGGAATTGCTTTGCAAACGGGGCAGTCGAGAGAGCTGGGTTCTCCTGAAGAGTCGATATGAGGGAGGTGCGGTATGCTGGGTCGTGGGTTGCTAGAGATCGAGCCATGCCACTGAATAGACGATCTGGCCACGACTGCTCGCCCGCTTTGAAAAAGAAGCCTAACGACAATATCCTTTCTCTTTCACATTTCTCTGCAATTGAGAGCGCAATAGATGTCTTGCCGGCACCGGCCACGCCGCTCAGCAGAAATACACGATTCTCACTATCGTCCGTGTTACGGCACCAGGCCATAATACGCTGAATCCAATTGGTCCTAGTGCCTTTCAGGCACGCCTGAGCTGAATCGTGATGGGCGATAATGGGATATTTAAGCTCATTCAGCACTGAAGAGTCCTCCACTCCACGAGTTAACCGATCTAGATTGTTTGCTATTGCGCCAACTGTCAAATCTGTCCGCAGCTATGTGATTGCGATGATGACATCAGAGCAGAAACATAACCGACGAGGATCAAAATTACCCCGAACAACGCCAAGGCCCCGCTAAAATCTTTCTTTAAATCATCGATCCTGCTGCGATTCCTTATATGAGAGAAGAAGTTGCGGATACGAGACCGTCTTTCCATCGTCAATCCATCGATTTCGATTTGAATGCGCTGCAACGCCCTACAAAGTACGTTATGCGACGGCGATTGCTTGCATGAAGCAGATACTACTTACTCGCTCAGCTCCGTGACGCTTTTCATCCACGGCTTAACCCCATCATTAAACGCATCATACGAATCGATGGATGCTATCACATGGACCATGGCGTCTGCGATACACTTTCCAAAACGCTCCCATTCTTCCTTATCTCCCTTGAACTTCTACACAATGCAAATTGTCAACTTCCGTTCCAGGTGCGGTATAAATTGTTACTAACTTTGATTTCAGTGAGAATGAAGAGTGCGGCATTGGTGGCAGCCTGTAGGGGAGGGAACACGCCCGAGGCAGTATTGACAACGGTGAGGACTGGAATTGCAACATCGCCCCCCATGGCGAGAATGTTATTGACCCTCAGCTTCAGCGACATGCTCAATATGGGTGGATGGAAGGATGGGGAGAAAAGGTCGGTCGCGCAGCGGGTGGTCACACTCAAGTAGCGGCTGCGCAGTTCACAGCCATGAGATCGCCGCAATTCATCCCATTGCGCGTAGAAAGTCTTGCGGCAGATTCCATCCTCTTATGCAGAACCAACTGAGAAACCGATCCTGGCTGCTTACACCCAGTTCTGCTCTAGGTTCGCTACGGGAGATTCGACGCAAAGTTCGGCAACAGGAGCGAACATTCTTCGATCTTGCAGGAAGGCCAGCCCCAAGCGCACATGGACTACTGCAGGTTCGCAAAAATGTATGGTGATGCGCCCCGGAAGCAACAAGAAGATAGTGAATGGGAGGATTTGGCACTGCCAACGACCCTGCCGTCACTGTGACCCAGATGAACCAAGTAGGCCTGACACATGCGGGCGAATTTGAATGCTTATTCTCCGATCAGAACTCTTAAGTGTGGATCTTGAGTAAGTCGGTTGTACATAAAACACCTGAATTTGAACACATCACTCGAGGTCGAACCTCGCTGCCGAGAATTTTGTCCATGGGCTCACCACGGAACGATGATGACAGTACGGTAAGACGACCCCTATACAGGCAGCAAACCAATCCCTACAGCGATGATGGGCCTTTCGTCCGAACATGTGGGTCAGAATGGGAGGGAATGGGTAACACACCCGGCTGCACATTACTTACCTCAATACTCCGGATTCCCAGCGATCCACCTCGGTGAAACCCGTTGAAGCCCCATTTTGGCCATGCCCGGTATTATGTACTGAGTCCCTCTCCTCATCATGATCGTATGCAACAAGCCGGATCTCTCACTTTACAAATGCAGAACAATTAATCATCGTAGTTTAGCCTAGGAACCCCCGACGAAGCAAGCTCTGGCACATCCCAAAACACTCTGGTTCTACGTCAATATCTATCACCCCCAAAGCTTCTTTCATTATTCTCTAAGTCCGAAACCTCGCGGAACATACTTCCTCCTCGATCGGTCTCTAGCTCTTCCACTGGGATCCCCAGGCACGTTGGCTCGATCCCAATCACCACGGCTCAAAATAACTCCTGCATATGTTGGGTCTATTACACCGCTAGTTATAATGATAATCTTCGACGTGCAATTGTAGAACATTCGAATACTCCTTGGTAATGGCTTGCATTGCAAAGAAAAGTTTTCTGTCCGCTCCTGTATTGCGCATGTCCGGTAACATGCAGCAGGCGACACAATTTCTCAAAGGTTCATTATACTCGAATTACCCCTAAATTAGCAGCCATGCTGCGCCTCAGATCAAATGATAGGCTGTGGGTGGCGATCATGAATCAGAGACTGAATGGCTTACAGGAGTAGCATGTCAGAACTTACGCGACCGAGAGCTACATTCTCGGACGTAGTTCTGGAAAATCGTGATGGTAGACTGAAAGCGCCATCGATCCCATCGAACTTGACAAACTTAACCGGCTTCGCAGTCCGGCTTTGGAGTCGATATGTCGCGACTCGGATAATTACATCACGTTGAAGCTACACGACAAAGGTGAGACTTCTACTCTGCGTGTGTGTGTTCTGCGGAATAAGTAGATAAAGAAATAACGAAAAATCAGTCCCCTTGTCCCAGACACTCCCTTGACATGTCCCGCTTCATCGATATTCCGTTCTCGCGGCCTATGGATCGATCAATTTTTAACATTCGGACGTCGCCTGGACATATATGCACACAGGCAAAGCCTTCTCAGGGCAATACCGTTCCTGCAAATACTCAGTTGGCTGAGTGAGACTAGGGTCCCTGTTCTTACGCAGTACAAGAACGGATGTGACAATGAGGTGTGCGTGAAGCTGATGAGATTGAGAATGGCAGGACTGCTGCCACCGATAGACCTTGTGTTAACCTCACACCACGACTAGCGACTAGGCCATCCGTTTATCCTGTCTGAACCTGCCGCCCTAACATTCCTTGGCGGGGCAGAATTACCTGTTGCGTCCAATGTGATGAGTGATTGCGGATTCTCTGGTTGATCAAGTATGTTTCTGCACATTGCGAGGAAGAGGCGGTGAGGATATGACATGGTGAAGCGAAGTTCAATCTCGTGGGTTTGTGTTTGAGCTTGGGGAAGATTGTGAATATGCTTCGTGATTTATATGACGCACTGGACGCTTGCGTAGGATTGATGCCAACAATTGTTGCATGAGTGCTACACATGCTCGCATCTTGTGTCTTCAGCGATGCAGGAATGTGATAATCAAGACTCATGCGCATAAGCAATGATAGCATGATGACGACTACGTCCGCACAGCGCTCAAAGCATGAAAACGGACTGAGTCTGCAGTCCCAAGGCTACATCAAACACACACGATAGTGGGTAAGCAGCAGATAGCAAATGACTAATAGAAATAGATTGAAACACAGGGGCGTGGCATGGTAGCGGCTCTTCATGAGCTGGCGAGGCCAAGGAGTGATCGTGTCAAACCCAGAGTAGACGATATCGGATGAATGACAACCACTGGTACAAGAGTCTGAGCCTTTCATCATTTACAAGGGGCGCCTCAGAATGGCGTCCGAGATTGTTGAGCGATACCCGAAGATGCTGGAGCGCTCGAGCCAAATCCGGGGTGTATAATATAGACAGCAACTAGCTCGCGCCAGAATTTTGACACCGTTCATGAGGAGCACCTCAGAATGTCGTCCAAATGTTGGTGAGTGATACATCTAGACTCTCGAGTGCCCGAGCCAAATCTGGGGCATACGATATCGGATAAATGACACTAGCTCGCGCCAGAGTCTGACACTTCCTTCGATCGCCGCGAGCGCCTCGGAATGCCGTCCGAGATTGTGGAGTGATACAAAAAGAAACCCGAGCGCTCGAGTCAAATCTAGGGTGCAAGATGTCGGATGGATGGCAACGGGTTCGCGCCAGAGTCTCACTTTCTTCGATCATCACGAGCGCTTCAGAATGCCATCTGAGTTTGTCAAGTCCCAGTGATGCAAAAAGGTTCCTGCGCGCTCGAGCCAAACTTAGGGATTACTGTGTCGGATGGACGGCAACTAGCTCATGCCAGAGCTTGACACTTTCTTCAATCCCTGCAAGCGCCTCGGAACGTTGTCCGAGTTTTTCAAGTGACGCGAAAAGATTTCCCAGTGCTTGAGCCAATCCGGGGTGAGTGAGATAGGATAGAGATCAACTAGCTTGCACCAGAGTTTGACAATTCGCTGAGAGCGCCCCGGAATGCCGCCCGAGATTGTTGAGTGATACCAGAAGAGACCCAAGCGCCCTAGCCAAATTGGGGTGTAGACATTGGGTCCCAGACGTAAGGTGACGGCACAACGCAACCGAACCATTTGCCAACTCATACGCCTCCTGCAGTCTCGGAAAGGATCTAAGACCTTCGCTCACGTTGCTAAACACTTCGGCCAACATGCGAATGACATCTTTGGAGGTCCGATCAACGCTCAACTGAAGGAACATGAAATAAAATCTAAAAATGAACGCTACTGATGAGTCGTACCTTGGCCCATTCAGGGAACAATGATATGCTGACGTACCCTTCCGCCCTCACACAGACTTCTACCTAGTGCACTATTTGCACATTGAGAAATATATCGGACGTGTTGGGGCAGCGCCTTGTGAGGAATGGGTGACAGTTTGAAGTGTGGGAAGAAGCCCTCAGTCAGTCCTAAATCCTTCATCGTGAAAGGATCTTCATTCAAAATTTCGATGCAGCGCAGAGTCACTCTGGTATTCTCCCTCCGAGCATCCACTACAAACTGATGAAGGGGTGGGTGATTTGTGGTTCAATTCGGTCCATGAGAAAGTCGGGAAAAGATGGATGCACAATACGAATCAGTTTGTCTAGCCGGTGCAAGATCGGCCAACGTACACCGGATGGACGATTCTAGGAGCGGAGACAGATGACATCCCATGCCACAACACATAGTGGCCTTTGTGGGATTAGGATTGCGCCTATCACAATCGGGTAGACATGCACAAAATCGTTGTACTCCCAATTGCACTGCTCTAAGATGGTCGTATATAGCGCATCCATCATTTTTTTCAGCGGAGACCTTCGATCGGTCGATGCTGGGATTGAGAAGGTCCTTTGGCGCTCTCGCAGGGATCACCGCTGGCAACTTTCACGTAGCGAAAGACGGTACTGATCCAAATGAACAAGTCACCTGCCCGCTCTAATATGCTTTGGACCGATGTAGATAGCATAGTCATGGACATTAGCATCGTCTGAAAGATCGATAGTGAGGCGATCAATAGGGTAACTAGGTGATATAAACGGTCAACGAGGTCGAACTGTCTCAAAGTGACAAAGAAGTTTGATGTTAGGGGGTAATCTTGGCACTTTTTTTCGAAGTATATCGGCAACATGCGGGAAAGCTTCTGTGTCGCATTCACCTAACACATCGATGATGACCACCATAGGCAGACGGTAGTATCGCGAGACGGAGAGGTCCAGCCATGGAATTGCTTCGCGAACAGGGCCGGCAAGAGAGCTGGATTCTTCTGAAAAGTCGCTATGCAGCATACTGGGTCGTGCGTTGCTAGAGATCGAGCCGTGCTGCTAAACAGACGATCCGGCCGCGACTGCTCACCCGCTCTGAAAACGATTTCTTTCGCACTCTGCAATTGAGAGCGCAATAGATGTCTTGTCGACGCCGGCCACGGCGCTCTGCAGTGATACGCAATTCTCGCTATCCCCCGTGTTACGACACCTGGCCATAATATACTCGATCCGACCGGTCCTAGTGCCTTTCAGACACGCCTGAGATGGGTGACAATGGGATACCTGGGTCCATTCAGAACAGAAGAATTCACGACTCCACGAATTAACCGATTTTGATTGTTTGCTATTGCACCAACCGTCAAACTTGTCCGCAGCTACATGGTTACGATAATGAGATCAGAGCAGCAACATGACCGACGAGGATCAAACACAATTACCTTGAAGAATGTCGAGGCCGCACTAAAATCTTCCCTTGAATCATCGATCCTGCTGGGGTTCTTCGTGCGGGGGAGGGGGTTGCGGGTGCCTGACTGTCTTTCCATCTTTCCGTGCAATCGATCGATTTCGATTTGAATACATTGCTGCGCGTCACAGAGTACCTATGTTATGCGACGGCAATGGCTTGCATAAGAGCAGATACTACTTACTCGCTTAGCTTCGTGACACTTTCCATCCACGGCTTAACCTCTTCGTTAGACGCATTGTACACATCGATGCCTGCAACCACATCGACCATAGCATCAGCGATATATTTTCCAAAACTCTCCCATTCCACCTTATTTCCCTGGACTTTTACATAATGCATATTGTTAAGTTCCACTCCTGGTTCGGTATAAATTATTACTAACTTTCATCTCGCTGAGGATCAGGTGTGTGGCACCAGTGGGAAATCGTAAGGAGGGAACAACCCCAATGCAGCATTGACAGCGGCGAAAACTGGAAGTGCAACATCACCTCCCGCGGCTAGGAGACCAATGACAAGCAGATGGAAGGATGAAGTGGAAAGGTCTGATGCGCAACGGATGATAATACTCGAGTGGACACTGCGCAAGTTCACGACGAGTGCAATTCATCCCTTTGGAAGTCCTGTGGCAGATTCCATCCTCTCACGCAGAATCAACTGACATGGTTCGCAGCTACTTATGCTGACTCTCTAAGTACCCTAGGGCTTGCTACGTGAGATTTGGTGTGAAGTTTGCAACATGAACATACATACTTCGATCTCGTAGGAAGCTGGGCCGTACCAGCACTAGGTGTATGTGGACTGTCGCGTGGTTGCAAAGCGAGTGGTGATGCACAATAGGCAGTAACAAGGCAGGATCCGAGAGGATGGCGGAATGGGGGGATTTGGCATTGCCGCTGAGGCTAACGACCTTGTGGTGTCACTGGATCCCAACAAAGCAGATAAGGGGGAAGATGGCGCTCTAACGCTGGCTGACAAATTTGTATGCTTAACTCCGCTCCACTTAGGTGTTGGGCCTCGAGTAAGTCAGTTGTAAATATTGTTTTGAATTTGAATTGAATCAGGACATTCCTCCACCCCAGAGACTGGCGTATTCAAATGTCTATAGGCTCACCGTGGAAGGACAATGTTGAAATAGATCGACTGCGGCAAGATCAATTTTAACCACACCTCGCGCGCCCAAGTTGGGTTCGCGCTTACCGCAGAAGGACAGCATCAGATGAGGGAAAACAACAAGATGATTTCTAAAGAATGGTTCCTCGCCAAATTGATCGCACAGATGAAAGCGGACCCCGTGTCTTTTGCTGCGCAAGCCGCTTTGTAGGTGATAGAGGGAGAAGCGTGAGAAAGGGACTTGGGAGGTAATGGTCATCATAGATATGTCTGGCAAGGGACAGATGTGGAAGAAGGGAGGATCGATATTGTGGCCTCCTCCTTGGGGCATTATTTCTTACTCGAAGAGTGATCGGCTGATCAACCGATCAAGGTCGAATTCCCGCACTCACTTGTCAAACAGTCCGCCCTTCTGCGTCCTGGAGTCAGAAAGGAATGGAGTCGGAAGTCACTGATTAGTATCACATCCTCGGGACGATGCTATTACATAAGGAAGAAAATGCCAAGCTTGCCGAGTTGTTGACTTCCGGATTCGGGAATCGGCGGTGCGCTCTCCAGATCGGTGCTCATTAGAAACTGCACCGCATTCTTCATTGCTTGTAAACCTCGCGAAAGTAGCATGAGAATCAACTCATATATTCCAAATCGACCCCGGACAGGTTCCTCGATAATGAGTCCTGACAAGCATCTCGCTCAGGCTGATAATTATCAGACTCCCGAGTCATCTCTCACACTAATGATCGGTCAAGGCAGCTCCACAATTAAAACTTTCATATAGCTGCAATCCTTCCGTGCGCAGCCCACGTACTGGACGGTTTTCGGCTCCAGCCATCCGCTGGCTGAGACGGCGTGTTTTTCCACAAAGTTGAGTTCCCTAGCTCTGAGCCAGCTCCGCCCATCTTATGCCCTTCCTCCGTGCCAAGACGTCCCTTTTCCTTCCCAAACATGCATTCATGACTCCGATGAAATCCTGGATGGCCGTTCTTGGATGAAGTAGTTCCAGAAAATGTGATGGTAAACGCAATCTCGCCTAGACTTTTGGTTGTTGACATATGAAGTGGACAAGAATGGTAGCAATATAGGCTCCTGCCACAATGCCCCACGTCACGACTAGGCAATGGAGCAATGGAATTCTCTGTACATACTTGTTGACCCTGACAATATTCTCTTTCGCGGCAGGACAAGTGCTTGCCAACTTGGCTCTCCCAATTCCGCTCAACGGAGTGAATGATTGTCAGCTTTCTGGCCGATCAAGTATGTTTCTGTATGTCTCGGGGAGGAGTGATGGGGATATAACGATGGTGAAGCAGAGTTCAGCCTTGTGGACCGGCCCTATTCAAGCTGGGTGATTGTCCCAGACACGCCGCGTGATATACATATCGCTCCAGACGCTTACATGGGGTTGACGACATGCTCGCTTCTTGCGTCTTCCAAGACATGTATGGATGTGGTGCATGGGCGACACAGGAATATGGTAGTTAAGATCTGTGTGCATAAGCATCAGAGTATTGGGAATGAAGCTAGTGATAGTATAATATTGGCTCCTGACCCGCAGCCCTACGCATAAAAACAGGTGGAGTCTGCATTACTAAGGCTACGCCAAAAACACACGATGGCGGGTGAGTAACACGCCGCGAACAACAAATAGCAATAGAATCTTCAACGATTACGAAAGTTGGCATTCATGGTGGCTTTTGCATGAGCTGGTGAGGCTGCAGAATGATCGTGTTGAACCCGGAGTGGATGATATCAGATAAATGACAACTACTGGCATAGGAGTCTGAGCCTTTCTTCATTGACAAGGAGCGCCTCAGAATGACGTCCAAGGTTGTCAAGAGATATTACAAGATTCTCGAGCGCTTCAACTAAATCCGGGGTGTACAATGCCGGATGGGTGGCAACTAGCTCGCGCCAGAGCTTCACGCTTTCTTCATTCGCGAGGAGTGCCTCAGAATGTCGTCCAAGGTTGGTGAGCGATACATCTAGATTCCCAAGCGCTCCAGCCAAATCCGGGGTGTATGATGTTGGATGGGTGGCAACTAGCTCGCGCCAGAGTTGCACACTTTCTTCGATCACCATGAGCGCCTCGGAATGGCGTCCAACTTTGTCGAGTGATACTGTAGAATTCTGGAGCGCTCCAGCCAAATTTGGGGTGTATGATGTTGGATGGGTGGCAACTAGCTCGCGCCAGAGTTGCACACTTTCTTCGATCACCATGAGCGCCTCGGAATGGCGTCCAACTTTGTCGAGTGATACTGTAAGATTCCGGAGCGCTCCAGCCAAATTTGGGGTGTATGATGTTGGATGGGTGGCAACTAGCTCGCGCCAGAGTTGCACACTTTCTTTGATCACTGTGAGCGCCTCGGAATGGTGTCCAACTTTGTTGAGTGATACTTCAAGATTCTGGAGTGCTCCAGCCAAATCTGGGGTGTATGATGTTGGATGGGTGGCAACTAGCTCACGCCAGAGTTGCACACTTTCTTCGATCACAGTGAGTGCCTCAGAATGGCGTCCAATCTTGTCAAGTGATACAAAAAGATTCCTGAGTGCTCGAGCCAAATCCGGGGTGTATGATGTTGGATGGGTGGCAACTAGCTCGCGGCAGAGTTGCACACTTTCTTCGATCACCATGAGTGCCTCGGAATGGCGTCCAACTTTGTTGAGTGATACTTTAAGATGCCGGAGCGCTCGAGCCAAATCCGGGATGTATGATGTTGGATGAGTGACAACTAGCTCCCGCCAGAGTTGCACACTTTCTTCAATCACTGTGAGCGCTTCGGAATGGCGTCCAACTTTGTTGAGTGATACTTCAAGATTCCGGAGCGCTCGAGCCAAATTCGGGGTGTATGATGTTGGATGGGTGGCAAATAGCTCGCGCCAGAGTTGCACACTTTCTTCGATCACTGTGAGTGCCTCCGAATGGCATGCAACTTCGTGGAGTGATACAGAAAGATTCCGGAGCGCTTGAGCCAAATCTGGGATGTATGATATTAGATGGGTGGCAACGAGCTCACGGCAGAGTTGCACACTTTCTTCAATCACCGTGAGTGCCTCGGAATGGCATCCAAGGTGGGTGAGTGATGCAGCTAGATCCCCAAGTGCTCGAGCCAGATCCGGGGTGTAGGACTCTGAGTCCGTAGACACAAGGCAATGGCACAGTGCAACTGAATCACTTGCCAACTCATATGCCTCCTGCAATCTTAAAAAGAACGCAAGATTTTTCCTCATATTGAGAAATACTTTGACCAACTTGTGAATGACTTCTTTGGAGACCGAATCAATGTTCAACTGAATGGAACATGAGACTGAACAAGAGCCTCAAACGATCGCTACTGATGATTCGTACCTTGGCCCATTCAGGGAATGATGATATACTAATGTACCCTTCCGTCCTCACACAGACTTCCACCCAGCACGATATCTGCTCATTGAGAAATATGTGAATCGGCCCATTGGGTGCCTCCAGTGGCTCCTGAAATTGGCTGAGATGATGCACGAAATGCCGACATGCATAATGGACATGTTCGGACAGCGCCTCTTGAGGAATGGGTGGCAGCTTGGTTTTTTCGGATAAGTCTTTGATTAGCCCTAAATCCTTCATAGTTGAAAGTTCTTTATTCAAGATCTTGATGCAGCGCAGGGCCACTCTACTGTTCTCCCTCCTCGCATCCACTCCAAATCGACCAAGTATGGGTGATTGTGGATCAACACGGTCCATGAGAAAGTCACGAAAGGATTGGTGCAGAATACGAATTGGCTTGCCAGGATCCCTTATTCCTGAGACGAGAGGTGAAAGTTGAGCTAATGTATATCGGACGTCCGACTCCAGCAGTGGTGAGAGGATAGCATCCCAGGCCGCAACAGACAGTGGCTTCTGTGCAATTAGAATTGCTCCCATCACGATCGGGTAGTCATGCGCGAAATCATCATCCTTCCAGTTACACTTCTCCAAAATACTCGCATACAGCCTATCCATCATTTCCTCAGCGGATGCCTTTGATCGGTTGAGATCTTCATCCAGCAGGTTCTTCAGCATCTTCACAGCATCACTACCGCTGACCTTCATGTAATCAAAGACAGTACTGATCCAAATGAACAAGCCACCCGCCCGCTCCCGTATGCTTTGGACTAATGTATCTTCTTCCCCGATTCCATCTTCCAAACCAGGATGCACATCCTTCAGTTCGTGTAGTTGTGATCGGACGTAGATAGAACAGTCATGCAGGTTAGCATCGTCCGAAAGATCGATGGTGAGGCGATCAATAGGGTAATTAGGTGATAGGAAACGATCAACGAGGTCAAATTGTCTCGAAGTGAGAAAGAATTTGATGTTAGGTGGTAGTTTTGGGACTGCCTTCCGAAGTATATCGGCAAGACGTGGGAATGACTTTGTGTCGCACTCGTCTAACGCATCAATGATAATCACAATGGGACGGTCAGACGAAGATGTCCTGAGATGGAGAGGTTCAGCCACTAGTTTCTCGAATTGTGTCGGGAACGAGGCAGTCGAGAGGGCTGGGTCCTTCTGAAGAGCGGATATGAGGGAGACACGGTATGCAGCGTCATTGGTTGCCAGAGATCGAGCCATGCCGCTGAACAGATGGTCCGGCCGCGACTGCTCGCCTGCTTTGAAAAAGAAGCTTGAAGATGATATGTCTTCGCTTTTACACTCCTCAGCGATTGAGAGCGCAACAGATGTCTTTCCGGCACCGGCCACGGCCGTCAGCAGTAATACACGATTCCCGCCACCCCCCGTGGTACGACACCACGTCATAATACGCTCGATCAGATCAATCCTAGTGTCAGGCAGGCACGGGTGAGTTGAATCGTGATGGGGGACAATGGGATATTTGAGTTCATTCAGAACTGAGGAATCTTCTACTCCACGTGTTAACCGATCTTGATTGTTTGCCATTGCACCAACCGTCAAATTTGTCTGCAGCTACGTGGTTTCGATGAGATCAGAACAGAAACATTATCAGGGATCAAACGGAATTACCTGGAACATTGCCAAGGCTTCGCAAAAATCTTTCTTCAAATCATCGATCCTACTGGGGTTCTTCATATGAGAGAAGAAGTTGCGGATACCAGATTGCCCTTTCATCTTTCCACGCAATCGACCAATTTCAATTCGAATGCGCTCCAGCGCCCTACAAAGTACCTACGTTATAGGATGGTTTGGCCTGCATAGAGCAGATACTACTTACTCGCTCAGCTTCTTGACGCCTTCCACCCACGGCTTAGGCTCTTCGTTAGATCCATCATACGAATCGACGGCCGTAACCACATCGACCATGGCGTCCCCGATATATCTTCCAAAACGCTCCCATTCTTCCTTATTTCCCCTGAACTTCTGCACAATGCGGATTGTCAACTTCCTTTCCAGGATCGGTATAAATTGTTACTAACTTTGATTTCTGTGAGGATGAAGAGTGTGGCACCGGTGGCGGCCTGTAGAGGAGGGAACACGCCCGATGCAGTATCGACGGCGGTGAGAACCGGAATTGCAACATCGCCTCCCACGGCGAGGAGATGATTGACCCTCTGCTTCAGCGACATGGTCAATAATGGGTGGATGGAAGGGTGGGGATGAAAGATCAGACACGCAACGGGTGATGACACTCAAGTAGAGGCTGCGCAGCCATGAGATCGCCGCAAGGCGCAATTCATCCCATTGGCGCACTTATGGAAAGTCTTGCGGCAGATTCCATCCTATTGAGAAATCGATCCTAGCTGCTTGCACCCATCTATCTTGGTCCTGTTCTAGGTTCGCTACGGGAGATTTGATGCAAAGTTCGGCAACAGGAACGAACATTCCAGGAAGGCCAACGCCAGGCACACATGGGCTGTTGCATATTCGCAAAATGTATGGTGATGCGCTCCGCAAGTAACAAGGAGGTAGCGGAATGGGAGGGTTTAGCATTACCACCGCAGCTAAGGACCTTGCCGTGTCACTGTGGCCCGGGCGAAGCAAGTAAGTGGAACGTTTAACAATGGTGCCTGACATAAATTTGAATTAATGCTTGTTCTCCGATAAGTGTAGACCTCAAGTGACATAAAACACCTGAATTTGAACATACCTCTAGAGGTTGAACCTATGGGTTCACCATGGAACGACGATGACAGTACGGTAAGACGACCCCTATACAGGCAGCAAACCAATCCCTACAGCGATAATAAGCCCTTCGCCCGGGTCAGACAAATAGGAGGGATTCGGCTGCACATTACCCGGTGATCCAGCTCCGTCAAACCCGTAAAAGCCCCCATGAAAATGGTATTATGTAATGAGTCCGATTCGTCATCATGATCGTATGCAACAAGCCGAATCTCTCACTTTACAAATACAACCATCAACCATGCCGTAGTCTAACCTAAGAGGCGTGGAGTCGGAGCCGTGAAGATATGTACATGCACACAGGCAAAGCACTCTCGATCTCAGGGCAATACCGTTCCTGCGAATACTGTGCTGGTGAGGCTAGGGTCCCTGTTCTTACACAGTACAAGCACGGATGTGACAATGAGATGTGCGTGGAGACCGAATTTGAGGTCCTACACAACACAGATATGGCTGCCGCCAAATGCCTGGACCAATAGACCTCGTGTTAACCTCAGGCCCCACCGATATAACCAAATGAAAATAGCAGTCTCGTCCCATTCGTATCATTATTATTTCCACTGGGCGGGTGGTCGGCTCAAGAATTATAAATTAGTGTTCGTCTGCTCCTTTCCGGCCCCATTTCACATTCCGGGTCACCCCACCATTCTGTCTTATCGGTGCCTACAAAGCCGATGGCATATATGGCGGCGTCCAAAATGGGGGGTTACAACATGTTCAGCATGGATGCCATTCTTCATCAGCAGCTCCTCTCGAACTTCCTCGACGCGTGCATGGTATGCTGGAGGAGCAAGGCACTCATCGGTTGCACCATCTCTACACCACCACTTGAAGTCCTGACGCTAAATGTGAACAGCAATGAACTGCGCAAGGAGAGTGGACTAAGTTCCTTAAGCAAACAATATCCTCACAGGTGGTGTCATCCCCTTCTGACGAACCAACTAACCTCCGGATGTACCTCCTATTAAGGGCTTGTTGGAGTGTGCGTGTTGCGCAATGTTTCACCATCCAGAACTCCAATCGACACCAAACATGCTCTTCGGAAACCCCAATCCCGCATAGAAAATACAATCCATGTAGACGAGGTGCTGTAAATGTGAAGAAAAAGTTCACGAACGTTCAGGATGCTAATGAACCAATCTCGTCTAGGAATAATTCATGTTTTTGGTGTCTCGATGCGGTAGGCTTCTCGTTCATTTATGACCCTGTGAATACGCAAAACCTCAACAGCATTTCCAATAGTCGTCGCACTGCCTGGAGCTTGATGTACGCACTGGATACAGCAGATATTCTGGGAGGCCCGAATGAAGACCACGGAGGGGTGACACTAGTATAAAGGGGATCTAATCGTTGCAGATTTAAACGTGGCGGCAATGCCCTCGAGTGTGTGCTCTGGACACCAATGAACACGACTTCCGTGACGCTTGGTTGTTGCTCGGTTGCGCCTCGTTTCCTTATTTCGGGCATGAACATTAAGAGTTGGAGATATCGGTATGACCAACAACCTATAATGTCGATGTGTTCTGGCTATAGCGCCTCCACTTCCAACCAGTTTAGCATAGGCCACCTCAGTGAGGCGCTGAAGGGGCAACATTGAAGACTTGATTGAAACATTTCTTCTCTCAAGTTTCAACGTGATGCGAAAAAGATGGCTAGATTCGTCTTGTCCGTGGGCGGTAGAAATTGGATAGGAGGACTGTATGGGGGTATACATAGGTTATAAAATCCAAAATCGTTAGCTGATAACGGCAAGATTAGTATCACTGAAGGACTACGTAATAGTTTGCGACTTACTGAACCCAGCGCTGCCCCATGTCTGCAAGAGTTGGTCAGCAAATAATCCGTTCTTCCTTCAGTCCGACCTACATTTCGTCAGGCCAGAAATTTTCTGAGAAAGAAAAGGGAAGTTGAAATTCAAGCACACCTCGCGCCTAAGTTGGGTTCGTGCTTACCGCAGAAGGAGAGCATCGGATGAGGGAAAACGGTAAGATTTTATCTAAAGAACGGTTCCTCGCCGAATTGGTCGTGCGGGTGGGAGCATTGCCCCGTGTCTTTTGCTGCGCGAGCCGCCTTTTAGGTGATGGAGGGAGGAGCGCGGCGATGGGACTTGGGATTTGCAGAAGGCAATGGCCCTGTGGTGATGACATTATAGATATGGCACTTCGCACTTGACGTGATGTGGAAGAAGGAGAGGATTGTGGCCTCCTTGAGGCAATTATATCTTACTTGAAAAGTGATCGGCCGATCAACTGAAGTCGAATTCCCGCACTCACCTGTCAAATAGCCTGCCTTTCTGCGTCGTGGAGTCAGAAATACGGAATACAGAAAGGTATGGAGTCGGGTGTACTAATCAATATTAGTATCACTTCTTCGGGGTTGGGTTTCAGACGAAATTGTGGCGCGAGTGAATATATAGTCTCAGCGGGTAGAAGACAGCAAGCCAATCCTTGCAGCGGTGATGGATCCGGCTCCGTGACCCGTCGCACCCATTTGAAATGGTCTTATGTAAGTACTGAGTCCGACAAGCGTCTCGCTGATAATTATTAGCCTCCTGAGTCTTCTCGCACACTGATGATCGATCACGACAGGGCAAGAGTGTCTCACCATTACATAAAACATTCACATTGCCTCAATCCCTCCACAGCGCACGTACTGGACGACCTTCGACTCCAGCGTTTCGTGACTCCGATGAAATCCTTTCTTGGATGAGGAAAATGTGATGGTTGTAGATCGGAGGCGTAATCTCGCCTAGAATTTTGGTTCTTGATGAACTGATGTTTGCTTAACCCGCTTAGTACAGTCCGTCTTTGGAGTTGATAGATGGCTAACAATGACATTACATTTGAGGTCGCACAAGACGAGGCTCGCCCCGCAAATTTCACACGACCTCTGGACCGATGCTTGTCCAATCCTTAACTGTGGAAACGCCGCGCGGACACATCTGCAGACATGCGGAGCCTTCCCAGGGCGACAGCGTCATCGCGAAAACCCTATCGGTTGAGTGAGGCTAGAGTGTTCTCGCAGCGGAAGGTAGGTACAAGAACAGATGTGACAATAAGATGTGCATGATGGAAATCGAGACCGAAATCGGGTATGAAGTTGACATGCAAGAATGGTAGCTATAGGGACTACTGCATGCCTCACATCACGACTACGCAATGCAATTCTGAACATATTTGTTGCATGGCCCTGACAATCCCTTCCGCAGCAGGACAAGTGCTTGCCAACTCGGCTCTCAATGCGGCGAACGATTGTCGGTTTTCTGGCCGATCAAGTGTGTTTCTGTATGTCTCAGGGAGGAGTACATGGTGGGGATATGACGATGGTGGACCTGTATTCAAGCTTGGACGATTGTCCCGAACACGCCTCATCATATTGCTCTGGGCGCTTGCATGGAGGTGATGATATGCTCGCTTCTTGCATCTTCCAAGACATGTATGGATGCAGTGCATGGGCAAGTGGAACGCAGGAATATGATAGTTGAGACTTGTGAACATAAGCATCAGAGTATTGGGAATGAGGCTAGCGATAGTATTCCTGACCGACACAATGCATCCACACAACGCCTAAGGCACGAAAACGGACGGGGTCCGCAGTGCCAAGGCTACACCAAACACACACGATGGTGAATGAGTAAGACACAGCGAACGACAATAGCAACGGAATCTTGAATGAAAGTTAGTGCCTCGGCATTATGACGGCTTTGCACGAGCTGGTGAGGCTACAGAATGAACTCAGAGTGGATGATATCAGATAGAGAACTACTGGCGCAGGAGTCTGAGCCCTTCTTCATTTACAAGGAGCGCCTCGGAATGGCGTCCGAGATTGTCAAGTGATATTTCAAGATTCCTGAGCGCTTGAGCCAAACCCGGGGTGTAGGATGTCGGTTGGAAGGCAACTAGCCCACGCCAGAGCTTCACACTTTCTTCATTCACAAGGAGTGCCTCAGAATGTCGTCCAAGGTTAGTGAGCGATACATCTAGACTCCCAAGCGCTACAGCCAAATCTGGGGTGAATGATGTCGGATGGGTGGCAACCAGCTCACGCCAGAGCTGCACACTTTCTTCGATCACCGTGAGCGCCTCGGAATGGCGTCCAACTTTGTCGAGTGATCCTTTAAGAGTCTGGAGCACTCGAGCCAAATCGGGGGTGTATGATGTTGAATGGGTGGCAACGAGCTTCCGCCAGAGTTGCACACTTTCTTCGATCACCGTAAGTGCCTCGGAATGGCGTCCAACTTTATTAAGTGATACATTAAGATTCTGGAGTGCTCCAGCCAAATCCAGAGTGTATGATGTTGGATGGGTGGTAACTAGCTCACGGCAGAGTTTCACGCTCTCTTCAATCACCATGAGCGCCTCGGAATGGCGTCCAATTTTGTTGAGTGATACATTAAGATTCTGGAGCGCTCCAGCCAAATCCGGAGTGTATGCTGTCGGATGGGTGGCCACTAGCCCACGCCAAAGTTGCACACTTTCTTCAATCATCATGAGCGCCTCAGAATGGCATCCAACTTTGCAGAGTGATACAAAAAGATTGCGGAGTGATCGAGCCAAATCCGGGGTGTATGATGTTGGATGGGTGGCAACTAGCTCGCGGCAGAGTTTCACGCATTCAATGATCACCGTGAGCGCCTCAGAATGGCGTCCAACTTTGTCAAGTGATACAAAAAGATTGAGGAGCGATCGAGCCAAATCCGGGGTGTATGATGTTGGATGGGTGGCAACTAGCCCACGGCAGAGTTTCACGCTTTCTTCAATCACCATGAGCGCCTCGGAATGGCGTCCAACTTTGTCAAGTGATACTTTAAGATTCCGGAGTGCTCCAGCCAAATCCGGGGTGTATGATGTTGGATGGGCGGCAACTAGCTTGCGCCAGAGTTTCACACTTTCTTCAATCACCGTGAGTGCCTCAGAATGGCGTCCAACTTTGTCGAGTGATACCTTAAGACTCCAGAGCGCTTGAGCCAAATCCACGGTGTATGATGTTGGATGGATAGCAACTAGCTCACGCCAGAGTTTCATGCTCTCTTTGATCACCATGAGTGCCTCGGAATGGCGTCCAGCTTTGTCAAGTGATACAAAAAGATTCTGGAGTGCTCGAGCCAAATCAGGGGTGTATGATGCTGGATGGGTGGCAACTAGCTCATGCCAGAGTTGCACACTTTCTTCAATCGCTGTGAGTGCCTCAGAGTGATGCCCAACTTTGTCAAGTGATGCAAAAAGATTCCGCAGTGCTCGGGCCAAACCCGGGGTGTATGATGTTGAATGGGTGGCAACTAGCTCACGCCAGAGTCGCACACTTTCTTCAACCACCATGAGCGCCTCGGAATGGTGTCCAACTGTGTCAAGTGATATTTGAAGATTCAGGAGCGCTCCAGCCAAATCCGGGGTGTATGATGTTGGATGGGTGGCAACTAGCTCACGACAGAGTTGCACACTTTCTTTGATCACCATGAGTGCCTCAGAATGGCGTCCAACTTTGTCAAGTGATACAAAAAGATTCCGGAGCGCTTGAGCCAAATCCAGGGTATGTGATGTTGGATGGGTGGCAACTAGCTCGCGCCAGAGTTGTACACTTTCTTGAATCACCATGAGTGCCTTGGAATGGTGTCCATCCCTGTCAAGTGATACAAAAAGATTGCGGAGCGCTCGAGCCAAATCTGGAATGTATGATGTTGGATGGGTGGCAACTAGCTCACGCCAAAGCTGCACACTTTCTTTGATCACCATGAGAGCCTTGGAATGGCATCCAACTTTGTCAAGTGATACAAAAAGATTCCGGAGTGCTCGAGCCAAATCCGGGGTGTATGGTGTTGGGTGGGTGGTGACTAGCTCACGCCAGAATTTCACACTTTCTTCAATCACCATGAGGGCCTCGGAATGGCGTCCGACTTTGTCAAGTGATACAAAAAGATTCCGAAGCGCTCGAGCGAGATCCGGGGTGTAGGATTCTGAGTCCGTCGACACAAGGCAACGGCACAGTGCAACGGAATCACTTGCCATCTCACATGCCTCCTGCAATCTTAAAAAGAACGCAAGATTCCCCCCCACATTGTCAAAGACATTGGCCAACATGTGAATGACTTCTTTGGAGGTCCGATCAACATTCAACTGAAGAGACGTGAGACTGAGCAAGGGCCTCAAATGATCGCTACTGATGATTCATACCTTGGCCCATTCAGGGAATGATGATAGACTAACGTACCCTTCCGTCCTCACACAGACTTCCACCCAGCGCAATATCTGCTCATTGAGAAATACGTGAATAGGCCCATTGGGTGCCTCCAGTGGCTCCTGAAATTGGTTGAGATGATGCACGAAATGCCGACATGCGTAATGGACGTGTTCGGGCAGCGCCTCTTGAGGAATGGGTGGCAGTTTAGCTTTTTCGGATAAGTCCATAATCAGCCCTAAATCTTTCATAGTCGAAAGTTCTTTATTCATGATTTTGATGCAGCACAAGGCCACTCTGTCGTTCTCCCTCCTCGCATCCACTCTAAATCGACCAAGTATGGGTGATTGTGGATCGACTCGGTCCGTGAGAAAGTCACGAAAAGATTGGTGCAGAATACGAATTGGCTTGCCAGGATCCCTTACTCCTGAGACGAGAGGTGTAAGTTGAGCTAATGTATATTGGATGTCCGACTCAAGCAGCGGTGAGAGAATGGCGTCCCAGGCTGCAACAGACAGTGGCTTCTGGGCGATTAGAATTGCTCCCATCACGATTGGATAGTCATGCACGAAATCGTTGTCCTTCCAGTTACACTTCTCCAAAATACTCGCATACAGGCTATCCATCTTTTCCTCGGCAGAAGCCTTTGATCGGCTGGGGTCATCATCGAGCAATTTCTTTAGCATCTTCGTGGCATTTCCACCGGTGACCTTCATGTAGCCAAACACAGTACTGATCCAAATGAACAAGCCGCCTGCTCGCTCTAATATACATTGGACCAATTCAACTTCCTCTCCTATTCCGACTTTCAAATCATCATGCACAGCCTTCAGTTCACGCAGTTGCGATCGGATGTAGGCAGTACAGTCATGCATGTTAGTATCGTCCGAAAGATTGATAGTGAGGCGATTGATGGGGTCATTAAGCGATAGAAAACGGTCAACAAGGTCGAAGTGCCTGGAAGTGACGAAGAATTTGATGTTGGGCGGTAGTTTTAGAACATCTTTTCGAAGTATGTTGGCAAGAAGTGGGAACGCCTCTGTGTCGCACTCATCTAACGCATCAATGATGATCACCATAGGACGATCAGACGAGGATGTCCTGAGACGGAGAGGTTCAGCCACTAATTTCTCGAATTGCGTCGCGAATGGGGCAGTCGAGAGGGCTGGGTCCTCCTGAAGAGTCGATATGAGGGAGGCACGGTATGCAGCGTCGTGGGTTGCCAGAGATCGAGCCACGCCGCTGAACAGATGATCCGGCCGCGACTGCTCGCCTGCTTTGAAAAAGAAGCTTGATGACGATATCTTTTCTCGTTTACACTCCGCTGCGATTGAGAGCACAACAGACGTTTTGCCTGCACCGGCTACAGCGGTCAGCAGTAATACACGATTCTTGCTATCCTCCATGGTACGACACCATGCCATAATACGCTCGATCAGATCAATCCTAGTGTCTGGCAGGCACGGGTGAGTGGAATCGTGATGGGGGACAATGGGATATTTAAGTTCATTCAGAACTTGATTGTTTGCTATCGCACCAACCATCAAGTCTGACTCCAGCTACGATAATGAGATCAGAACAGAAACATAACCGGGGATCAAACGGAACTACCTGGAACATTGCCAAGGCCTCGCCAAAATCTTTCTTTAAATCATCGAGCCTACTGGGATTCTTCATATGGGAGAAGAAGTTGCGGATACCAGGCTGTCTTTCCATCTTCCCACCCAATCGACAGACTTCAATTTGAATGCGCTCCAGCGCCCTACAAATTACTCATGTTATACAACCGGAGTGGCTTGCATAGAGCAGATACTACTTACTCGCTTAGCTTCTTGATGCTTTCAACCCACGACTTGGGCTTTTCATTAGATTCATCATAAGAAGTGATGGCTGCAACCACATTGACCATGGCGTCCCCGATATATTTTCCAAAACGCTCCAATTCTCTCTTATTTCCCCTGAATTTCTACACAGTCCAGATTGTCAAGTTCCGTTCCGGATCGATATAAATTACTACTAACTTTGATTTCAGTGAGGATGAGGAGTGCGGCATTGGTGGCGGCCTGTAGGGGAGGGAACACGCCCGACGCAGTATTGACGGCAGTGAGGACTGGAATTGCAACATCGCCTCCCATGGCGTGGAGATTATTGACCCTCTGCTTCAGCGACATGGTCAATAATGGAACGATGGGGAGAAAAGGTCGGTCGTGCAGTGGGTGGTGACACTCAAGTAGACGCTGCGCAGTTCACAGCCGTGCAAGGTGCAATTCATCCTTATGGAAAGTCTTGCGGCATATTCCATCCTCAACCGACTGAGAAGTCGCACCTGCCAACTAGCTTAGTTCTGCTCTGGGTTCGTTACGGGAGATTTGATGCAAAAGGAACAAAAATTCTTCGATCTTGCAGGAAGGCCAGCGCACATGGACTGTTGCATGTTCGCAAAACGTAGGGTGATGCGCCCCAGACGGGAGGATTTGGCATTGCCACCGCAGCTCACGACCTTGGTGTGCCACTGGACCCAGACGAAGCAGGTAAGTAGTTTAATAATGGTGCCCTGACACAAGCGGGCGAATTTGGATGTTTATTCTCCGATCAGTGTGGATCTCGAGTTGTACATAAATCCCCTGAATTTGAACACACCTCCAGAGGCTGAACCTCGCTACCGAAAATTTTGTCTATGGGCTCACCAGGGAACGACGACCCCTACAGGCAGCAAACCAATCCCTACAGCGATGATGGGTCCTTCACCCGAACATGTGGGTCAGAATAGGAGGAATTGGGTAACACGGCTGCACATTACCACAATTGCTCCGGATTCCTGGTGATCTAGTTCGGTGAAACCCGTCGTAGCACTGAAAATGGTATTATGTAATTAGTCCTGGCAAGCGTCTCGCTCCTCATCGTGGGTCATGATCGTGTGCAGCGGGCTGGATCTAGTGCAGAATCGCCATCGGCCATGCCATAGTCTGACCCGACGAAGCAAGCTCACTGGCACATCCCCGAATCGCTCTGGCTGTGTGACATCATGTTACGTCGAAGCTTCTTTCATTATTCTCCAACTTACGGAACAAAATAATTACTTCCTCCTCGATAGGATCCTGCCACATCTCATCTTTTCTACGGGGATCCCTAATCGCGTTGGCTCGATCCCAATCACCACGGCTCAAAATACCTCCTGCATATGTTGTGTCCATTACACCCGCTTATCATGATGATATTTTCTTCGACACCCAATTGTAGAACATTTGAGTGTTCATGGCCCTTAGGAATGGCTTGCATTGCAAAGGAAAGTTCGCCTGTTGCCTGTCTTGGGCATGTCCGTTGTGGGCCGCAGGCGACCCAGTGGTTCACTATACTCATAAATGGATGCAGGAGTAGCATGTCAGAACTTACGCGACCGAGAAATACGTTCGCTTGGGAATTGATGACCACTCCTTGTGCCGAAATATGCACAATCGGGGTCAGCGAGTCGAATTCACGAGTGTGCAAAAACGTAGATTCCTCCCACGATTTATATTACCTTCAGGATTGCGAGAACCAACTGTCTCCCTCAGGGCAGCTCCTCCCTTCTTACGTTCTTCCTCCGTGTCGAGATGTTCCAAGTCCTTCTCATAATTGTACGGAAGATGCATTTTGGAATCTTGTCCACCTTTTCATCATCGATGAAATCCTGAACTGTTATTCGCGGACGAAGTAAGTTGTGATGGTAGTAAGTAGATCTAAAGCGTAATCGATCTCTTTGAACTTTGGTTGAACTTGACGAACTTAACCCGCTTCGTAGTCCGGCTTTGGAGTTGATATATCGCGACTCGGATAATCACATCGCAGTGAAGCCACGCAACAAAGTCGAGACGAGACTTCCACTGTGCATGCATGTATGTTCTGCGGAATAGATACACGAAAAGTAACTGTGTCCTCCTTCGTCTCAGATACTCCATTGACAAGTCCCGCCCTATCGATATTCCCATCGCCACTGTGCTCACGGCCTCTGGATTTCCGATCTTCAACATTCAGATGTCGTGTGGACATGTATTGCACGCAGGCAAAGCACTCACGGGGCAATACTGTTCCCGCAAATACTCTGTTGCCGGGTGAGGCTAGGGTACAAGAGCGGATGTGACAATGAGATGTGCGTGGAGACCGAACTTGAAGCCCTACATAATACAGATATGGAGTGTGCTAGCATATAGAGCTGACGAGATTGAGAATGGCAGGACTGCTGCCACATGCCTGGACCGATAGACCTCGTGTTAACCTCACGTCACGATTAGGTCGCACTGATATAACCAAATGAAAAAAGAATGAAAGGAAAGCAGTCCCGTCCTATTCGTACCATTATCATTTCACACTGGGCGGGTGGTCGACTCAGGTAGTATTCGTCCACTTCTTTCTGGCTCCATTCACATTCCAGGTCACTTCACCATTCCATTCTCATCAACAATAGACTCAAAGTTGACCCCTCCGTACCTACAGAGCCAAAGAAGGAATCCCAAAGTTTGTCTCAAATCCATTTCGGCATCATCATCCTCAAACGCAAGACGCCCCAATCGAATAACTCCCAATACCGACGCGAGTCCTTACCATCACTTGAAAATGTTCAGCATGTACGCCAATGGAGGAGCAATGCACTTTGGGGGGTTGGTTGGTTGGGGTTAGTTCATCGATTTCACCATCTCCACACCACGACATGAAGTCCTGACACTAAATGTGAACGGCAATGAACTGCGCAGTGGTTACGTGAAGCTAAGTTCCTTGAACATGTGGTGTCATCCCCTCCCGACGAACCAAATAACCTCCGGATGCACCCCCTAGCGGCTTCGAGATGTTGAAGTGTGCGTGTTGCGCAATGTTGGGCCGTCCAGGACTCCAAACATGTCTTTCGGAAACCCCAACCCTGCAGAAGAGGTGCTGGTAAATGTTAAGAAAACAAAACGCTCACGAACGCTCAAAATGCCAAATGAACCAACCTCTAGGAATGATTCATGTTTTTTGGTTGTCTCGATGCGATAGGCTTCTCGTTCTTTAACGACCCTGTGAATACGCAAGACCTGAACAGGATTTCCATTGGCTGTCGCACTGCCTGGAGCCTGATGTATGCACTGGATACAGCAGATATTCGGGGAGGCCCGAATCAAGTCCACAGAAGGGTGACACTAGTATAAAAGTGATCTAATCGTTGCAAATTTAAATGTGGCGGCAATGCCCTGAGTATGTACTGTGGATTCACCGATGAACAGGACTTCCAAGACGCTACTCCATCTTGGGTGTTGCTCGGTTGCGCCTCGTTTCCTTATTGTGGGCATGAAATTGAGAAAGACTCGTTGGAGATATCGGTACTGCCGTGTTGACCAATGTCGATGTGTTCTGGCTATAGCGTCTCCACTTCCGACCAGTCTATATAGCATAAGCCACCTTAGTGAGGCACTCAAGAACGGGGCAACATCGAAGACTTGATTGAAACATTTCTTCTCTCGAGCTTCAACGCGATGAGAAAAAGATGGGTCATCATTGCTAAGTAGATCAAATTCATCTTTTGGGACCCGTACCCGTGCGGTAGAAATTGGATAGAGGAACTGTGTGGGGGTATACATAGATCATAAAATCGTTGGCTGATAACGGCAAGATTAGCGTCACTGAGGGACTATGTAATAGTTCTCGACTTACTGAATCCAGCGCTTCCCCGTGTCTGTAAGAGTTAGACAGCAGACTATCCGTGGTTCCTTCAGTCCAACATACGTTTCGTCACGCTGGAAAGAAAAGGGAAGTTGGAATTTTAAGCACACTCCGCGCCTGAGTGTTTACCGCAGAAGGGCAGCGTCAGATGGGGGAAAAGAGTAAGATTCTGCACGGCTAAAGGACGGCTCCTCGCAAAATTGATCGCACAGATGAAAGCGGGACCCCGTGTCTTTTGCTGCGCTAGCCGCTTTGTAGATGACAGGAGGAGAAGCGTGACAATTAATTAATGGGACTTGGGATTTGCGGAAGGTTGTGGTCCTGTGGTGCTCTTCACACTTGACGTGAGGGACAGATGTGGAGGAAGGGATGGATTGGGGCCTCCTCCTTGCCTGCTCCTCTGCGCCGTGGAGTCGGGAGTACAGGTCCGGAATGTTTCCAACACGTCAAAGCGAAATTGCGAAATTATGGCAAGTGAATATGTTGTCCGGATCCGGGAAGACAGCAACCCAACCTTTCAGCAATGATGGGTCGCTGGTGCGCCTCTTCACTCCGGGCTCCCGGCGATAACCTCCGCACCTGGATCCAACAATTTGAAGCAATCAGGCCAGCTTGCGCCCCATTTCTGATCGCAGCCATGCCCATTTCAACTTGAAATGATCTTAATGAGTCCCGACAAGCGTCTCGCCGCTTAGTCCCCTGAGTCTGATGATCGATCACGGCAGGGGAAGAAAGTCTCCACCGGTAAAACTTTCACATAGCCGCAATCCTTTTGCAGCGTATGGCCTTCGACTCCAACCATCCACCAGGCCGGCGTAAAGTTGAGTGCACGTCGACACTGTTTTGAATTCCAGCTGCAAGGAATCTTGGAGGAATCCTCACGCATCAAAATGACCAAGGTCAGTGAACCGAATTCATGGTTGGAATGAGTAGCGTGCAGGAACAGGCGGTTCTCCAAGCATTTCGTTTCTCCCAATGATTCATATTTACCTTGAAGATTGCAAGAACTAACAGCCTCCCTCTGAGCAGCTCCACCCATCTTACGCCCTTCCTCCATGCCGAGACGTTGTTTTCCTTCCCACAATCGTACGAAACATTCGCTTCGATGAAATCCTGGATGGCTGTTCTTGGACGAAATAATTCCAGAAAATGTAATGGTAGTAGATCGAAAGCGAGCTTCCACTGTGTGGGTTCCGCGGAATAAGTAGATACACGAAAATAAAGTAAGAAATAACAAAAAGCCAGTCCCCTTCGTCCCAGATACTCTATTGACAAGTCCCGCTTTATCAATATTCCCGCCGCCACTGTGCCCACGGCTTCTGGATCGATCTTTGTATCCAATCTTTAACATTCGGACGTCGCGTGGACATATATGCACACAGGCAAAGCCTTCTCAGGGCAATACCGTTCCTACAAATACTCTGTTGGCTGAGCGAGACTACATAGGGTCCCTGTTCTTACGCAGTTACAAGAACGGATATGACAACGAGGTGTGCGTGAAACTGATGAGATTGAGAATGGCAGAACTGCTGCCACCGATAGACCTGGGGTTGACCTCACACGACTAGGCCATCCAGTTCTCTGACCACAAATGTATTTATCCTGTTTGAACCTGCCGCCCTGACAATCGTTGGCGGGGCAGAATTACCTGTTGCGCCCAATGCGGCAAGTGATTGCGGGTTCTCTGGTTGATCGAGTATATTTCTGCGCATCGTGAGGAAGAGTGGTGGGGATATGACATGATGAAGCGAAGTTCAATCTCGTAGGCTTGTGTTTGAAGATTGTGAATATGCTTCCTGATTTACAGGACGCACTGGACGCTTGCGTAGGATTGATGCCAACAATTGTCGTGTGAGTGCTACACATACTCGCATCTTGTGTCTTCCGAGACAAAACGGTGCGTGAGCGATGCAGAAATGTGATAGTCAAGGCTCGTGCCCATAAACATCAGGGAATTAGGAATGATAGCATGATGACGACTACGTCCGCACATCGCCCAAAGCACGAAAACGGACTGAGTCTGCATTCCCAAGGCTACATCAAACATGCACAATAGTGGGTGAGTAGCGGATAGCAAACGACTAATAGAAATATATTCTTCAGTGAAGCGCAGGGGCGGGCAGCTCTTCATGAGCTGGTGAGGCTGCAGAGTGATCGTGTCAAACCCAGATATCGGATGAATAACAACTAGTAGTACAAGACTCTGAGCCTTTCTTTATTTACAAAGAGCGCCTCGGAATGGCGTCCAAGATTGTCGAGTTTGACACTTTTTTCGCTCATGAGGAACGCCTCAGGGTGTCCAAGATTGGTGGGTGATACATCGAGACTCTCGAGCGCCAGAGTTTGACACTTTCTTCGATCACCGCGAGCGCCTCGGAATGCCGTCCGAGGTTGTGGAGTGATACAAAAAGAGACTCGAGCGCTCGAGTGAAATCTGAGGTGCATGATGTCGGGTGAATGGCAACTAGTTGTCTTACACTTTCCTCGATCATCACGAGCGCCTTGGAATGCCGTCCGAGTTTGTGCAGTAACGCAAAAAGATTCCTAGCGCTCGAGCCAAACTTGGGGTGTACTGTGTCGGATGGACGGCAACTAGCTCGCGCCAGAGCTTGACACTTTTTTCAATCGCTGGAAGTGTTTCGGGATGCTGTCCAAGTTTTTCAAGTGACGCAAAAAGATTCTCAAGTGCTCGAGCCAAATCCGAGGTGTGAGATTAGATAGATAACAACTAGCTTGCACCAGAGTTTGACAATTTCCTCGATCACTGCGAGCGCCCCGGGATGCCGCCTGAGATTGTTGAGTGATACGAAAAGAGACCTGAGCGCCCGAGCCAAATCGGGGGTGTATAATTGAGTCCACAGACGTAAGGTAATGGCAACAACGCAATCGAATCATCTGCCAACTCACACGCCTTCTGCAATCTCGAAAAGAACCCAAGATCAACGCTCAACTGAAGGAACATGAATCTGAACAAGATCCTCAAATGAACGCTATTGATGATTCGTACCTTGGCCCATTCAGGGAACGATGATATGCTGATGTAACCTTCCATCCTCATACAGACTTCCACCCAGTACACTATTTGCTCGTTGAGAAATATGGCAACAGACCTATTGGGTGCCTCTAGTGGCTTCTGAACTTGGGTGAGATAGACGAGATGGCGACATGCATAATCGACGTGTTCCGGGAGGAATGGGTGACAATTTGAAGTGTGGGAAGAAAAGCCCCTCAGTCAGCTCTAAATCCTTCACAGTGAAAGACCTTGGGTAGGTGATTGTGGATCAATTCAGAAAGTTGCGAAAAGATCGATGCACAATACGGATCGGTCTGTCTGACTCCTCGACTCCTCGACTCCTGGAGGGGTGTAAGTTCGGCCAACATATACCGGACGGATGATTTCAGGAGCGGTGACGGAATGACATCCCATGCTAGTGGCCTTAGGATTGCTCCCATCACAATGGGGCCGTCATACACAAAATCATTGTACTCCCGATCGCACTTCTCTAAGATGCTCGTATATAGCGCATCCATCACTTTCTCAGCGGAGACCTTCGATTGGTTGACGCTGGGATTGAGAAGTGTGTTTAGCGCCCTCGCAAGCTCACCGCTAGCAACTTTCACGTAGCGAAAGATGGTACCGATCCAAACGAACAAGCCACGCTGCAATATGGCTTGGACCAATTTATCCTCGTCCTCAATTCAAACCAGGAGGTACATCCTTCAGTTCGCGCAGTTGTGAGCGGATGTAGACAGCGCAGTCATGGACATTAGCATTGTCTGAAAAATCGATAGTGAGGCGATCAATAGGGTAATTGGATGATAGGAAACGGTCAACGAGGTTGAACTGTCTCGAAGTGTTCATCTAACACATCAATGATGACCACCATAGGACAACCAGACGGAGAGGTCCAGCCACGGAATTGCTTCGCGAACGGGGCCGGCAAGAGAGCTGGATTCTTCTGAAAAGTCGCTATGCGGCATACTGGGTCGTTTGTTGCTAGAGATCGAGCCATGCTGCTAAACAGACGATCCGGCCGCGACTGCTCACCCGCTCTGAAAACGATTTCTTTCGCACTCTGCAATTGAGAGCGCAATAGATGTCTTGTCGACGCCGGCCACGGCGCTCTGCAGTGATACGCAATTCTCGCTATTCCCCGTGTTACGACACCAGGCCATAATATACTCGATCCGACCGGTCCTAGTGCCTTTCAGGCATGCCTGAGATGGGTGACAATGGGATACCTGGGTCCATTGGGAACAGAAGAATTCACGACTCCACGAATTAACCGATTTTGATTGTTTGCTATTGCACCAACTGTCAAACTTGTCCGCAGCTACATGGTTACGATAATGAGATCAGAGCAGCAACATGACCGACGAGGATCAAACACAATTACCTTGAAGAATGTCGAGGCCGCGCTAAAATCTTCCCTTGAATCATCAATCCTGCTGGGGTTCTTCGTGTGGGGGAGGGGGTTGCAGGTGCCTGACTGTCTTTCCATCTTTCCGCGCAATCGATCGATTTCGATTTGAATACATTGCCGCGCGTCACAGAGTACCGATGTTATGCGACAGCAATGGCTTGCATAAGAGCAGATACTACTTACTCGCTTAGCTTCGTGACACTTTCCATCCACGGCTTAACCTCTTCGTTAGACGCATCGTACAAATCGATGACTGCAACCACATTGTCTGCGATATATTTCCCAAAACTCTCCCATTTCCCCTGAACATCTACATAATGCATATTGTTAACTTCCGCTCCTGGCTCGGTATAAATTATTACTAACTTTCATCTCGCTGAGGATCAGGTGTGTGGCACCAGTGGGAGATCGTAAAGGAGGGAACAACCCCAATGCAGCATTGACAGCGGCGAGAACTGGAAGTGCAACATCACCTCCCGCGGCTAGGAGACCAATGACAAGCAGAAGGAAGGATGAAGTGGAAAGGTCTGATGCGCAACGGATGATAATACTCGAGTGGACACTGCGCAAGTTCACGGCGAGTGCAATTCATCCCTTTGGAAGTCCTGTGGCAGATTCCATCCTCTCACGCAGAATCAACTGACATGGTTCGCAGCTACTTATGCTGACTCTCTAAGTACCCTAGGGCTTGCTACGTGAGATTTGGTGTGAAGTTTGCAACATGAACATACATACTTCGATCTCGTAGGAAGCTGGGCCGTACCAGCAGCAGGTGTATGTGGACTGTCGCGTGGTTGCAAAGCGAGTGGTGATGCACAATAGGCAGTAACAAGGCAGGATCCGAGAGGATGGCAGAATGGGGGGATTTGGCATTGCCGCTGGGGCTAACGACCTTGTGGTGTCACTGGATCCCAACAAAGCAGATAAGGGGGAAGATGGCGCTCTAACGCTGGCTGACAAATTTGTATGCTTAATTCCGCTCCACTTAGGTGTTGGGCCTCAAGTAATTGGGCCTCGAGTAAGTCAGTTGTAAATATTGTTTTGAATTTGAATTGAATCAGGACATACCTCCACCCCAGAGACTGGCGTATTCAAATGTCGCTGCCCAAAATCCTGTCTATAGGCTCACCATGGAAGGACAATGTTGAAATAGATCGACTGCGGCAAGATCAATTTTGACCACACCTCGTGTTGTTTGAGCAAGACATGACGACGCGCCGGTACGCATATCATGCCCATATCGGCTATCCGATATGATACCCTTTTACCATGTGTTTCGTGTTTCACTGTTGATTGCCTTCCACATGTAGCGCTGTCGCGTATCTCACTTTCTTATTACTTTTGTCTGATATTCGTGTTATTACTTTAACTACTTATACCGCTGTGCGGTTACAATATCAAGTTGGTTGTTCCCCGTTATCCGAGTGTCCCCGCTGAGAGCTACATAACAACACCTCGCGCGCCCAAGTTGGGTTCGTGCTTACCGCAGAAGGACAGCATCAGATGAGGGAAAACAGCAAGATGATTTCTAAAGAACGGTTCCTCGCCAAATTGATCGCACAGATGAAAGCGGACCCCGTGTCTTTTGCTGCGCAAGCCGCTTTGTAGGTGATAGAGGGAGAAGCGTGAGAAAGGGACTTGGGAGGTAATGGTCATCATAGATATGTCTGGCAAGGGACAGATGTGGAAGAAGGGAGGATCGATATTGTGGCCTCCTCCTTGGGGCATTATTTCTTACTCGAAGAGTGATCGGCTGATCAACCGATCAAGGTCGAATTCCCGCACTCACTTGTCAAACAGTCCGCCCTTCTGCGTCCTGGAGTCAGAAAGGAATGGAGTCGGAAGTCACTGATTAGTATCACATCCTCGGGACGATGCTATTACATAAGGAAGAAAATGCCAAGCTTGCCGAGTTGTTGACTTCCGGATTCGGGAATCGGCGGTGCGCTCTCCAGATCGGTGCTCATTAGAAACTGCACCGCATTCTTCATTGCTTGTAAACCTCGCGAAAGTAGCATGAGAATCAACTCATATATTCCAAATCGACCCCGGACAGGTTCCTCGATAATGAGTCCTGACAAGCATCTCGCTCAGGCTGATAATTATCAGACTCCCGAGTCATCTCTCACACTAATGATCGGTCAAGGCAGCTCCACAATTAAAACTTTCATATAGCTGCAATCCTTCCGTGCGCAGCCCACGTACTGGACGGTTTTCGGCTCCAGCCATCCGCTGGCTGAGACGGCGTGTTTTTCCACAAAGTTGAGTTCCCTAGCTCTGAGCCAGCTCCGCCCTTCTTATGCCCTTCCTCCGTGCCAAGGCGTCCCTTTTCCTTCCCAAACATGCGTTCATGACTCCGATGAAATCCTGGATGGCCGTTCGTGGATGAAGTAGTTCCGGAAAATGTGCAATCTCGCCTGGACTTTTGGTTGATGAACTGATGTTTGCTTAACCCGCTTAGTATGACCAACGATGACATCACATTGAGGTCACACAAGGCGAGCCTTGCCCCGCAAATTTCACATGGCCTCTGGACCGATGCCTGTGTCCAATCTTTAACCATGGAGACGTCGCACACACACACACACAGACATGCGCAGCCCCCTCAGGGCTATACCGTCATCGCGAAAACGCTATCGGTTGAGTGAGGTGAGAGTCCCCTGTTCTCCCAGCGGAAGGTAGTTACAAGAATATATATGTGGCATAAGACGTGCATGGAGATCGAGTCCTAAGTCCTACATAATTAATACAGATATGGAGTATGAAGTGGACAAGAATGGTAGCAATATGGGCTCCTGCCACAATGCCCCACGTCACGACTAGGCAATGGAGCAATGGAATTCTCTGTTGACCCTGACAATATTCTCTTTCGCGGCAGGACAAGTGCTTGCCAACTTGGCCCTCCCAATTCCGCTCCACGCAGTGAATGGTTGTCAGCTTTCTGGTCGATCAAGTATGTTTCTGTATGTCTCGGGGAGGAGTGATGGGGATATAACGATGGTGAAGCAGAGTTCAGCCTTGTGGACCGGTATTCAAGCTGGGTGATTGTCCCGGACATGCCGCATGATATACATATCGCTCCAGAGGCTTACATGGGGTTGACGACATGCTCGCTTCTTGCATCTTCCAAGACATGTATGGATGTGGTGCATGGGCGATGCAGGAATACGGTAGTTAAGACCTGTGTGCATAAGCATCAGAGTATTGGGAATGAAGTGGCTCCTGATCTGCGGCCCTAGGCATGAAAACAGGTCGAGTCTGCATTACCAAGGCTATGCCGAAAACACACAATGTCGGGTGAGTAACACGCTGCGAACAACAAATAGCAATAGAATCTTCAACGAAAGTTAGAGCCTTGGCATCTTTTGCATGAGCTGGTGAGGCTGCAGAATGATCGTGTCGAACCCGGAGTGGATGATATCAGATAAATGACAACTACTGGCGTAGGAGTCTGAGCCTTTCTTTCTTGACAAGGAGTGCCTCAGAATGACATCCGAGGTTGTCAAGAGATATTACAAGATTCTCAAGCGCTCGAGCCAAATCCGGGGTGTATGATGCCGGATGGGTGGCAACTAGCTCGCGCCAGAGCTTCACGCTTTCTTCATTCACAAGGAGTGCCTCAGAATGTCGTCCAAGGTTGGTGAGCGATACATCTAGATTCCCAAGCGCTCCAGCCAAATCCGGGGTGTATGATGTTGGATGGGTGGCAACTAGCTCGCGCCAGAGTTGCACACTTTCTTCGATCACCATGAGTGCCTCAGAATGTCGTCCAACGTTGTTGAGTGATACAAAAAGATTCCGGAGCGCTCGAGCCAAATCCGGGGTGTATGATGTTGGATGGGTGGCAACTAGCTCGCGCCAGAGTTGCACACTTTCTTTGATCACTGTGAGCGCCTCGGAATGACGTCCAACTTTGTTGAGTGATACAAAAAGATCCCGGAGCGCTCGAGCCAAATCCGGGGTGTATGAGGTTGGATGGGTGGCAACTAGCTCGCGCCAGAGTTGCACACTTTCTTCAATCACCATGAGTGCCTCGGAATGGCGTCCAACGTTGTCAAGTGATGCTTTAAGATTCCGGAGCGCTCGAGCCAAATCCGGGGTGTATGATATTGGATGGGTGGCAACTAGCTTGTGCCAGAGTTGCACACTTTCTTCAATCACCGTGAGTGCCTCGGAATGGCGTCCAACTTTGTCAAGTGATACTTGAAGATTCCGGAGCGCTCCAGCCAAATCTGGGGTGTATGATGTTGGATGGGTGGCAACTAGCTCGCGCCAGAGCTTCACACTTTCTTCATTCACAAGGAGTGCCTCAGAATGTCGTCCAAGGTGGGTGAGCGATGCATCTAGATTCCCAAGCGCTTGAGCCAAATCCGGGGTGTATGATGTTGGATGGGTGGCAACTAGCTCACGCCAGAGTTGCACACTTTCTTCAACCACTGTGAGCGCCTTGGAATGGTGTCTAACTTTGTTAAGTGATCCATTAAGATTCCGGAGCGCTCCAGCCAAATCTGGGGTGTATGATGTTGGATGGGTGGCAACCAGCTCACGCCAGAGCTTCGCGCTTTCTTCATTCACAAGGAGTGCCTCAGAATGTTGTCCAAGGTGGGTGAGTGATGCAGCTAGATTCCCGAGTGCTCGAGCCAGCTCCGGGGTGTGTGACTCTGAGTCCGTAGACACAAGGCAACGGCACAGTGCAACTGAATCACTTGCCAACTCATATGCCTCCTGCAATCTTAAAAAGAATGCAAGATTTCTCCTCACATTGCGAAACACTTTGACCAACATGTGAATGACTTCTTTGGACGCCCGATCAACGTTCAACTGATTGGAACATGAGACTGAACAAGAGCCCCAAATGATCGCTACTGATGATTCATACCTTGGCCCATTCAGGGAACGATGATATACTAATATACCCTTCCGTCCTCACACAGACTTCCACCCAGCGCGATATTTGCTCATTAAGGAATGCGTGAATAGGCCCATTGGGTGCCTCCAGTGGCTCCTGACATTGCCTGAGATGATGCACGAAATGCCGACATGCATAATGGACATGTTCAGACAGCGCTTCTTGAGGAATGGGGGGCAGCTTAGCTTTTTGGGGTAAGTCCTCCATCAGCCCCAAATCCTTCATAGTGGGAAGATCTTTATTCAAGATTTCGATGCAGCGCAGGGCCACTCTATTGTTCTCCCTCCTCGCATCCACTCCAAATCGACCAAGTATGGGTGATTGTGGATCGACACGGTCCATGAGAAAGTCACGAAAGGATTGGTGCAGAATACGAATTGGCTTGCCAAGATCCCTTATTCCTGAGACGAGAGGTGAAAGTTGAGCTAATGTATATCGGACGTCCGACTCCAGCAGTGGTGAGAGGATAGCATCCCAGGCCGCAACAGATAGTGGCTTCTGTGCAATTAGAATTGCTCCCATCACGATCGGGTAGTCATGCACAAAATCATCATCCTTCCAGTTACACTTCTCCAAAATACTCGCATACAGCCTATCCATCATTTCCTCAGCGGATGCCTTTGATCGGTTGAGATCTTCATCCAGCAGGTTCTTCAGCATCTTCACAGCATCACTACCGCTGACCTTCATGTAATCAAAGACAGTACTGATCCAAATGAACAAGCCACCCGCCCGCTCCCGTATCCTTTGGACTAATGTATCTTCTTCCCCGATTCCATCTTCCAAACCAGGATGCACGTCCTTCAGTTCGTGTAGTTGTGATTGGATGTAGATAGAACAGTCATGCAGGTTAGCATCGTCCGAAAGATCGATGGTGAAGCGATCGATAGGGTAATTAGGTGATAGGAAACGATCAACGAGGTCAAATTGTCTCGAAGTGAGAAAGAATTTGATGTTAGGTGGTAGTTTTGGGACTGCTTTCCGAAGGATATCGGCAAGACGTGGGAATGACTTTGTGTCGCACTCATCTAATGCATCAATGATAATCGCAATGGGACGGTCAGACGAGGATGTCCTGAGACGGAGAGGTTCAGCCACTAGTTTCTCGAATTGCGTCGGGAACGAGGCAGTCGAGAGGGCTGGATCCTCCTGAAGAGCGGATATGAGGGAGGCACGGTATGCAGCGTCGTGGGTTGCCAGAGATCGGGCCATGCCGCTGAACAGATGGTCCGGCCGCGACTGCTCGCCTGCTTTGAAAAAGAAGCTTGCTGATGACATGTTTTCTCTTTTACACTCCTCTGCGATCGAGAGCGCAACAGATGTCTTGCCGGCACCGGCCACGGCCGTTAGGAGTAATACACGATTCTTGCTATCCTCCGTGGTACGACACCACGTCATAATACGCTCGATCAGATCGATCCTAGTGTCTGGCAGGCACGGGTGAGTTGAATCGTGATGGGGGACAATGGGATATTTGAGTTCATTCAGAACTGAGGAATCTTCTACTCCACGAGTTAACCGATCTTGGTTGTTTGCCATTGCACCAACCGTCAAGTTTGTCTGCAGCTATGTGGTTTCGATGAGATCAGAACAGAAACATTATCGGGGATCAAACGGAATTACCTGGAACATTGCCAAGGCTTCGCTAAAATCTTTCTTTAAATCATCGATCCTACTGGGGTTCTTCATATGAGAGAACAAGTTGCGGATACCAGATTGCCCTTTCATCTTTCCACGCAATCGACCAATTTCAATTCGAATGCGCTCCAGCGCCCTACGAAGTACCTACGTTATAGGATGGTTTCGCCTGCATAGAGCAGATCTACTTACTCGCTCAGCTTCTTGACGCCTTCCACCCACGGCTTAGGCTCTTCGTTAGATCCATCATACGAATCGACGGCCGTAACCACATCGACCATGGCGTCCCCGATATGTTTTCCAAAACGCTCCCATTCTTCCTTATTTCCCCTGAACTTCTGCACAATGCGGATTGTCAACTTCCTTTCCAGGATCGGTATAAATTGTTACTAACTTTGATTTCTGTGAGGATGAAGAGTGTGGCACCGGTGGCGGCCTGCAGAGGAGGGAACACGCCCGATGCAGTATCGACGGCGGTGAGAACCGGAATTGCAACATCGCCTCCCACGGCGAGGAGATGATTGACCCTCTGCTTCAGCGACATGGTCAATAATGGGTGGATGGAAGGGTGGGGATGAAAGGTCAGACACGCAGCAGGTGATGACACTCAAGTAGAGGCTGCGCAGCCATGAGATCGCCGCAAGGCGCAATTCATCCCATTGGCGCACTTATGGAAAGTCTTGCGGCAGATTCCATCCTCTAATGCAGAACCAATTGAGAAATCGATCCTAGCTGCTTGCACCCATCTATCTTGGTCCTGTTCTAGGTTCGCTACGGGAGATTTGAAAGTTCGGCAACAGGAACGAACATTCCAGGAAGGCCAGTGCCAGGCGCACATGGGCTGTTGCATATTCGCAAAATGTATAGTGATCCGCCCCGCAAGTAACAAGAAGATAGCGGAATGGGAGGATTTAGCACAGCTAAGGACCTTGGCGTGTCACTGTGACCCGGGCGAAGCAAGTAAGTGGTACGTTTAAAAATGGTGCCCTGACACAAATTTGAATTAATGCTTGTTCTCCTGGACCTCGAGTGACATCTGAATTTGAACACACCTCCAGAGGACGGACCTATGGGTTCACCACGGAACAACGATGACAGTACGGTAAGACGACCCTTATACAGGCAGCAAACCAATCCCTACAGTGATGACGGGCCCTTCGCCCGAACATGTGGGTCAGAATAGGAGGGATTGGGTAACACACCTACATCATCGCTCCGGATTCCCGGTGATCCAGCTCGGTGAAACCCGTTAACGCCCTCCCCCATCGAAAATGGTATTATGTAATGAGTCCCGGTGGTCTCGATCTCCTCATCATGATCGTATGCAACAAACCGCATCCCAAAAACGCTCTGGTTGTATGACATGTTATGTCAATCTCGAAGCTTCTTTCCACCTCGTGGAACATAATCACTTCCTCAACAGGATCCTGCCACATCTCGTCTCTTCCACGGCTCCCCAAGCACGTTGGTTCGATCCCAATCTCCACGGCTCAAGACTCCTGCATATGTTGGGTCCACCGTTGATTATAATGATAATTTCTTCGACACGCAATTGTAGAACATTCGAGTGTTCACACCACTTGGGAATGGCTTGCTTTGCAAAGAAAAGTTTTTCTATCCGCTCCTGTCTTGCGCATGCCCGATGACATGCAGATGTGGGCCGCAGGCGACACAATTTCTCAGTGGTTAATTACGCCTAAATTAGCAGCCATGCTCAGGCGACTTAGATCAAATGAGAGACTGAATGCATGCATGCAGGAGTAGCTGTCAGGACTTACGCGACGTTTACTTGAATGACCACTTCTTTTCGTGCCGAAGTCGGCATAAAACAGTCATGACCGGGGTCAGCGAGTCGAATTAATTCACGAGTGTAGATTCCTTCATTTCCTTCCAACGATGATTTATATTCAGGATCGCCAGAACCAACTGTCTCCCTCTGATAGGCAGGATCCCAGCCTCTACTAAAGTAGATCCCTCTGAGCAACTGCTCCCTTCTTACGTTCTCCCTCCGCGCGTGTCGAGATGTTCCAAGTCCTCGTCCACATTTTCATCATCGATGAAATCCTGATCGGACGAAGTAGTTGTGGAAAATTGCGCATGTCTACGAAATAGATACGCGAAAATAAAGTAAGAAAGAACCGTCCTCCATCCCAGATACTCCATTGACAAGTCGCTTTATCGATATTCCCGTCGCCACTGTGCTCACGGCCTCTGGACCGATGCTTGTGTCCAATCTTCAACGTTCAAACGTCGCGTGGACATAATATTGCACACAGGCGAAGCCCTCTCAGCGCAATGGAGCGATCTGCCACACTCAGTTGAAAGGCAGCGCGTCAACAGCACGTACCAGTCAAAGAACAATCACTACTCTCCAATTTCTAGAAAGCCCATTACATGAAATCACAACCAAATGGGAAAGGAAAAAGGAGTCCCATCCCATTCGCAATCATTTCCGTAGAGCGTGTGTTCGGGAATTAGAAATCTTGCCCCATTTCACATTCCGGGTCACCCCACCATTCTATCTTTCTACACGATGGATTGACAATAGACTGAAAGTTGAGAGGTCCGTGCCTGCAGAGCCGACGGCGAGTGCTTGTATGACAGCATCCATAATGTTAGATGTCCATTCTAAAAAGGGGGGGTTAAATGAAAGAATGGGGAAGATGTAGAATCGCTTACGATCCTAAAGCTCGTCTCGAGTCCACTTCCGTATCATCAAAGGCAAGTGCGAATAACTCCACTTTTGTCCAACACCGAAATTGAGCTACTGTCATCACCTGAAAATACCACATGTCCAACGCGAGCACTTTTCTTTGTCAGCAGCTCCTTTGAACGCGTCTATGGCACGCGCTCGTGGGGGAGCAAGACACTCGTCGGTTGGACGGTCTCCACACCATGACTTGGAGTCTTGACAGCGAATTTGAACTAGGCAGAGAGTAGTTACCTCCCAGCGGCTTCAAGTAACGGCTTGTTGAGGTGTTCATGTCGCGCCACGTTTCGTCATCCAGGGCTCCAATCAAGACCTCCATAAACGCCAACCCTGCATAGAAAATGTAGCTCATGCGGATGAGATGCTGTTATGGGAGCAGATGCTAAGAAAACGAAGTTTGTGACGTTCGTTCAAATGCCAAATGGACCGACCTCTCGTAAAAAGTTCATGATTTTAGTGCCTCGAACGTGAATCATGCGATGCGCTTCTCGTCCTCTAATGCACCTTGTGAATGCGTAAGACCTAAACAACATTCACATTAGTCATCGCGTTACCGAAGCCCAGATTATGCACTAGATATAGGTGTCCGGGGAAACACCCCGGGAGACTCGAATGAGGTGATTGTATGAAAGGGATTTAATCGTTGCGGATCCACACCCAGTGAACTCACCGGTGGACAGGACGTCCGTAAAGCTGCTTCATTTGCTTGGGCGTGCCTTGTTTCCCGATGTTGCGCACAGGTAATTAGAAGAGTCGGAGATATCCATACCATGTTGACCAACAGCCCATGACGTCGACGTGCTCTCATTCCGGCGGCTTCGCCTCCAACTAGTCCAGTATAGGCCATTTCAGCGAGGTGGCACCGAGCGAAGTAACATCATACCTTGATTGAAGTATATCTTCTTTCGAGTTCTACGTGATGAGAAAAGGATGGAGACAGAATAATTAGGATTCGATCGGTCATCACGGCGAAGCGTGTCAAGTTCGTCTTTTGGCGGCCATATGAGAGAGGAGCAGCGATTGGGTGGGACGGTGATGTGAAAGCGCACAGGGCCGTAAAATCGATAGCTAACGATCGTAAGATCATATTGTAACGCCACCGCAGGACTGGGTATAAATAATGTTTCACAACTCACTGGATCTAGCGATGCCCCCCTTCTGCAAGAGTCAATCACAGGAGTATTAGTTATCAATCCGGCGTATCGTAATGGAATTGTCATCAGGCCTTCCAAGAAAAAAAACGAAAGGTGAGGCACACACATGCACCCGAGTCATGGTCGCGGATGGACAACGTTGGGTGAAGGAAAGCAGTAAGATTTTGGCTTAAAAATATTACTAGGCAAGGTGAAGATGAGACGTGGTATCTTTCTGCTTTGGGGGTGTTTCAACGTCTAGGCAGGTTACCAGGCTCTATTGGCGTTGCGGTAGATTCGAAGGCGGAAACCCAATATGGCGATAATGCGCGACTGCACCCGCGAGCATGTTTGTCCGGATCCAGCTCGGCGAAACCCGTCGGCGCCACACCGAACGATCGACTTCTCTGCCCGTTGTAAGCCCATTGCTGGTTTCATCTTGACTTGGAACCATTGGAAATAGAATCAATGAGTCTAGTCTCCTCATCATGAATCATGATCGCAGCTCAAAACGAATCACTTTGCAAAACTGCAACCAGCCACTATGCCGTCATCTAATTTAAGAATCCCCCACGGGCTCAGCTGTGGGACTTTATTCATCGTGCCATATCTATCACCGATTACTTAAGTCCGAGACCTCATTTGTTTCCTCCGGCCCCGGCTATGTCTCATCTCTTCGATGAGGACCACAATCACCTTTTTTCGATCACAATCGCCATGATCCAAAAATACCTCCGCATATCTTGTGTTCTCGATTACACTGCTGATTATTGCTTCGAGACGCAATTGTGGAGTATTCATGGTCAAGTATTCATACACTTCGGGAATGACTTGCGTTGCAAGGAAAAGTTCTCCCATCAGCTCCTAGCTTGTGCTCGTCCGCTAACATGCAGATGTTGGCAGCAACACAGTCTCTCGCTCGATGATTCATTATACTCTGAATCACGAATCAGAGTGAATGGGTGCAGGAATTGCAGTATATCATGTCAGGACTTACACGACCAAGGCTTCGGTTCGCTTCCTTTCCTGTCGAAATCTGCATAGTACACCAATGACCGACGTCAGCGTGTCAGCAAGTCAATGTATGAATGCGCGAAAGTGCAGTTGTTCATTTTCCTCCCACGATTTTGGGATCGCGCGGCCCTACGACCCGTCCTCTGAGCGGCTCCTTCCTTCTCGTGTCCTTTCTCCGTGCCGAGTACTGAGACGTTCCTGTTCCTTCTCATAGTTGTACGTAACATGCATTTTGTTACTCTCTGGAATCTTATTCACTTTTTCGTTACCTGTGGAATTCTAAACGGCCATTCTCAGATGAAGTCCGGAATGGTAGTAGATCGAAAGCGTGATCTCGTTTGGACTTTTGGTCGTTGAACCGATGCTCGCTTAATGTGCTCTGCAGTCCGACTTTGGAGTTGACACATCACGTCTTCGATAACAATATTCAAGTCACACACGCACGCAAAGACGTAGATTTTGTCTAAATAGTGATCCCTCGCTGTCAAATTGGTGTAGAACGCTACATCTTTTGCTGGGCAAGCCACCTTGTCGACGACAGTACTATCCTGAGGGAGCAACAGAAGATGAGGCTTGCGGCAGCCCCAGCGTCGCGGAAAGCAAATGAAGGCAGTAAACAACCCCTGCGGCGACGACGGCATGGATGTGTCTCTTCATGAGGGACAAAAGTGGAAGGTCACCAACAGACGCCCTCCTTCCAAGGTACCTTCCCTTATTCGAAACGCGCTCGGGCGGAGGTGAGGGAGATAGTTTCTGATGCAGGGAAAACGAAATTGACAGAACGCAAGGAAGAAATGCCAAGCTCGCCGAGTTTGATTGACAGGGCCACGCTGGCGGTACAAGATTCCGATAGGTATATACCGATCCTAATGATGTATTCCTAATCCAAGCCAATTAATCGAGTGTGACAAATGAATAACCCATTGTGTACAAGTTCAAAGTTGATTCGACACGTACCCAAGGTCGTACAATGAGCAATACGGTACCTTAAAATGCCCAAGGAACGCCCCATCATCATGATACATCCAATTGATGATAGGATGAATCCTTTGAAGTCCTGGCTAACCTAGATCCGTGGGAGTCACGAAACTCAGCTTAGCTGGGAACGCGTTCGCCAAAGATAATACGGATGGACGGATGGTGATGCTAAAAGGCAGTAAAAAATGCGAGTTGCCACGATAAGATAGGAACGTGAAGGCGGAGGCAAAGCCAAGGAGAGGGAAAGAGGAACTTGATTTTAGAAACAATTTTTTGCTAATTAAGATCGCCACTTACCTCCATGAGGATCATTCCGCCTCGTTCCGATAAAAATAGCTTTTACACCTTTCCCTGGTGCCTTAGCACCAGCGTGACTACCACTACCGCTACCGCTACCAAGATACGCAGCAAGTGCATCTTTCATTGACCCATCCATCCGTACGAGTTCAATATCATACGCCTCTACGCATTCCAAATCTGGGGTGTGTGGGATTGGATAGATAGCAACTAGCTTGTGCCAGAGTTTGACAATTTCTTCGATCACTGCGAGCGCCCCGGAATGCTGCCTGATATTGTTGAATGATACAAAAAGAGACCTGAGTGCCCGAGCCAAATCGGGGGTGTATAAGGACATTAGGTCCTCAGACATAAGGTGACGGCACAACGCAACCGAATCATCTGTCAACTCACACGCCTCCTGCAATCTCGAAAAGAACCCAAGGTCTCCGCTCACGTTGCTAAACACTTCGACCAATATGTGAATGACATCTTTGGCGGTCCAATCAACGCTTAACTGAAGGAACATGAATCTGAATAAGAACCCCAAATGAACGCTACTGATGATTCGTGCCTTGGCCCATTCGGGGAACGATGATATGCTGATGTAACCTTCCGTCCTCACACAGACTTCCACCCAGTACACAATTTGCTCGTTGAGAAATATGCCAACAGACCTATTGGGTGCCTCCAGTGGCTTCCGAACTTGAGTGAGATGATAGACGGGATGGCGACATGCATAATGGACGTGTTCCGACAGCGCCTCGTGAGGAATGGATGAGAATTTGAAGAAAAGCCCCTCAGTTAGCTCTAAATCCTTCACAGTGAAAAGATCTTGGGTGGGTGATTGTGGATCAATTCGGTCCACGAGAAAGTCGCGAAAAGATCGATGCACAATACGAATTGGTTTGTCTGACTCGACTCCTGAGATGAGGGGTGCAAGTTCGGCCGACATACACTGGATGGATGATTTCAGGAGCGGTGACGGAATGACATCCCATGCTGAAACAGATAGTGGCCTTTGCGCGATTGGGATTGCTCCCATCACAATGGGGCAGTCATGCACAAAATCGTTGTACTCTCAATCGCACTTCTCTAAGATGCTCGTATATAGCGCACCCATCATTTCCTCAGCAGAGACCTTCGATCGGTCGATGATGGGATTGAAAAGGCTCTTTAGCGTTCTGGCAGGATCGCTGCTGGCAACTTTCACGTAGCGAAAGACGTTACTGATCCAAATGAACAAGTCACGCTCCAATATGCAATTTATCCTCGTCCTCGCTTTGACCTTCCAACCTAGGATGTGCATCCTTCAGTTCGCGTAGTTGTGAACGGATGTAGATAGCGTAGTCATGGACATTAGCATGGTCTGAAAGGTCGATAGTGAGGCGATCAATAGGGTGATTGGGTGATAGGAATCGGTCAACGAGGTCGAACTGTCTCAAAGTGACAAAGAGGTTTGATGTTAGGCGGTACTTTTCGAAGTATAGCAAGACGTGGGAAAGCTTCTGTGTCGCATTCATCTAACACATCAACGATGACCATTGGAGGACGACCAGACGATGACGGAGAGGTCCAGCCACTAGTTTCTGGGAATTGCTTCGTGAACGGGGGCAGTCGAGATATATTGGCTTGTGTGTTGCTAGAAATCAAGCCCACTAAAACAGATGACCCGGCCGCGACTGCTTGCCCACTCTGAAAAAGAAGTTTAACGATAACATCCTTTTTCTTTCACACTCCTCTGCAATTGAGAGTCCAATAGATGTCTTGTCGACACCGGCCACAGCGCTCTGCAGTGATACGCGATTCTCGCTATCCACCGTGTTACGACACCAGGCCAGATCGGATCAGTCCTAGTGCCTTTCAGACATGCCTGAGTTGAATCGTGATGGGCGACAATGGGATACCTGAATCCATTCGGAACAGAAGAATTCACTATTCCATGAATTAACTGATTTTGATTGTTTGTTATTCCGCGGCTACATGGTTACGATAATTGAGATCAGAGCAGCAACATGACCGACGAGGATCAAACACGAATACCTTGAAGGATGCCAAGGCCGCGCTAAAATCTTTCCTTGAATCATTGATCCTGCTAGGGTTCTTCGTGTGGGGGAGGGGGGTTGCAGGTGCCTGACTGTCTTTCCATCTTTCCGCACAATCGATCGATTTCGATTTGAATACGCTGCTGCGCACCACAAAGTACCTACGTTATACGACGGCATGACTTGCATAAGAGCAGTGACTACTTACTCGCTTAGCTTCGTGACATTTTCCATCCACGGCTTAACCTCTTCGTTAGACGCATCGTAAACTTCTATATAATGCATATTATTAACTTCCGCTCCTGGCTCGGTATAAATTATTACTAACATTGATCTCGCTGAGGATCAGGAGTGTGGCACCAGCGGCAAATCGTAAAGGAGCCCCAATGGCAGCACTAACGGCGGTGAGAACTGAAATTGCAACATCACCTCCTGCGGCGAGGTGACCAATGACCCTCTGCTTCAGTGACACGACCAATGACAGGCAGATGGAAGGATGGGGCGGAAAGGTTTGATGCGAAATGGGTGATAACACTCGAGTAGATGCTGCGCAAGTTCACGGTGAGTGCAATTCATCCCTTTGGAAGTCCCGTAGCAGATTCCATCCTCTTACGCAGAACCAACTGACATGGTTCGCAGCTACTTATGCCGACTCTCTTAGTACCCTAGGGTTTGTTACGTGAGATTTGGTGTGAAGTTGGCAACAGGAACATACATACTTTGATCTTGCAGGAAGCTGGGCCGTACCAGCACTAGGTGTATGTGGACTGTCGCGTGTTTGCAAAGCGAGTGTGATGCACAACAGGCAGTAACAAGGCAGGATCCGAGAGGACGGCGGAATGGGAGGATTTGGCATTGCCGCTGAGGCTAACGACCTCGTGGTGTCACTGGAAGCAATAAGTTAAAAATGGCGCTCTAACAAGTACTGGCTGACAGATTTGAATGCTTCATTCTGCTCCATTCAAGTGTTGGGCCTCGAGTGAGTCGGTTGTGAACATGCATACCATTTCTTTTGAATTTGAATTGGATCAGGACATACCTCCACTCAGAGACTAGCGTATTCGAACGTCGCTGCCCAAAACATTGTCTACGGGCCCACTATGGAAGGTTCCGAGTCACCACATTGATCATACAGATCAAAGCGGGACCCCATGTCTTTTGCCACGCAGGCCGCTTTGGAGGGAGAAGCGTGAGAATGGGACTAATGGTTCGTGGTGATGACATCATAGATATGTCTCTTCGCACTGACAGATGTGAAAGATTCGAAGGGAAGGATTGTGAAGGATTATTTCTCTTACTCGAAGAGTGATCAACTGGGGTCGAACACTCACTTGCCAAACAGCCCGCCCTTCTGCGTCGTGGAGTCAGAAAGGAATGGAGTCGGAAGTCACTGATAATATCACTTGTACTTAGTTCCTCGGGGAGTGTTTTCGACATGTGTAAGCGAAAGTACGTGAAATATGTATTACTCACGAGGCTATCAAGGAAGAAAATGCCAAGTGCGTTCTCCGGATCGGTGTTCATCAGAAACTGCGCCACATTTTGCCTCATGTTCATTACTTGTGAATCTCGTGAAAGGAGCATGAGAATCAACTCATATATTCCAAATCGACCTCGGACACACGACAAGTGTCTCGCTGATAATTATCAGACTCCCGAGTCTTCTCGCACTAATGATCGGTCAAGGCAGCTCCACAATTAAAACTTTCATATAGCCGCAATACTTCCGCGCGCAGCCCATGTACTGGATGGTTTTTGGCTCCAGCCATCCACCGGTCAAGACGGCGTGTATTTCCACAAAGTTGAGTGCACGTCGACACTGCATTGAATTCCAGCTGCAGCCACAAGGAAACCCTCATGCATCAAGGTCAGTGAACCGAATTCATGGTTGGAACGAGTAGCAACAGGCAGTTCTCCAAGCTTTTCGTTTCTTCCAATGATTTACCTTTAGGATCGCGAGAACCAACAGCCTCCCTCTGAGCAGCTCCACCCAACTTATGGCCGATACGTTCCTTTTCCTTCCCAAACATCCGTTTTGTGACTCCGATGAAATCCTGGATGGCCATTCTTGGATGAAGTAATCCCAGGAAATGTGATGGTAAGCGCGATCTCACCTGGACTTTTGGTTTTTGATGAACTGATGTTTGCTTAACCCGCTTAGTCCAACTTTGAATGGCCAGCAATGACATCACATAGAGATCGCACAAGACTAGCCTTGCCCCGCAAATTTACATGGCCTCTGGACCGATGCCTGTGTCCCGTGGAGACGCCGCGCAGCCCCCTCAGGGTTGAACTGTCATCGCGAAAACGCTATCGGCTGAGTGAGGCTAGAGTCCCCTGTTCTCACAGCGGAAGGTAGTTACAAGGATAGATGTGGCATAAGATGTGCATGGAGATCGAGTCCGAAGTCCTACATAATTGATACAGATATGGAGTATGAAGTGGACAAGATGGGCTACTGCCACAATATCGCCTCACGTCATGACTAGGCAATGCAATTCTCTGTACATACTTGTTGGCCCTGAAAATATTCTCTTTCGCAGCAGGACAAGTGCTTGCCGACCTGGTTCTCCCAATTCCGCTCAACGCAGTGAATGGTTGTCGGCTTTCTGGCCGATCAAGTATGTCTCAGGGAGGAGTGATGGGGATATAACGATGATGAAGCAGAGTTTAGCCTTGTGGACCGGTATTCAAGCTGGGTGATTGTCCCAGACATGCCGTGTGATATACATATCGCTCCGGACGCTTACATGGGGTTGACGGCATGCTTGCTTCTTGACATATATGGATGTGGAGCATGGGTGACACAGGAATATGGCTGTGTGCATAAGCATCAGAGTATTGGGAATGAAGCGAGTGATAGTATAACATTGGCTCCTGACCCGCGGCCCTACGCATAAAAACAGGCGGAGTCTGCATTACCAAGGCTATGCCAAAAACACACGATGGCGGGTGAGTAACACGCCGCAAACAATAAATCGCAATAGAATCTTCAACGAGGGCCTTGGCATTCGTGGTGGCTTTTGCATGAGTTGGTGAAGCTGCAGAATGATTGTGTTGAATTTGAAGTGGATGATATCAGATAAGTGACAACTACTGGCATAGGAGTCTGAGCCTTTCTTCATTTATGAGGAGCGCCTCAGAATGGCGTCCAAGATTGTCAAGAGATATTACAAGATTCTCGAGCGCTTCAGCTAAATCCGGGTTGTATGATGCTGGATGGGTGGCAACTAGCTCGCGCCAGAGCTTCACGCTTTCTTCATTCACAAGGAGTGCCTCAGAATGTCGTCCAAGGTTGGTGAGCGATGCAACTAGATTCCCAAGCGCTCCAGCCAAATCCGGGGTGTATGATGTTGGATGGGTGGCAACTAACTCGCGCCAGAGTTGCACGCTTTTTTCGATCACCGTGAGTGCCTCGGAATGGCGTCCAACTTTGTAGAGTGATACAAAAAGATTCTGGAGCACTCCAGCCAAATCTGGGGTGTATGATGTTGGATGGGTGGCAACTAGCTCACGCCAGAGTTGCACACTTTCTTCGATCACTGTGAGTGCCTCGGAATGGCGTCCAACTTTGTCGAGTGATACTGTAAGATTCCGGAGCGCTCCAGCCAAATTTGGGGTGTATGATGTTGGATGGGTGGCAACTAGCTCGCGCCAGAGTTGCACACTTTCTTCAACCACTGTGAGTGCCTCGGAATGGCATCCAACTTTGTCGAGTGATACAAAAAGATTCTGGAGCGCTCCAGCCAAATCCGGGGTGTATGATGTTGGATGGGTGGCAACTAGCTCACGCCAGAGTTGCACACTTTCTTCAATCACCATGAGTGCCTCAGAATGGCGTCCAACGTTGCCAAGTGATACTTTAAGATTCCGGAGCGCTCGAGCCAAATCCGGGGTGTATGATGTTGGATGGGTGGCAACTAGCTCACACCAGAGTTGCACACTTTCTTTGATCACTGTGAGCGCCTCGAAATGGCGTCCAACTTTGTTGAGTGATACTTCGAGATTCTGGAGCGCTCCAGCCAAATCTGGGGTGTATGATGTTGGATGGGTGGCAACTAGCTTGCGCCAGAGTTGCACACTTTCTTCAATCACCATGAGTGCCTCGGAATGGCGTCCAACTTTGTTGAGTGATACTTTAAGATTCCAGAGCGCTCGAGCCAAATCCGGGGTGTATGATGTTGGATGGGCAGCAACCAGTTCGCGCCAGAGCTTCACACTTTCTTCATTCACAAGGAGTGCCTCAGAATGTTGTCCAAGGTCGGTGAGTGATGCAGCTAGATCCCCGAGTGCTCGAGCCAGATCTGGGGTGTAGGACTCTGAGTCCGTAGACACAAGGCAATGGCACAGTGCAACTGAATCACTTGCCAACTCATATGCCTCCTGCAATCTTAAAAAGAACGCAAGATTTTCCCTTATATTGAGAAATACTTTGACCAAATTGTGAATGACTTCTTTGGAGACCCAATCAACGTTCAACTGAATGGAACATGAGACTGAACAAGAGCCTCAAATGATCGCTACTGATGATTCGTACCTTGGCCCATTCAGGGAATGATGATATACTAATGTACCCTTCCGTCCTCACACAGACTTCCACCCAGCACGATATCTGCTCATTGAGAAATATGTGAATCGACCCATTGGGTGCCTCCAGTGGCTCCTGAAATTGGCTGAGATGATGCACGAAATGCCGACATGCATAATGGACATGTTCGGACAGCGCCTCTTGAGGAATGGGTGGCAGCTTGGTTTTTTCGGATAAGTCTTTGATTAGCCCTAAACCCTTCATAGTTGAAAGTTCTTTATTCAAGATTTTGATGCAGCGCAGGGCCACTCTATTGTTCTCCCTCCTCGCATCCACTCCAAATCGACCTAGTATGGGTGATTGTGGATCGACTCGGTCCATGAGAAAATCACGAAAGGATTGGTGCAGAATACGGATTGGCTTGTCAGGATCTCTTACTCCTGAGACGAGAGGTGAAAGTTGAGCTAATGTATATTGGATGTCTGACTCCAGCAGTGGTGACAGAATGGCATCCCAGGCCGCAACGGATAGTGGCTTCTGTGCGATTAGAATTGCTCCCATCACAATCGGATAATCATGCACAAAATCGTCATCCTTCCAGTTACACTTCTCCAAAATACTCGCATATAGCTTATCCATCATTTCCTCAGCGGATGCCTTTGATCGGTTGAGATCATCATCCAGCAGTTTCTTCAGCATCTTCGCAGCATCACTACCGCTGACCTTCATGTAATCAAAGACAGTGCTGATCCAAATGAACAAGCCGCCCGCCCGCTCTCGTATGCTTTGGACTAATGTATCTTCCCCGATTCCATCTTCCAAACCAGGATGCACATCCTTCAGTTCGTGTAGTTGTGATCGGATGTAGATAGAACAGTCATGCAAGTTAGCATCGTCCGAAAGATCGATGGTGAGGCGATCAATAGGGTAATTAGGTGATAGGAAACGATCAACGAGGTCAAATTGTCTCGAAGTGAGAAAGAATTTGATGTTAGGTGGTAGTTTTGGGACTGCCTTCCGAAGTATATCGGCAAGACGTGGGAATGACTTTGTGTCGCACTCGTCTAACGCATCAATGATAATTACAATGGGACGGTCAGACGAGGATGTCCTGAGATGGAGAGGTTCAGCCACTAGTTTCTCGAATTGTGTCGGGAACGAGGCAGTCGAGAGGGCTGGATCCTCCTGAAGAGCGGATATGAGGGAGGCTCGGTATGCAGCGTCGTGGGTTGCCAGAGATCGAGCCATGCCGCTGAACAGATGGTCCGGCCGCGACTGCTCGCCTGCTTTGAAAAAGAAGCTTGCTGATGACATCTTTTCTCTTTTACACTCCTCTGCGATCGAGAGCGCAACAGATGTCTTGCCGGCACCGGCCACGGCCGTTAGCAGTAATACACGATTCTTGCTATCCTCCGTGGTACGACACCACGTCATAATACGCTCGATCAGATCAGTCCTAGTGTCTTTCAGGCACGGGTGCGTTGAATCGTGATGGGGGACAATGGGATATTTGAGTTCATTCAGAACTGAGGAATCTTCTACTCCACGAGTTAACCGATCTTGATTGTTTGCCATTGCACCAACCGTCAAGTTTGTCTGCAGCTATGTGGTTTCGATGAGATCAGAACAGAAACATCATCGGGGATCAAACGGAATTACCTGGAACATTGCCAAGGCTTCGCTAAAATCTTTCTTTAAATTATCGATCCTACTGGGGTTCTTCATATGAGAGAAGAAGTTGCGGACACCAGATTGCCCTTTCATCTTTCCACGCAATCGACCAATTTCAATTCGAATGCGCTCCAGCGCCCTACAAAGTACCTACGTTATAGGATGGTTTGGCCTGCATAGAGCAGATCTACTCACTCGCTCAGCTTCTTGACGCCTTCCACCCACGGCTTAGGCTCTTCGTTAGATCCATCATACGAATCGACGGCTGTAACCACATCGACCATGGCGTCCCCGATATATTTTCCAAAGCGCTCCCATTCTTCCTTATTTCCCCTGAACTTCTGCACAATGCGGATTGTCAACTTCCTTTCCAGGATCGGTATAAATTGTTACTAGCTTTGATTTCTGTGAGGATGAAGAGTGTGGCACCGGTGGCGGCCTGTAGAGGAGGGAACACGCCCGATGCAGTATCGATGGCGGTGAGAACCGGAATTGCAACATCGCCTCCCACAGCGAGGAGATGATTGACCCTCTGCTTCAGCGACATGGTCAATAATGGGTGGATGGAAGGGTTAGGAGGAAAGGTCGGACGCGCAGCGGGTGCTGTGAACTGCGCAGCCTCTACTTGAGTGTCACCCATGAGATCGCCGCAAGGCGCAATTCATCCCATTGCGCAACTTCAAATGGAAAGTCTTGCGGCAGATTCCATCCTCTAATCACCACGGACACCCAGGTAGAAGGCCTCGTTAGGTACCCAAATTGAACTTTCGATCTCCGGCCTAACAGGCCTAAATGCATATGAACGTTCTAAGGCTCGTTGAACTTTCTCTTTTGTATTGATTTGAACATGTAAAACGTTCATCACGAACATTTAGAACGTTCTCTGACTGTATAGAACGTTCAGCAATGCCATAGAATGTTTTATACTACCTGAGGGATGCCCTAACCGTCCACATACTCATGGAGATCGTCCTCCGCATCGTCAGCGTTGTCTAAATCACATTATTATTGGCTATGGTACGCAAACGTATATACATGAATAGAAGTAATGCGCAATATATGACAATCGGTGCACGCGCAACCGTGAAAGTGTAGAGTATTTGGTGCTACGTGATAGACAGCAGCTAACGGAATTTATCTCGAAGGTTAAAAAGTCGAAATTTCGAAGAGGAAAGAGTGAACGGGATATGATAAAGGGTATGCGGATCAGGAGCCTTGTGAGGGATTATGAACTTCCGCAGAGAAATCAAGACCTGAGACTAGCACACCTTGGGGATTGGACGGGGATGGCATTATGAAGGTGGCATCTTGGGGATTGGACACAGACGGCGTCATGAAAGTAGCACCTTGGGTATGAGACACAGACGGCATCATGCAAGTAGAATCATACCCATGGTGTGCAAACGGAGACCAGCCATTATTAAATCCCATTCCGTGGCTAACAAAGGGCACCACCCCAGAAGGACCGAGATATGGATGTACCCCTCCTGCAGCTGAATTCCCTTGCAGCGCAGGACCTGGAAGTGACTGCCCCATTACTTGGTAATGATGTGGGCCTACCGACCCAGTGGGCGGCTGCCAGTCCATATCGACAGAGATGGGATTGGGGGGGGTTGTCGGAGTGCTGGGTGTTGCCAGCCTGGCCCGTTTCTTCATCAGGGCAGGCTGTTTCCCGGCAGCGCGTCGGCGAGGGTTAGGAGGTGGGGTGGAGTCCTCGACATGACCATGACTGTCATTGTCACTTGCATCCTCTCGTTTGCCTAAAGATGGGTCCTTCGCTTCTTTGAAAGAAATCAGGACACGGCCTGTAGTGCTGATGATAATCCCGTCGTCGTCGCCGTACTCGCTGCGGTTGAACGCTCGAAGAGTGGGCCTGACATCGGCACTTTCATGGAAAAATGCATTCCAAATGACCCGCCACTGTGCTGTGCCAACATTACTGACATCCTGGTCCCAGAACAGCGATTTCCAGTCTAAGCTATCTGGCCAGTTAATGAGAGCAACGTCTGCTGACTGAAATTTTTGAGGAAGTTTCTTCCAGTCAATGCGCCTGCAATTCTCGGCATAGAGAGACCTCCGTTTCATCATTTGCATAAGATAGTCTGAGCACACCGATCGATAGTCTTGCTTTTTCGTGGGTTCAGGAGGTTGGTGGTTCTTCCCGTTCGGGGCACGAGCGCCACCGTGGCCAATCATGGCATTAACATTCATAGCGATTTGATGAAGGGCAACCTTGAAGTCAGGCATGATGCCTTTCAGGTAGTTCGTCAACGTCGGAGTACCACAATAGATTTTGTCCAGCTGATGGGGCATGGGCTCGCTGCTGCCAGAAACCAGGATGATGGCACAATGCAAACCAACCGCTGTGGCAGCATTGACTTCCTCAACAAGTCGCTTCGACCAAGTTTTCATGACTCGTTTTTGAACTTGACCGGCACTACCAGTGAGTCCGTCCGTGAACTGGAGCTTGCTTTCCTCATGTCGAAACACAAGGTTACGGGAGTATTTTGTCCATTCCGATGAATCTTCGCCACCGTGGCTCTCAACAAGGGCTTGGTAAGCAGGCCTGACTACTGTCCTCGTATATTCAGCAGCAGAGATACTGTCGGGATCCGGATTTGGGTGCGAATCAAGGTAGGAAGCTTGGAAAGCATTCCACACATTCCCGCGGCTTCGATGCTGCTTCTGCGTAAGGATGAGATTGACAAGAGCGAGGATGGAATCGAATGTCCGATTTTTGGACTTCGCAAATGCATCAATCTCCCTCAGGAAGCCCTGGGTAATCCCTTCAAGCTCCGCCTTTTCCGATTTGTTGAGTCGACCACCTTTTAGCTTCGCACTGAAATCATCATCTATGCCGATGGTTCCCAAATCCGCTTCGTCATGCTCACTCAAGGCATGAAGATCGCCCTTGTCAGAGGGGTTCAAATCACTGACGAGATTGAGAGTCTCGGAGGGATTGCCGGTATATGTGGCTGGCACGTCGATTGTACTGCGGGTGGGGGACGACAGAGTCTCATCATTGATGCCGCAGGCTACCATGTCGCCGTTGGGAGGCAGAGATGTATGGACGTCGCAATGGGTATCCTTTGTAACATCACCGGCCCCACTCTGGGCAGACGATGGTGGAGTGGGACAGTTGGCAGAAATTTCAGACGGCAGAGTGCCACTGCCACTGCTGTGACTGGGGGACGACGACATAGCGACATTGATGCCATGGGGTACCGCGGCAGGTGAGTGCATGATACTTCCATCGCTGCATGCGGCTGCTGCAGTGCGGGAGGATGGCTGCGCTCTGCCAGGAAGTGTCAAGGTCGGTGTGGGTTGTACAACAGCGTCCAACGACACTGTCGTCACAGCACTGGCAGAGAGTTGGATTTCATTGCTGGTACCAGGTTGGACATCACCACCGTCAGCTGGAGGGACGGTAATAGACGAAAGCGTAGACGAAAGCTGGGTGGTCGAAGTTTGGTTGGTGCCATCAATATCTTTGCCTACGACGACATCACACCCTGCAGCACCCGCTATGGCAGTACGACGATTTGAGGTGTTTGTCTTCTTCGACCCTCTCTTGCGGCCAGTAGCTTTGGCGCGCACGCGGGCGGATCGACGAACCGGTGGAGCAGGATCAGAGGCTGAAGTTTGGCCCCTTCGCAGTATGAGTTTAAGGCCAGAATTCGACGATGCCATCAGAAGGGCAGCGAGCACGAAGCCAAGGCAATCAATATGAATGTGTGGGCAGATAAAGCGAAGATAAATCGAATAACAGGCAGTGAACGTGTGGTGGATGAAGCGAAATCGCTCTCGTTGGGTCGCAAAATGATTCTTGTCCAGGCGCAATATTATTAGGCAGGCAGTCCAAAGCTCTGGCGATCTATGAGTGGGCAGAAATAGCGGTCAATATCTCCGTCTTCGTTGCATTCTCTTGACGTACATTTGGGAACAAGACCGTTGTCGTTGGCGAGAAACTGAGTTAAATTGAGCAGGTGAAGGCGCTTTCGTTGTTTAACGAAGCTGCTTCACTAGCCAGGAACTAAGTTAATCTGGGCAATCCAGAGACCTTATCAATCTACAAGCAGATAGGAACGGCAATCAATAGACCAATCCTGTTTGTATTCTGCCCGTTCGAGACAATATGGTGACTTCGAACAACGTTTCATGTGATCGATATAAACAAAGTGCAACAAATATAAACATAGTCATACTCCACATGAACAAACGGGGGAACAGGAGAGGGGATGTGCGGGGGCGAAAGTAGGGAAGGGCAAAGGAGAACATTATGACTGGATAGGCTTGTAATACAGCCCTTGATTTACATTCAGTTCAACTGTCACCATCCATTTCCCACTTCTCGTATATGACAAGGTTTCAAATCTCTCCTCAACCATTGCCTTATTGCGAGTCTCGGCGTGCATGGATCCAAAAATCCTTCGAGAAATCAGGCGCAGGACAAGATCCGCATCTCCTTCACTTGGCCATATCTTAAAGCCACTAAAGTATGGCTTTAGAGTGTCTCGGCTTTTGTGAACAGCGACCCAAGCTTGCACGATGAGCAAAAACCGTCTCCGGCTTCGTGCAGATACCTTGTTTTTTAAAAGGGTGTCTTTCTGATTCAGGAAGTCCTTTATTGTGTCTGTCATGAAGGAAAGGCGTACCATGGTACGCAGGGGTGGTGGATCTGGGGACGATGATACGAAGGGGGGAAAGTGCTTATAATCCAGAAGAGTTTCTGCGATGTTATCGCGGGTGAGACGGGGTGGTGCAAAAGAGGGATCAAGCCATGCATCAAGTTCTGTTGATGAGCGGGCTTCTTCATAGGCAATAGCGACATATTGAAGCTCGATACGGGAATAGAAAGGAGCTAGTGTGTGATGCACCTCATGTTGCTGCATAAGGGCTTTCCCCGGGATCATTGCCCAAGAATCCGGATCTGGATGATTGTTTAGGACTTGCAGCAGTGCCTGAGCTTTTCTACGGCACTTGAGCAGCAAAGAAACGCGCAACTTGCCACCAACAGAGACCTTCGAGGCAGGACGGGAAGCGCAGACACCCCAACAACGAAAGCTGTCGACCCACAATAACGGCCAATCAGCATCCTTCTGATAGTCATCCATGTCTAGGGGCACAAGGAGTTCAAACCACAGGTCCCTGGGAACAGGTTTGAAGTCAATAACGCTGGGAATGTCCGTCGATCCAGAAGTTGAAGGGGGATCATCAGCGTGTGTCAAGTTGGGGCCGGAGTCCCCACCGACGTGGAGGTCGTCAGCACCAGTGCCCGAAAGAACAGAGGCTGCTGACATCGGACGCTTTTGCGGGATGATGTTGAGCGGGCCCGATAGCGAACCGCCCTCGCGCAAGATGAGCTGTGAAGTGGATAACCGTGACCGTGAAGACGGTCTTGGTTGGGTTGGGGAAGGGCATGGAGCGGGAAGCGGCGATGAGGTAGGCGCCAGCGAAGAGGGAGGTAACGGCAGAGAGGGAGGCGCCAGCGAAGGGGGAGATGGTGGCAGAGAGGAAGGCAGCGGTAAAGAGGGAGGCGGCGGCATTGGTGGTGACGTGGGTTTCTCGAAACATCCACTTACGCATTCAAGGTAAGCCTTCGAACGTTCAACTCGTTCAAGACGAGCACGCACACTAAGCCGTGCTGGGTCACGCCACTTCCAGCGCAGGTATCGGAGAAGAGGAGATGCATTTTTCTCCTTTATGCCACTAACAGAAAGCTCCTTTTGGATGGTCTCCCGTGCACTTGCATCTCCACAGTAAGCAAGAGCTACCAAGATGGCACCCTGCTCACAATACTGACCAAAGAAGTTGGAGTCAGTGATACGTTGAAGTTCTCGATCATCAATATCGCCATTAACGGCGATCTCTAAGAACTGAAAGGAAGGTTCGTCGCCGAATGTGAGGACATGACTCGGTGTCTCCTTTCCCAGAATTCCTGGTGAGTTGGATTTTGGTACAAATGAGGGGGAAAAGCAGGCTGGAAAGTGGTCCTCGATAATGTTAAGCATGCCATCGCGAATCGAAAACACTTTGTTGGAGTAAACGTCACCATCAAAAAATTGTTGTGGCAGCTTGAGCGTGATGAGACTCTCCTCCCATTGTTCCCAATTAGGCTGCCTGACCCGCCATACCCGAGGGCGATACAACCCCCACGTATTGTTAAGACGAGTTGACACGCGAAGGAATTCCACGAAGCGGAGACCCTCTCGTTCGGCAGCAATAAGCGACAAGGCGATGGGATCATTGTCAGTGCGGTCGTCATTGTCAGAGGGTTTCTCCAATGTAATGGAGCTGCCGTACTGGCGAACTATGAAGATGGGAACACCGTGTCGGTGGAGAGTTTGGACGTCACTGGACTGAAGGGTTTGGCTTTCGTCGTCGTTGGGCTTAAGTACAAATGTAGTGCCAATGAGGGAGGTGTCGACAGGGATACAAGGCGGTGAGCAGCCCAGCTGCTTTGCAGCAAAGTCAATGCAGTGGAACATGGCGTAGTTTGTCCACGCAAGCATTTCGAGCCCTCGGCGAAATGAGGTGAGAATCGAGAAGGGAATGTGCGGAAGGGAGCAAAGCTTCCGGTTCAAATACGTCGAGGGGAGTGTGGATCCATCGAATTGAAAAGGGATTGGGACTTTCCATTTTTTGATTATTTTCCCCCACTGATGAAAACTACTCTCTGTCTGTCTCAAGAAATACATGATGTCTGATAGTTGTTCGCTATCAAAAACGATACCGCGCATTGTGGGGCCAAACCCAGGGAAGCCATCACAGCGCTCGCCTTCACGAAAGCTTAACTCCTCCCACCTATGGTCCAATTTTTCATTCAAGCGGCAATGTGGGAGATATGGAAGGTATGGGCGCTGCGAATCGAAAACGATAGGATACCGTGTGTAATCCCAATGATGATCAAATAGGAATGTGTCAGCAGCAGTGAATGCAGGAGGGGGGATATTTTGAGAAGGGGTTTCGTTGGTTGGCTGTCCCAGGAACTCGTATTTATGCGCTCGAGGGCTATTTGAGGCCAACAGCGACCATGAAAACCGGTGGTAAACCCTGTGTCGATTTGTGGCTGTAGTAAGGGGAATGGGGGGGTGAGCCGCCAAGCTAGAACTGGGGGAAGAAGAACATACCTTTAGGATATCGTCGTATGTGGCGTTGATTGAGCAGCTTTTGATTACTCAACGCAATGTCAAATGGCAAGTCACCATTTACGTCGACAAATCGCAACAATCTATAATCCCATTCTACTGGAGTTATGGGGGTAGATGACCGTTCATTCATAAACGATTCATCAAGCAACCACTGCAACCACTCCGACAAGCCATTGGAAGCATGACCCTGTGTCACTTCATCATGATGAAGGTTGACAGATGCCATATTGCGTAGCCGAGCGAGCGAGCCTTCCGCAAGATGACCAAGCGACACCTCAGCTGGCTGAGGATTGGCATTGACCACATGATGCGGATCGAGGCCGCGAGTCGGACGATGGGTTGTGTGACTAGTCATCTTCCTCACGAGTCAATCTACGTGTAAACAGTAATAGAATATCAGGGCTGTGCGCGCTATGGCCCTAATCATCCTAATTGTGAGAATGCTTACTGGAAACAAGACTGTGAGGGGACGCGCCAGAGTGGAGTGTGATCCGGCAACAACCGCAGAAACATGTGACCTGCCACCGGTTTGGAGTTGGCTGAATTTAAATCTATAGAATCCAGATTAGATTAACCTCAGTCCCGTTGTTCACGATGTGAAAACCAAAATTTCTCGCTTTATAAGAAAGGCGCTTTGAACAGCGTGGTAGCGAAGAAACCACAAATGGAAGACGAAGCCGTAACAACAACACCAAGTTACGTTGACATGAGGCCGCGCCCGGATTGATAATGATGGAAAATACACACCGCTCCGTGCAACAGTGCAAACCTGGGTAGCATCTATTGTTGAAGTGCACATTCATGACTGAAGGTCGCCAGATAACGATGCGGTTGAGCAACGGAAAAGAAACGACAGGAACAAACTCCAAAGATAAAATTGTCGATACAAACACATGTAAATACATATCTTCCTATCATCCATCTAATTCCGCACTGAGTGTTGTCCCGATGGCATCCGTGTGTTGTCACGACTTGTTCATCCAACACGCACTCACGATTAATGGGAATTGGATGTGGTGCCGCTGCCTCGGCAACGAGAGGAGATTGAACAGGTTCCCACGGCGTCAAGGCTGCCAGACCCAACCCCAACCTTGTTTCTTTACAGTAAATGTAACATAACTTGTGTGCAACGGGCGACTCGGAACGATAGAATAACGTGGCGACGACCCCGACAAACGTCGAAGCCTCTTGAATTTTTGAGCGACCGAGAAAATCAGAGAAAAAACAAACTAAACACATACGAAAAACATCAGCATAAGAAAGACCATAACTGGGTATACCGTACGCGAGGTCAACTGTGTGCGGCGGACACGAAGGAAGCCTGGTGCTAGAACCCGAGGCACACAAGTCTTATTTAATCTCGTACCCTCCATTAAATCCCAATTAATATCTCCCTTACAGTAAAATCAATTATCCAATTATCGCGAGGATGGCACTGATTAGTCAGGTGATGGATCGAGGAATTGTGCAAGAAATATCTCACCACTTGCCTCACAGCAACATTACCACCGATCGATTCATCGAAGCCAATGGCATTTCTACAGAATTTCCAAGGGGAGCAAGTTGTTGTTATTCCTCCCAGTCTCTCGGATTCCTATGATTTCCGTTGTGATTGTGGCTATCAGAGTATGGCATCTCCTCGAGCTTCTTATTGATATCAATCTAACTCATCTTCAGTGCTGAAATATTGCGGCCGAAAAAAGTTGGAAGGCTACTGGTTCTGGAAATGTCCCCGAGTGAATGGGGGCCAAAGGTGCACCATTTTTCGTTAGTATAGTCTATACAGTCCGAAAACAATGAGTGACTCATACAATATTCACAGTACGCGGAAATCAAATATCAAGGGATGACTTCCGTCAGCGTAGAATGAGAGGACCACCGTGTCCCGGGCAAGTGGCTGGATCTATTCACTCAAAGCCTATCATTGATGCTGATGTGTTACAGCCTTGAAGCATCCGATCTTCAAGCGAGGTCCTTTAGATTCGCACGAAACAACGATGCTGCCAGCGATAACATATTGAGTCAAAGAAGGTAATGTCAATTTGTATTCGCACCGTCTCTTATTCATCGCTCAGAAGGCAACCGCCATTTAGCGGAGGCGATACCCAACCAGCGGCACAAGCTCCAATGTAAGTACAATTTAATGTATTCGGAACTGTCTGATCAACATCTCCCAGGAGTCAGCCACCAGTTCAAAGGGCGGCGGGGTCCTTATCCCTTCCAACCCATGCGGCAGATGCTTCATCGAGGAACTTAATGACTGCTCGCATTATTCAATTGGAGGCCCGAATCCGCGAGCATGAAGCTGCTGCGCAACTCTCCTCCATTGAGTTGGACGCTTTTGAGTCCGAGGTCAATGAATTACATGTGCAGAACCAGGAGCTACGAGCAATGAACGAGGAGCTACAAAGAAAACTGGATCGTACCCTCACCACTTTACGTGGTGTCATTGAGACGCTTGCCTTGTAACTTGTTGCCTTATGTTTGTTCCGACCCACTTCAATTGAATCTAGTCTTGTGACGGCGTTCCGCCATCGTTCTGCCATTACACTTCCGCTCGTCCTAACCGTTTCGCCGCCCCTACGTTCCCTCACATTCGTGGAGTCCTCTTCAAAGCATTTGCATTGGAGACAACCCACGATTACACCTCTTTAGTTCCACATCCTCCCTGACCTTAAACTGCGTTGTGCCTGTTGTCGCTTCACCTGAGTCCGTTGGTTTTTCGTCGGTGTCCTCTTCAAAGCCCCTGCATTGGAGACAGTTCACGATTGCACTCCCTCGGCTCCACCTCCATCCTAACCTCACGTTGTGACTTAATTTCTCGCGTGCTGCCCTGCCCCTGAGTGCATTGATCTTATTCGTTGGTGCCCTCCTCAAGGATTTTTCTTTGGGGATAACCCTTCGAGCTTGCTCCTTCGGCGCTGCACACCTCAGAGGATCGCTGGGACTCTTACTTCACTCCATCATCATTGCCTCTGGGACTTGTCCCTTGTTTTCATCGTCGGTGTCTGTGACAAGCACCACCGAGCGATCTAGCCCATCGGTCCATTGGTCCAACACCCACCGCGGTTCATACGACGCCTTTATTATTCACAATACCCTCCTTTATCCTGATCACCACATCGTTACAACATTATGGCAGGAACTCTACGCAGTCTTAAAAAGTCGCTCAAAGCATCGGAAAGGTATTATGCAAGAAAGCAATCTGATGGTGGGACGTTGCAGAATGAAGGGTCAAGTACCGGTTTCCTGAAGGAGCTGAGCAGCGTCCCTGGGATTGTGCCATCTCTTCGCCGATCACAGAAGCCAGGGGCCAACAACGTGGAGGCTCCTATCCACATTCCCGCCAATGACCACAATGATGAACATGTGCCGCCGCCCAACCCACCCGAAGAGTTCGAGTTGCCTTTCTCCTCCCCACCTACTCCATATATAGGAACCATCCCTATTGGCCTCGACACTGTGGTGGACCGAGTCATCTGCACACCCCTGGATGCACGCCGGTCTAAGCACGCTTTAAAGCGCGAGAGGCAGCATGTGCGTTGGGACAATACAGTCCTTCCGCAGCTCATAGCTGTGTACATTCAGTGGGAGCGTTTGCGTTATTCCGGATCGGGGGTCACACCTAGAGCGGATCCTTGCGATTGTGGGGGCAGCCACCTGGCACTCAAAGTTGTTTGTTTGCGGTTTGACCGCAAAGAGGAGGTCTTGCTTATTGTTTGCAGTACCCGCCCTGCTCCCGTCCAGCTTGTTGAGCTTGGGATGTTCCCATGTGCTCCATATCGCCCTTCACTGGCCGTAAGCATCGATATGTTGGAATGGGTCTCACTTTTCTTCAAGTTTACCGCCCCAAATAACCGGGCATGGGCAGCTACCATGCAAACCATACTTCAAAATCGCGGGTTTCATTTTGATGCCAAGGACTCTCTTCGTAGACGTTTCGCGAATGCCCTGAAATATTACCAGAGTCTCGTTTCGTTAGTCCAAGCGGAGCTTGTTCGTTTAGCAAGAAGCTACGCACTTCCATCTCAACCTTCATCTGTGATGCCGCAGGGGCCATCTACCTCCGTCTCGCAGCATTCCGAGGGTACCGAGATTGAGACTGATTTTGACGTCACGACTCCGATCAATCGTCGCGTGTATGAGAATGCCCATCATACTCCAAACCCTAATGCTGATGATCAGCCTAGTTCTTTCCTCCGTTCTCGATGTCCCCTCTGTTTTGGTGGGTCCTATATGAAAGGGGAGGATGTACAGGCCATCATATGTTGCGATGCGAATTTCCAACTAAAGCGGATTAAAGACAAGGATCGTCGGCGTGGAATGGAGGAGAAAGTCGGGGGGAAGGATCCTGCTTTCACGTCACCGAGAACTGTATTTTTGTCTGAGGACTTCGTTCAGTTTTGGAAAGAACACGTCGAGACCATCCGCCCCACTAAAAAGTCTTCCAGGAAGCGCAGAAACCGTGAAGGGGAGGAGGTGGACATTGAGCGTGCTCCAGCTGGTGCAGATGATAGGAGGGAGTTTGGCTTGCCAGTCCCGAACTCTACATATGATGCTTGTTCTGAGTCTTTCATCGCTGCCGATGGGGAACGCATTAAGGCATCGACAGACTATTTTGCGGACACTGGAGTGATGGCGATCCTGTGTCGCCACGATATACCCCTATTCCTCGTTAACGTCCAGACGGCCGGTGAGAAACAGCACTACCTTTTCACGCTCGTCGCAAAATTCTTTGAGCACGTCCCGGGCTCATGGCGGGTTGGAATATTGTATGACATAGGATGTCAGGGAGATCGTACCCTGAAGAAATACAACATTGCTCCGGAGTGGAGATCTCGAATCGCGTGGGGTGTCTCCATTTTCCATGCATATGGTCACCAGTATGCCTGTCAGCTTTGGTACCATCCACGTAAATCGGAGCTTTGGGGCCTCACGGATGGTGAAGGTTGTGAGAGGGTGTGGAGCCAGCTGCGACAGTTGATACCGGGCCTTCGAGTTACTGGCCATTATCGTCGCCTCTTTCTAATTGATGTCCAGGTTGAGCACATTGAGTCCATGAAGTCCCCTGACTCTGGAAAATGGCTTCGAGGCCACCTAAAGAGGGCCAGGGGGCGACTTAATGCAGCTACCGGTCACTCGGGGAAGAACAACGATGATCCGGTTCCTGATCTGTTGGCACAGTTTGAGGACCAGCGACGTTATTACAGCAAACCTTTAGAGCGTCAATCGAAGACAGCGGCCCAGAAGCTAGTGGATCGAATTACTTCACTGAGGACCGAGTTAAAGACCCAAGAGACACTCTATGAGGAGCTTGTTCGGACCAGGCCAGTAGATGATCCAGTTCGTCAGTTTGAGTCGCAAGAATTCATGGAGAAAGTGGCAGAAGAGATTGTAAGGCTGAAGGAGTCGTTGGCCACAAACATGCGTATGCTTGGAGCACAGGGCGATGCTGCCTTCGAAGAGCTGGAGCGGCTGAAGAAGGATGAGTGGACAAATGAACTCATCAATTTTCGAATCCTTAGGGAGCAGCTTGTTCGGAAATTGCGTTCAAGACGGTTCGAACTCAACATACTTGATCGCTCAAAAGCTCGCACCATTGATCAAAATGTCAAGGCCCATGTGGAGAAAGCAGTGAAGGGCCGATCATCTGCCATTGACATTACACTGCGAAAATACAACGAGAAGCTAGAGCTTCTAAGGAGGCTTCGGACTACTTCTCCAGCCCACCAAAATAAGTATCTCCCACCTTCCCTCAGCCGTGACACCATCCTCAAGTTAGATGTAGATCAAGATCTTTGGCAAGAGTTCTTTGACCAAGAGCCCGGAGAGGGAGAGCTCCCCAAATGGGTGATGGATTCTAGTGTTCGTGAGAGCATTCGCTATATGCAGGAAGCAAATAATTGCCGGTCTGAGATACGCAGACTCACTGCAGAGCATGCTAACCTCCGACACTGGTTGGCTCATGAGCATGCTGCATATGAGTCACTTTTTCGGTCATGTCAAGGAAGGAACAGCGTTGACGTGGCCTTTCTTGCTCTCAAATGGCTCCATGAACTTCACAATCTCTCCATTTCATGGCAGAATCACACCGAAGATGTCCCTTGTCCTCACGATGCACTTCCGTGGCCGGACACCACCCCTCCAATGTCAAAGGAGGATTTCTGTTCCCTTTACACCAACGTTCAATCCACCAATACTCAGTACCCCGGGGCAGGTCAAGATGATGGTGTGGACAGCGCGGATGAGGCAAGTCAAGATGATGATGATAATGATGAAATAGAGCCTGATGAGATGGAGGAAAACGGGGCTCTGGCTCTGGCTATGGCAGCATTAGATATGGGTGAAGATGCTCGCCTTGACCCAGAGAATGTAGAGGGTTTCGCAATGTAAGTTGTAATTGCTGGCCCATGGCGATTCCCACAGTGTGGCCATTTCCCTCAGTTGGCCGGGCAATTGTCTCATGAATTCAGCTCCAACTCTCACATGCATGTGACATCAAATAGCGCGGGAACTCTTTCGCATTAATGAGCGGATTTGGTGCCGATCTCGAATATAACAATGTAATAATAACAATATTAACATTAATTCCGGAAACTCTATGAGTAGATATAACAATATAACAATAAACTCGGACAACTCCGCTACAATACAGCTAAGGTCATAACTGTTTGTATCCTCTAATCACGTGACATAGAGAGGGAGAAAGAGAATAGGCATCATGACAGCGGACTCGGCCTAGCATCGGGCCAGCACAGAATGTTGATTGCGGAACAGGAAAACAACGGCTGAGGGCGGGCCGGTTACAAAGAGAGTACAGTTAAGATACAACGTAATCAAAGGCGGAGTGGGGGGAGGTGGAGGGTAGACAAAAGAGGAAATGCAGCCTGAGCGGGGAGGAACAGGAGCTGAGGGCGAACAATTCACAAATCAAGTAAATAAAGGGTTAAAAAAATACACTTACAGAAAACAGCAACACATGGAAGGGAGAGTAATAACCACGCGATAACGAGGGGTAACTGACAAGCAAGCGTGAGTTAGAAGCCCGGCTGCACTGGGGAAACATACCAGTGACACCGAGCGCAAGCGCTGCGGCAGTGTGAACAGCTCCAAGTCGCACGTGCCCGACTCCGATTAGTCCCGTGAAATAAACTGGAATACATAGCAAACTATGTTAGTAGCAGTGATGGAAGCAAACATAATAGAAAAATAATGCAATCACGAAACCGGGTGGAGAAAAAATTTGCTTACTAGACACAAGTTGAAGAACAATCAATGAAAGCACCCACTGGAAACATAATGTAAATAGGAATAAACACCGGGTCATTTGGATCTGAGACTCATGTCATCCACGTTGATGTCAGCAACATGGCAAGCGGGGCAAGCTGGCAGGCGAATGGAAGAGCAAATGGGCAGGCAACATTGTGGCTGCAGCGTGACATGCAAGACAAAACACGGAAACAATCAGTGAACGTGCCCAGTACAAGCTCGGGGACCTCAAAGCGAGGACAAGAGTTTCAGATTCCACAGGAGTCAGCTGGTGGGGGTACGGAATAGTCGCGGAGGGGGATATAAATCTAATATACAAGGGAGGTACGAAATATTAATTGCTTCGGACAATACAAACAAACCGAGCCTCATACCATTGCATTGACGCCATGGAAAGTAAAATGAATTTACGAGGGGAAAGTGGGCCATGGGACGTAAAGAGGACAATCATCAGGGGACAAACTTACCAGCACAGCGAGTTCAGGTCAAAGCCTGCAAAAAAAAAGTCATCAGATTTGTTGCGAAGAACGGGGTTGCAGCTCCAATTGGAATAACGAACCCACCCCGTTAGGCCATCATCTGATAAACTCTGTGAATACTGAACTAGCTAGGCTGAGAGACAATCAGCGGAACAATCTACAGGGGAGAGACAATTAGCGCGGTTCATGCCAACTGAAGAAACCGGCAAACCTCATGGAACCCTACAACAAACCCACGCCTCACTGCAACGATGAGTTAGCTAGGCCACACCCCAATTGAGGGACGCAAAGCGTATGCTTAGGACTGAGGAGGGAAGGGAGGCTTGGCGGTGGTCGCGGCGCTGCGCGGGTTCAGTAGAGGATGGGGAGAGGATGGGGAGACGGAAAGAACTAGACAGTTGCGAATAATTCATCACCTGATCTCGGCGTTTGCCTCCTTTGTATTGAATCTTGCCGAGGGAAGTTGCCGCCATTCAGACACCTGCGGCAAATGACAGTTAGAACGTTCAATGAACGTTCAATGATGATCAGAATACCCCACTGGAGAATGTTATAGAACGTTCAACAACCTTTTGGCCTATTAGGCACATACACACAACGTTCACTGATTGTTTAGAACGTTCAGTCGTGGTTTTAGAACATTCTAATCATTACGAGCATTCCGTTGGAGAACGTTATAGAACATTCAACAAGCTTTTGGCCTGTTAGGTATATATATATATAGCGCTTTTGGGTACCTAATCAGGTCTCCAAAATATGGGTGACATGGCTGCCTCTAATGCAGAACCAATTGAGAAATCGATCCTAGCTGCTTACACCCATCTATCTTGGTCCTGTTCTAGGTTCGCTGCGGGAGATTTGATACAAAGTTCGGCAACAGGAACGAACACTCCAGGAAGGCCAGCGCCAGGTGGTTGCATATTCGCAAAATGCATGGTGATGCGCCCCGCAAGTAACAAGATAGCGGAATGGGAGGATTTAGCATTACCACCAGAAGCTAAGGACCTTGCCGTGTCACTGTGACCCGGGCGAAGCAAGTAAGCGGTACGTTTAACAATGGTGCCCTGACACAAATTTGAATTAATGCTCGTTCTCCGATAAGTGTGGACCTCGAGTGACCTGAATTTGAACACACCTCCTGAGGCCAAACCTATGGGTTCACCACGGAACGATGATGACAGTACGGTAAGACGACCCCAATACAGGCAGCAAACCGATGACGGGCCCTTCGCCCAAACATGTGGGTCAGAATAGGTCAGAATAGGAGGGTTTGGGTAACACACCTAGCTGCACATTACTTACCTCGTCGCTCCGGATTTCTGGTGATCCAGCTCGGTGAAGCCCATTGAAAATGGTATTATGTAATGAGTCACGGTGGTCTCGATCTCGTCATCATGATCGTAGATACAACCATCAACCATGCCGTAGTCTAACCTAAGAAACCCCGACGAAGCCAGCTCTCTGGCACATCCCAAAACGCAGTGGCTGCATGACGTGTTATGTCAATATCCATTACCTCGAAGCTTCTTCATTATTCTCCATGTCCGAAACCTCACGCAACAAAATAATTACTATACATCACGTTGAAGCCACACAACGAGACGAGACTTCCATTGTGTGTGTGTGTGTGTGCGCGCGTTCTGCGGAATAGAGACTCCATTGACAAGTCCCGTTTTATCGATATTCCCGTCGCCACTGCTCACGGCCTCTGGATTGATGCTTGTGTCCAATCTTCATCATTCAGATGTTGCGTGGAGTCGGAGCCATGGACATGTATATATATGCACACAGGCAAAGGACTCTCAGGGAAATACCGTTCCTGCGATTACTCTGCAGGTGAGGCTAGTTCTTACGCAGTACAAGAACGGACGTGACAATGAGATGTGCGTGGAGAGGTCCTACATAACACAGATATGACTGCCGCCAAATGCCTGGGCCGATAGACCTCGTGTTAACCTTGGGCCGCACTGATTTAACCAAACGAAAAAAAAAAAGGAAAAGCACTGGGCGGGTGGTCGGCTCAGGAATTATAAATTAGTGTTCGTCTGCTCCTTTCTGGCCCATTTCACATTATTTATGACATGGTAGATGTCCATCTAGAAAGGGGGTTATATGGAGGAAAAGAAGGGGGAGATGTAACATCACTCCCGATCCCAAAGTTCGTCTCAAATCCATCTCGGTATCGCCATCCTCAAACCCAACCGAATGGCTCCACTTCTTCCCAATACCAACGCGAGTCCTTACCATCACTCGAAGATACGGCATAGACGCCTCCCTTCGTCAGCAGCTCCTCTCAAACCTCCTTGACGCGTACATGGTACGCTGGTGGAGGGACAAGGCACTCATCGGTTTCACCATCTCCGCACCACGACTTGAAGTCCTGACGCTGAATGTGAACGGCAATGAACTACGCAAGGAGAGAGTGGTTACGTGAAACTAAGTTCGTTGAAGCGAACGGTATCCTCACATGTGGTGTCGTCCCCTTCCGACGAACCAATTAACCTCCGGATGTACCTCCTAGCGGCCTCGAGTAACAACTTGTTGAAGTGTGCGTGTCACGCAATGTTTCACCAGCCAGGACTCCAATCAACACCAAACATGTCCTTCGGAAACCCCAACCCTGCATAAAAAACATAGAAGAGGTGCTGTAAATGTTAAAACGTTCACGAACGTTTAAAATGCCAAATGAACCAACCTCGCCTGGGAGTGATTCATGTTTTTTGGTGTCTCGATGCGATAGGCTTCTCGTTCTTTAACGACCCTGTGAATTCGCAAGACCTAAACAGGATTCCCATTGGTCGTCGCACTGCCTGGAGCCTGATGTACGCACCGGATACTGCAGATATTCGGGGAGGCCCGAATCAAGTCCACAGAAGGGTGACACTAGTATAAAAGTCATCTAATCGTTGTAGATTTAAATGTGGCGGCAATGCCCTCGAGTATATGCTGTGGACTCACCGATGAACGGGACTTCCCTGACGCTACTCCGTCTTGGTTGTTGCTCAGTTGCGCCTCGTTCCCTTATTTTAGGCATGAACATCGAGAAAGAAAGACTCGTTGGAGATATCGGTACCACCATGCTGACCAACGGCCTATGTTCTGGCTATAGCATCTTCACTTCCGACCAGGCCACTTCAGTGAGGCACTCAAGAACGGGACAACATCGAAGACTTGATTGAAACATTTCTTCTCTCGAGCTTCAACGCGATGAGAAAAAGATGGGTCATCATTGCTAAGTTTCATCTTTTGGGACCCATACCCGTGCGGTAGAAATTGGATAGAAGGACTGTGTGGGGGTATACATAGACCATAAAATCCAAAATCGTTGGCTGATAACGGCAAGATTAGTGTCACTGAGGAACTATGTAATAGTTCGCGACTTACTGAATCCAGCGCTTCCCCGTGTCTGTAAGAGTTAGACAGCAGACTATCCGTTCTTCCTTCAGTCCAACATACGTTTCGTCAGGCCAGAATTTTCTAAGAAAAGGGAAGTTGGAATTTTAAGCACACTCCGCGCCTGAGTGTTTACCGCAGAAGGACAGCGTCGGATGGGGGAAAAGAGTAGGATTCTGCACGTCTAAAGAACGGCTCCTCGCAAAATTGATCGCACAGATGAAAGCGGGACCCCGTGTCTTTTGCTGCGCTAGCCGCTTTGTAGATGACAGGAGGAGAAGCGTGACAATTAATTAATGGGACTTGGGATTTGCGGAAGGTTGTGGTCCTGTGGTGATGACATAGATATGTCTCTTCACACTTGACTGAGGGACAAATGTGGAGGAAGGGAAGGATGGGGGCCTCCTCCTTGCCTGCTCCTCCGCGCCATGGATCGGGAGTACAGGTCCGGAATGTTTCCGACACGTGAAAGCGAAATTGCGAAATTGTGGTAAGTGAATATGTGCAGGTAATGGCTATTCAATCCAATACTCCAGCTGCTTGCGATATTGCAGGAGACCGAGGGCACCTCGCTGGATTGGAAACCACTCAGGCCTCCTTCCGGCAGAAAATTCGTAAAATACACACGATTCAAAGAGCGCAACATGAATTTAAGATTACAGGTGGGGGTAGTAGACGCAGGCTACAAATGTGTCCTAAAGAAGGCGCCGCCGGGACACCCGAGAGCCATAGCTAGATGCCGCCTGCGGAGGGAAGGGAAGGTATGATTAATGTCGGAGCCCGTTCAGCTCCGATTGCCTTTTCCGCTTGCATTAGGGCAAAGGTGATTTGTTGAGAAGTAGGGGTGTTCGAAGAGAAGAGAGGTATGCAAACGTGGAAGAAACTTGTGCGAGGGTCCGAGGGTTGTATTGATGGAGAGGCAACATGCCATCATTGGAAATGATGGACTGTTGGCAATGATTCGGATACCATGTTGTTCCTTCGAACGCAATATTCGACTCTACTTCATTGCTCAACGATGATGGTTTATTTACGTACGAGATGCCATCAGGCTCCCCACCGAGCGGAAGTCTCCCGACCCCAGGACGGAGACTTGGCCTGGTTTTTATCAATTCCATGGATGAATAGGGACTCCAGCCGCAGGTGTGCTCTTCGGACGTTTTCCTGTATTCTTCAGCGGTCAGGACATGCATACGCACATAAATTATGCGATTTCCATACCCGATGAAGGTACACTGTCATCGATTTCTCGAGGGCGCTTCTTCAGACGTGGCAATTCCCCCGCATCGAGTGGGAGTTTACCAGTGACTCCATGTTGTGGCGTGGAATGCTCCGTCACTGCTGCAACGTTGGCTAGGTCTGGGGGAATGGGTCGGGCAAGGTTGCCTAAGTGGACAGCCTTGAAACCCTGAACCACTTCCTCAATGGTTGAACGCTCCGCGGGATCGCACCTGAGGCACCTTTCAATGTTGGCAAGGAATTCATCAGGGTCCTTCCATTCAAAAGGAGGGAGTCCATTACGTGCGGCGCGCGCAACTATGAAGTCGGTCTCGCATGCATGATATGGCTTCATGTCAAAAAGTATCTGTGCAATGTGATAGAATGATAAATATCACTCTCAAGTGGTTCCTAAAACAATCTTCACACCTCCCCAGATGTGCAGCCAAAAGCCCAGACATCGCTTCCTTTGTTGCGAGTTGATATTCGACCGTCGAGCACCTCGGGTGATGCAAACCGCATTGTACCGACGGTACTTGACCCTTCAGCGTACGTAGAGAGATCCAAAATGATGGACGATAGTCCGAAGTCACAAATCATAGCATTTCCCTCGCTACCAATGACAACGTTATTCTGGAGAGGGCCATCAAGAAACTTTGCATCGGTTGTGAGACGAGAAGCAAAGCCTACCGGCTTGATATCACCATGGACTATGTCCTTTGAATGGAGATACATTATGCCTTCTGACACGTCAATGATCTGAGGTGGTGATAAGACAGTTTTCAGCATACAGAGACGATATGAACTTCCCAGTCGACGACGGTTGGCATTCGGCTCCTTTTGCAAGTACTGCAATACATTCCCTCTCGGACACCAAGCGGATACCAGTTTCGCGCGTGTTATATTGTGCTCTTGCTTACATTCCACGATCCACCCATGGAATGCCACCACGTTTGGATGGTCTAGCGCCGACCAGACCTTGACTTCGCGCATCATCCTCTACCGTGCATTAAGCTTAAGTCAACTAAGCACAGAGAAGCCCAGCGAGGACGAACTCGACAAAACTTAGTTATGACCTTCATGCCATCTGACGTGCGAACTTCTCTTAGGGCTTTGACACACACTTCTTGCTGATGGTACACCCGATCAGCTCTTCAGGATTGCCGAAAACAGGAGACACTATCGTACCTCCCCACAGACCCCCTTATACACCTGTGCAAAACTTCCTTGGCCCATCAGAACCTGATCATGAGTGACTTCATCGCTGAGATCACGGTTGTGGATTTGAGAAAGCTCATTGAGGAGTTCGGACAGCCAGGTTGGGTGCTGCGAAAGGGGCGGTTGAGGGGGTGGGGGCTGTTGGGACCCGGTCGGAATTTCAGGCTGCGACGGTGGTTGCTGTTGCTGTTGCTGCTGTTGCTGCTGTGGTTCTTGTTGTTGTTGTTGCTGCTGCTGCTGCTGCTGCTGGTGTCGAGCACTCTGGTTGGCGAGGATTATGATATTATCAATATGGGGCTTAATAGTCTGTCGATACGTCCGTAGCTCGTTCAGGTCCATAACATATGCCAGGGGCTTGATACTGCTCATTTGCGACAAAGCTTCATGCTGCAATTTGGCCGCTTGCCACTAAACAATGTGGTAAATATCAAATCTCAGTCAAAATCGAATCGAACGACTCACGATATGCATGATGTCGCTGATAAATGAAGGCTCAACTTCGGTCAAAGCGAAGTACCTTTCGAGATTTGCTTCTAGCGCCACGATATCACGAAGCAACGAGAAAAATTCCTGATTAAACACTTCTCGCTGACCCTCATCCACATGAACGGTGGGCCGAACTCCTAAATAAAGAAGTAGGATAAGATCAGAAAAAACTTCGAAAATGAACAATTCACGCACGCTGACGAAAACCCTGAGTCTTCAAATGATATTTAATCTGCCTGGCCATCTCTGCCCTCTTCTGCACACGTGCCACGCCTAAAGCTTGATGCACAGCAGACTGCGTCATAGCAGCACTCACATTCCCAAGGGAATTCGCAGGTCTCGATATTGCGCCTTGACCTGGACCACGATTCACAAGGGTTTGAGACGGCAGCAGTTGGTTTTGTGCTTGAGGTTGGAGTTGTTGCATCTGGGATTGAGTCTGAACGGAATAAGTGTGAGGCAGCTGAGCCGGAGTGGGAGTCCGAAGAGGCTGAGGTTGCTGCATGGGCGTCGGCATCTGTCCACGATTCGGTGGTATCTGACCGGATTGTGACCCCTGTTGATGCGGCTGCAATTGCGATGGTGGCAGAGGCGGTTGCTGAGGGGACTGTTGGGAACCTTGACCTGGGTGAGGGTAAGCCTGAACTTGTCGCTGAACGTCTTGAGATGGAGCAGGTTGCTGCTGGGGTGGCTGCTGCTGAAGAGCTTGAGCCGAGGCCTGCTGTTGTTGGGCATCAGCAGTCTCAGGAGTCTCAGCAGCCGCCGGCGTGCCAGAAGTATCCGCTCCACCGCTCATCATCCTATCCTTTGACAATGCAAAATACTGAGCTACCGCCCTCGAATAATCAACAACGACCTGCGGCCTCTTGTTTATAAAGAAGTCCTGAACTTGTTGTTGCGTGAAATTGAGCTTCGTCATGAGTCGTTCAGGAGTCATGTGAATCAACTGATGCATCCGCTGAAGCTGAGGTACGGGAGGGGGAGGTCCAAGAGACAAAGGTTGTTGTTGCGAAAGGGGATAGGTGTGTGGCTGTTGTTGAGAAACGCCAACGCCGGGCTGTACTCCCGAAGATCCAGGTTGTCGAGATTGCGGTTGCTGAAGATTACCACCACCCGGCTGACCCATGTTGAACACCGTTGGTCCACCAGGCCCGAGTGGACTGGGATTCGAGTTCGGATTCGGATTCTGACTCGGAGGCAGGCTGTGGCTGTGTGTGAGAGACCTTGAATCGGCGAAGGCCGATAGACGAGCTTAGAGATCGTGAACTTAACTCAAGAGATCACTAGACCCAAAAGACTCGATTTACACTAAAGAAAATTACAAGATCGCTATACTATCAGCTAGGGGTCTGGGAGTTTATACTAGAGTGCGTGCTTTGCATCGCGGTCACCTGCACAGCACCCATTAATGAATGAAAGCCAACAATCAGAGATTGTAACCTGCGCAAGGCACATATGGTACAAAGAAGTATAGTAAGATGATTGAGTAGCTTCCAGAGAGCGCGCTTGGACAGAGAAGCAGAAAGAGATGCCATTTCATCGTCTCCCAAGTAGCCTATCCCAATGAGTTTGAAAGCAACCTGTTGTGCTTTTCTAATCTTGAAACCCCTCTCCCATCGACTCCGATCATGCGTCCCATTAGGAATCGATCACCAGTTGCAGATTCCGACTTCGGAGACACCACAGAACAACCCATAGACCCCATCCACTTCTTTGGACTCGGTTCTGAGGTCCCCGACTTCGTCGACCCTCCTCCTGCTGATCCTCCCATTCCCACTGTCCCAACTGCCGACGATCCCCAACATGGCAATTGCACAATTAGCCCAAGCCATTGCCAGCTTGGCTTGTCACACCGGACATCCACCACCACCACCATCCTCCGCTCTCCAGACCAAGGTCCGTGAGCCCAAACAGTTCGATGGGAAAGATCCCCAAGAACTCCGAGTATTTCTGGTCCAATGCGAACTCAATTTCCAGGACCATCCCCTCGCTTTTGCTAGCAACCGCGCTAAGGTCATCTTCACGCAGTCCTACCTCAAGGGAATGGCCCTCGATTGGTTTGAGCCGGATCTATTATTCGATCAAAATTCTACCCTTCATCTGCGATGGATGAATAACTATCAAGAGTTCGTCAATGAACTTCAAACCAACTTCGGTCCTCATGATCCTATGGGCGACGCCAAAGTTCAACTAATGACCCTGGACATGAAGGACGGACACCACATCAATAAATATGTCATCGAGTTCAACCGACATGCCTCTCAACTTCATGGCTATGGAGAAGCCGCACTTCGTCATTTTTTCTATAACGGATTGCCGGAATGTATCAAGGACGATATTGCCAGAGTAGGTAAACCTTCTACTCTTTCGGAACTTCGCACCTTGTCACAAACTCTCGATGCACGCTATTGGGAGTGTAAATCTGAAGTTACATGTCACGTGAAACCCTCCTCCTCTAACGTTTTCGACAAGTCCACCACCGCTTCTCGTTCTGACCCCATCCCTTCCTCCTCCTCTTTCAACTCCGCTTCCAGTAGTAAGCCTCCGAAGGACAATAAGAAGTCCGAGGCCAGCTCCGCTAAACCGGACCTTTCATCTAAACTCAGAGACAACGGCAAGCTCACGCCACAAGAGCGTAAGTGTCATCTCGACGAGAAACTTTGTATGTTCTGCGGTCAGTCTGGCCATATGGTCAAGGACTGCCCCAAGTCTTCTTCTTGCACATCTAAGGCCTGTTCGGCCCAGACCAAGGAGCAAGGATCCGCTTCCGCAGAAGCAAAAAATCAGTCCGCACCCCTGTGGACTCCGCATGGACTGGGGGTTGCGATTTTTCCCTCCGTGTGCTCAAAGAAGTGCATTTAAATGCGTCTTCCATCTCCGACTTATCCTCCCTCCATATTCCCGTTTCTTTTTCTCTTTCAAATGGTCTATTTTCTCCTCTCAATGTTGACCCTTCGGTTAATGTTCTACCTGTTGTAGATAGTGTTGCTGATGTACCACTCTCTCCTCCGCCCCCTCCAACTACTTCCATAGATCAATCCACCTCTCTCCGTTTCTCTTCTTTCTCTTCTCCTGTTCCTTCTCCTCCGTCCAATGATAGGACACACAATAAACTTTTCTGCTCCTATGAGAACGTACCTGCACTCATAGACTCTGGGTCTTCAGACTGCTTCATTGACGACACATTTGTAAAGAAGTTGGCCTTGAAGACATATCAGATTAAACCCCTACAACTACGCCTATTCGACGGTAGCACCAACTCAATCATAACCTGTGCCATTGATATTCCCCTCCGCTTCGCTTCCGGAAACATCACCCCCACGACTTTCTTTGTCACATTGCTGGATGGATCATGTTCCCTAGTCCTAGGACACAACTGGCTTACCCGCTACAATCTGTTGATTGACTGGGTCTCAAGCAGTATTACGTTCCAAACTTCTGAACCTACCAAGACAGTTACTCCGAGCTCTCCCCCGTCGTCTCCAGCACCACTGCCGTCGTCCGACATCCAACCATCTGATGTTCCGCCAGCACCTCAGTCACAGGCTCCCACTGTCAGGGCACACCCACCTGACCCCACTCCATCCGGTCCGACCCCACCCGATTCCACTACCCTCACCCACTACCCCCATCCTCTCTCCTCCCTTCTCTCCCTCTCCTTTCCCCTTCTTCCTTCTTCTTCTTTCCTTTCTTTCTCCTTCTTTCCTTTTCTATTACATGGACGACTTCCTTGCTCGATGTACCATTAACCAGACTGTGCAACACGCCCGGACCCGGACACACCGGGTGACACCCTACACACCGGATGCCCCTGAGACCTCTTACGGAGATGCCCAGGCAGACACGGCTGTGCACGTTGTAGGAATATAAAAGTTACAACACTAAAACAACCAGAAACCATCACAAAAAATTGGATAAAAATCATACAACCTCCACAGACCAGAAATAAAAATAGGAATAAAATCATAACTCAACAAAATGAATTGAAATAAAATATCGGAAAAATAATGAAGAACAGAGTCGATGGATTGAGTATCTACGCGAACTTTCAAGTCTAGGGATTAAAAGATGGTTCAGAAAATGAAGAAAAACAGCAAATAAACTCACATGAAAACAAAAACAAGGTTTCCTGTATCAAATAAAATATTAGAAATTCGTGGTAACGTGGGAAAATAGTTTTACGAACGTACGAAACGAATGACAAAGAGAAATCGGAAGAAAATCAAGGCATTCATATAATGAAAAATGGTCGGGTACGAGGAAAAGATGAAAGAATTGGGAATATTTATATGAGGAAAATAGGGAAAAATATGAATCTTTGTCGGTCTTAAAGAGTTGAAGTATAGGTCTGTGTAAGAAAAGATTTCATGTTAAAATCTGAAGAATTGAGGGAGAAATGGATTTAACAAGATTAGAACACACTTGCAGAGAAGACTGGCTCAAACATCCTGAGTTTGTGGTTAAAACGGATGAGCTAGAAATGCGAAACTAAAGAGTTCGAGTCCAGGAACGAGGCATAATTTATCCAGAATTAATTGTAAGAAAATGGATGAGCTAATGCCAAAGCAATCTGGAGAACCTCAAAATTAAATCTTGAAAAATTCATATCTTCATAAATAATCCTCGTAGTTTACTGTTGTTTATACCGACGGAAAGCTACACCCTTAAGCTAACAAATAACCCCATGACATGTGACTTAGAATAAAGTGAGTAAACAAGGGTAAACAAGGTCATGATGGGTGTTAGGCAATGCAATTGGCTAATTCCCACACCAAAACTTCCAGAAAGTTCTAGAAGCAGAATGGGATGCTGATCGCTTACATAAGAGGATTGCTAAGCTCAATATAAGATTACTCAGCAATGTAAATAGTAAAGTGACATGTGAAAACAGAGCCCTTAGGAAAGGTATAAAAGACCACATTTTCTGGTCTGACCCCTCTTCCTTCTTTACTCCTCTCCCCTACGTGCTCTGGCTCATAGGTCATAAGGCGTCCTAATAAAAATTAAGTTTTATTAGTATAAGTGTGCAGTTCAGATCACATCTGAGTAAAAGTGATCAACCCTCAGTAAAAAGTTAAGAAGAAGTTAAGAAATAGTGATGTTGAGTCAAGTCAGTTGGAGTCGCTCCGAGTTAAAAGTGACAAGACAGAGGTGAAACGACTAAAAATAGTAGGTCTATAGCGTGATTTTCGTGTGGAACAATCAGGTAGACAAGTGGATTGAACCCTGAGAATTTCATACACACACAAATAATCAGTAACACATACAAATATCAATACACAAAGCAACCAAAACGCTACAGTGGTTGAGTTAAAGTACCAATACTAACATATAAGTATCAGAAGAAAGAACAGCCTTTTATAGGATTTCTGTTCTCCTCCTTCAACGTAGATGACGTGGCACTCCCCACGTGACCTCCAACCGCATGTACATAAACACAGCCTAAGTGGGAACTGAGAAGTAACCTTCTTCTCACACTTCCCACTTTAGCCTAAGTGGCCAAGGACCCTTGTTTGCTTCGGGCCCGTTGTTACACATGCCCGCGCTGCACCCTACCGGGCCCTCAGCCCCAGGTGATATACCTGGACGCTCTCGACCCCAGGTCGGTCCCTGACACCCACTCCTCTGTTACCATCTATCGATGTGAGGTCTTTGGGTAGCTCAGCACACAAGGCCGTAAGTGATACAAGTTTGTGTATTTTACGGTGGTGTGTAAGCAGTTACCCGGAGGTTCCCGCTTGCCCACGTGACTATATGTATCTAATTTACATGTGGCTCAGGGTTCGGGGCTATTGCCCTGACATTCTCCCCCCTTGCGTTGCATTTGTGATGCATACAAGGTTGATAGTGAATAAAACAGAGTTTTAATAATTGATTTACATTGAGTTTGGAATTATCAATGAGTGTTTTGTTGTCGCCACTTTGAAGTGGGCAATTTTGTACATGTCGGTGAGAAAAGAGAGGGGGTTTAAGGATGAATGAGTGTGGGCCGTTACTTTGAAGTGAATGGCGATACATTGGTATCGCAGGGAGAGAAAAAAAATGGTGGAGTTTGTTGAAAATGAATTTCGACCCAAAGGTTGTATGTCTTTGGTGTTCCTCACTTGTTCTGTGAGGGTGTCAGAGTTCTGAAATATTGTCGGAGTCGGAAGTACTGTCAGAGTCTGGAATATTGTCAGAGACAAAATACTGTCAGAGTTGGACAAACTGTCAGAAGGCGGATAGAAGACGGATTGGGTTCTGTCTGAGTTGAGGTCGGAGGTGATGCAGAGGTCTGTTGGAGCGCGCGCACGGATATGCGGGCGGAAATATGCAGCGCGTCCGGAAGCGCTGTTCAAGGTTAGCAGAGTGGGATTGCGGCCTCAGCGACTCAGGTGGAGCGCTGTGCCCTGAGCTTGACGTTTGGGGGAGATCCCGTATTTACGGATTGACACTCACAGCGGACTTCAAACAAGACTTGCGGGTGGAGTGGACCTATAGGAGGAGCGCGGACTCCGTGAGCACGGACTCAGAGGGGGGGAAGCCCCCTTTGCAGAAGGAGAGACTCAGACCAGACAGGGGGGGGTACTCTAGTTGATTTCAGACTGAGGTCCCCAAAAGTATTTACAAGGTATATAAATAGGCAAGAGGGAATATAGAAAGGCCGGTCAGTCCGGCACGGTCCGGCGTGGTCCGGTGCGGAGATAAGCGGGGATTGTCAAACTAAATAAGGACAAGAGCCCGGGAACTGGAAACGAGGAACAGATCAATAAACAATAAGTGGCAAGGGTTATTGATGAATAACTGAATGAGATCAATAACCTAGTGCCAATAAAGAGGGGATCAAATGCCGATATTGGCAGGGAAGCAAACAATAAATGGCACTTGGCAAGGAATGAATGATAAGCTGCCAAGTGACAAATGGCCAGAGGAAAAGCAGAGGTCAGCGCACGGCGCTGATACAAGTCCGCAAATAAGCGGGGTCGGTGCGGTGCCGACACAAGTCCGCGAACAGAGGTTGATCTGCCAGCACTGTCACACAAGGACAGCATGAAGGCCAACAGAGGTACAGAGGGGAGTGGGAGTGTTGACCTGACCAGAGGTGTCAAGGGCAACCAGAAGTGGCCAGAAGGTGCAGAGATGGGCAGAGGGTGCGGAGTGGGCAGAGGGTGCGGAATGCACGGAAGCGGGGCATGGCTGTGACCACATAGCGGGAAGCGATGAGTGTGGTTCGGATGGAGACAAGGCAGGCATGACTGAATGCCGGGAGCACCAAGGGCTCAGGAACTGGAGGTAAGGTCAGAATACCGGCAGGGTCTAGGTTCTGATTATTGGCCAAGTCTCACGCAGTAAGGCAGGGGGCCAGACGTGGGGTTGGGGGCTGGTTAGGATGGGTTTCGGGTCAGCAGATTCGCCTATCGGCATTGGTTCGCCGCTGACGGAGCCCCGGGATTTGTTGGTCGTGACAGAGGGTTCGTGTGTAAGTGGTGTTTACACACGAGCAGTGGTGGATGTGGGTCTTTTGACGGAGTGGAGATTTCCGCAATTGTTACTTGCAGTTCCTTGCATACAGTATTGTGTGTGGGGCCTTGAGTTGGGGGAAGGTGTTTTCACGGGCACCTCAATGGCGTATTACCATGTCACTTTCCCCTCTCTCAAGGGTGGAGTCATTGCCCCGGAGGAGGGTTTTCCTCCGGGTTGTTCATCTGGACATCCGATTGCTGCATCGGATGTGATGACATAGCCTGGGCTACATTGTCAGGCTGTGGGCTCGACGAAGTGGGTGCTCCCTGGGTGGGAGCGGGTTGTTGTGTTCCTGAGCTGCTTGGCTCAGGTGTAGAGTATGGTAGGTCTACCGTTCTTCCCATGGGGAAGGGTGGTCATTGGGCTGGTTGTCCAGCATGGAGACTTGCGTCTCTTTCCCGGTATTTGGAAGCTTTCGCTTCCCGTTCCGCAGTTCTTGCGGCACGTTCCTCAGGAGTCCTGAGTGGTTTGAACTGGGACTTTAAGTAGGCAGCTTTGCCTAGACTTTCCCAGGAGATTTTTCCCTTATTCTCTGGGGAATTATATTCCTCCACGAGTCTTGCGATACTCAGGAGTCCCAAGAAGTATTTCTCGGTTTCCTTCGCTTTTTCGTGAAGGGTTCTGTGTACCTTGCTGCTTTTGAAGGCGGCTTCGGCCTGTTCGTACCAGTGTACGAATTCTTTCCCACTCACGCTTGTCCACCAAGCGTATGCGCTGTCATGCACCGCTTCTGACCCCGCTATTCTCATGGGGAAGTTGGGGTCGATTGTTATGTCGACTGGAGCTTCGACTTTGCCGAACTCGTTGAGTTTGGCGGTCTCGTATAACATGTGGACACTTCCCTGCAGGGTAGCTTGCCCATAGGGTGCTGAGGTACTCAGCGGCCCACCGCCTCTGGCAGTGGTCCCCATTTTAGGGTCTGCCATCAGTTGCCTACCGCTCTCCCTCTTCCCCTCGACATGGGTTTGCCCCTCTGAGGGCAGGCCCTTATGCAACCCGGACAGGGTCGCCTGCCCATGGGGTGGCAGGATAGTCGGTGCCCCACCCCTTGATGCGCTAGTCCCCATGTGGGGTCGCGCCTCATGAGGCCTGGAACTGTATCCCCTCCCCCTGACCTGGGAGGCCCCCGTCATGATGGGTTTGGCAGCAAGGTCTGCCAGTGTGTGTGCCTCTCTGAGCTCGCGTTTCAGTAATTCGATCTCCCTTTTTTGGAGATCGACTTCTCTCTCTGTGTCCTTCAGAGAGTCAAAGATGCCCTCAGCATCTCTTCGTGCTCTGTTGTATTCGTGCCTCCAGTGGGCGCAATGGTCGCAGGCGTCTTCTGACGCCCTCGAGTTATCAGACCGTGCCTGTTTGGACGGTCTGGACGAGGAGCCGCTGTCGCTCCCTCGTCTCCCTCCTACGAGGGACTTCATCTCTTTCAGCTCCTCATGGAGCTGACCTGTCTGAGCAGCTACTGCTGACGTGATGGCTGATTCCCAGCCTGCATTTGGCTGGGGTGTTGTTGGACCTGGGCCGAATTGGCTAATCCAGGGGTTGATCTGGCCAGGGAAGTTCCCTGGGGAGTATGCCTGGGGCTGCAGCAGCAAATGCTGCCCCTGGAATGGTGCTTGTTGCGTCATCGGTGCAGTTTGCACCACGTATGGTTGGAAGCCTCTTTGGGGAGGCTGGGGGTATGTGGTGCCTGTTAGCAACGCAGATGGTTGTTGGTTCGCAGCACTCATTTGTGCTGCGTGCGTCGTGTAATCCATGGCGCTTATCTGCGCCTGGTGTTGTTGTTGTTCCGGGGAGCCTTGCTCCCTGGGTTGTCGTATTTCGATATCCGGTGGTTTGTTTGGATCGAACCGAGGGTTGCCTCCCCCAGAGAACGACATTTCGTTGTTATGTTACTCGTGGTGGTGGGAGGGGTTTTTGTTCTTGCGTGTGTGGGATTCACCACAGTTGTGTGTTCTTTTGCACGTGAGCCTGTGGTTCACGTGGTCTAGGCAAGTTACTCACCTAGCCCATGTGATCTCTAGTACATGGTGTGGCTGTCCGGGTGAGTTACTCGCCCAGAACTTTCCCACGCTCTTGGCTGTGGGCCATCGTCCCTCGGCTTTACTTCCTCCGCCTCCGTTATTGGGGGTGTAGTGATGCCGAGAGTTCCCTGTCTTCTTTGATAGGGAGTTTTTCTGGTTCCCTTACATTTTGTAAGGTGAGGTACTCGTCCAGGTGGACGAGGTCGTTGCAATTTCCTAGGGGTTCCCATGTGGTGTCCCCTAGTTCCCATTTGACCTTAAACCAGAGTTCGTTGTGAACCCACGCATGGTTTAGGATTTCGCGAACTACTGCTTTGCGATCGGGGTCTTCCCCAAAATCGTAGAATATGTTTACTTCCCGATTTCCTGGTCATTCGGCTTGTGAGGTACGAGCCAGGATACATGGAATCTTGGGTGGATTCCGCATTGTTCAAGTTGTGGTGGCAACTTGAGGACGTAGTTTGATGTCTCTGGAAATGTTTCCAGAATTTCGTAAGGCCCTATGTATAAGGGCTTTAGTTTTCCTGCCCTGCCTTTGGGTAGGTTCAGCTTATCCGTGGATAAGTATGCAAGCTCACCTTTTCTCAAAGGCGGGTCCGGGCGTCTTTTCTTATTCACCTGGATTGTTTGAGCAGCGCGATTATGTATTATCACGTCGTGTGCTGCCATGAGGTTTTCCTTCGCTTTTTGAGCGAAGTCATTTACTCCCGGGTAGTCCGAGAGTGGTGCTGTTAGGCATATCTTTGGCATATGGCCGTAGATTAATTCGAACGGGGCAAATCCTTCGATGTGTTCGAGCTCGCATTGATCGCGAATTCCGCCATCGACAGTTTCGCTGCCCAGTCGCGTTGGTCTGGTCTAACCATTGCGCGTAGTATTTGTACTACTTTTTGTATCATTCTTTCCGCTTGGCCGTCGCCTTGCAGGTGGAATGCAGTTGTGAATTTCAACTGTACACCGAGTATTCGGTGTAGTTCGCGCCAAAATTTTGATGTGAATTTTGAGTCTCGATCTGATATGATCGAGTGTGGTAGACTGTGGAGTCTTACAACTTCATGAAGAAATACGAATGCTAGTTCTAGTGCATTCATTGTTGTCTTTATTGGAATTAGGTGGACGTTGGACATCAACCTACAAATGATTACCCAGAGGTAATCATATCCCAAGCTTGTTGGGAATGGACCTGTGAAGTCCATGGCTATTGACGACCATGGTGTCTCTGGGGTCGGGAGTGGGTGAAGCATTCCGGGATTTCTCCTGGTGCTTTTCTTTGTCGTTTGACAAGTTCCGCAAGACCTGCAGAACTTGTGGGTATCCTTTCTCATCGACTTCCACCAGAAGTGTTGACGGAGGGTTTCCATTGTTTTCTTGGATCCTAGGTGTCCAAGTGTTTCGTGGATGTTCTCGAGGATTATTCCCCGAATGGACTTCCTTTCGTAGTTTCCTTTCAGGACTACTATTTGGGTCGTTCCTCCTTCTCCAAGTCGGGTTATCAGCCCATCTTTTACGGAGAAGTTTTTGAAGTTCCCCGGGTTCTCTAGGATTTCCCGGTGGATCTGGCTTTTCAAGTATCCAGATTTTATTGCCTCAATGAGGTCTTTTTCTTCGAATTGTTTTCGAAGGTTCTCTTCTGGAATTATGATTTCTTCCAGATTTTGGGCGCTCCCCCCTAGAGTTTCCTCTAGGTTATCGCTCCCCCCTAGAGCTTCCTCTAGGGTATTTCTCGCATGTATCGCTGTGAGTCTCTTTCTCTCTGAGTTTTTACTCAGGGTACTGCTTAGTAGCAGTTCTTCGTATTCCTCGATTCTGTCGGGGATGATGTCTTCTGCATTTTTGTCCAGGTGGATGTCTGCCGACACATAGTCGTCGAAATGCAGATCCTCGTCCATTGACGAGTCGTAGTATCGTGAGAGTGCATCTGCCACTTTGTTTTTGTGGACTTCGACGTATTTTATTTCGCAATTGAAGCTTGCGAAAAAGGCTTGCTGTTAGAACGTGTGGATTCGGACGACTCCGGAGTGGAATCGGAGACTTAGCATGGAAGGACCTCAGCCTCAGCGACTCAGGTGGAGCGCTGTGCCATTGCTGGTTGTCCTGGGGGTCCCTAATTTCGGATCTAGCAGAGGGAAAGTCTCTTGGGGGAATTCAAGTTGATTTCGGACTGAGGTTACAAGTTACTAGGTACATTGTATATAAGGAGGGGTCCGGAATCAAAAGGAACAAGGGTAGGACAAAAGGAGACAAAGGGAGATGGAAAGAGGAACAACACCGAGGGTCAAGTGTTTGACTCAATGGTGTTTCCCAAGGGAGGAATGAAGGGCCAAGGCCCAAGAAGGAAGGAAGGAGGATGGGAGTCGGGAATGGCTAGCTGACTGAATAGAAAGGAAGCAGCAGCCCAAATAGGAATGAGGGAGAATAGCGGAATTGAAATGGACAATGCAATGGTTGCAAGGTCCGGAGTAAGTCCGGAAAGTCCGAACTCGGAGGTTAAACTCCGGAATATTGGCAAAGGTAATTAAATGGAATGAGCTAACCAATACAATGGGTATAAGCGGAGGTGGGGTCAAAGTCCGACGTCGGAGCTGAGACCGGAGGTTCCGGAGACGGAGATGCAAACAGGATTCCGGAGCAGAGGTCCGGAGTTGGGAACTTAGGTGTTGCATGCTCGTCTGGAAGGTGTCGAGGTTGGGGTCGGACCCGGAATGTTCTGGAGTCGGACCGAAGGTGGTGTCCGAGCCGGAGGTGGGATAACCTCTTGGGAGTCGGCAAGGAGAAGGTGATGGAGGGGGAGTAGGGCTCCGGAAGTCGGAGTTCGGAGTTCCGGGAGCCCGGAGCGGAGGTCGGGATTGTATGGATATGACACTTGCCATCTCAGGTGTCTCCCTGAGTTGTGGTTTTTCGCTTTGAAATATTCCAAAGCTTTGTGGTCCGTGATTACTGTGAATTCATGGCCTCCCATGAGATCATCTTGCCATCTCATGAGTGCTTCGAGGACACCCAGTGCCTCGAGCTCGTAGGCGAAGTACCTACGTTGTGTGTTGGTGAACTTTTTGGACATGAATGCGGCCGGGCGGCAAGTCTGCCACCTTTTGCCTTGTCCAATTAATGCACCCATGCCCGCTGGGCATGTGTCTGTTATGACCCAGATGTGGAGTTTGGTCCTCTCTTCTTCTGAGAGGCTTTCCGGTGGGTTCCACTGGACGGGCTTCAGAATCGGAGCCCTGCATGCTAGACGTTTGATTTCGTCGAAGCATTTCTGGTGGAGTGGTGTCCACCTGAATGTCTGCTTGTTTGAGCAGATTGTTTGCAGTGGTCCTGTGTAACCGCTGACGTTTGGCATGAATATCGATAGATATTCTACCATTCCCAGGAATCTTAGGACTCCTGTGTGGTCTACTGGCTCTCACCAGTTGCGGATTTTTTCCATTTTATCCGCTTGAGTGTGGATGCCCTGTTCGTCCACTCAGCTTCCTAGAACGTCTAGGATTGGGGCAAATGGCTGGAATTTTTTCCAGCTTATGTAGAATTTCGCCCCTTTTAGGCGAGTGAATAACCACAATAGTGCTTTATTGTGGTTTTCCACCGAGCTTGTGCTGGTGAATATATCGTCGAACCAGACATGTAGGCGTCTGCCTACTTCTCCTCGTAGTTCCCAGGTCAGTGCACGCTGGAAGGTGCAGGGAGCATTGCAGTCTCCTTGCTGCATCGTGTTTGAGTTGTACGTCCTGTGGGGCATGGAGAATGTCGTCCTATGGACGTCGTCTGGATCCACACGTATTTGTTCGTACACGTCCGACATATCGATCTTGGATCGGTATGTTGCTCTGGCGACTGATTCTTGGATCAGTCGCATGTCTGGCATTGGTGTGACGTCGAGGATCATGTTTGAGTTACAGTTCCTCGCGTCTATTACCGTGCGCAAAGATCCATCTGCTTTGTGGATGCACAGTAGCAGGCATGCTCGCTCGCTGTTTGTGGGATACCACCATCCTGCTTTTACATAGCAATCTATTTTGGTCGCTAGTGCTTCCTGCAGTGCTGCAGGACATCTCGGGGTGTTTTCCTGAAATTTATTGTTCGGATCCTTCAACAGGATTCGATGGTTCACCTCCCTCAAGGGAGGCATTTCTAATGGCGCTGGCACCATTACGGTTTCAAATTTTTCTCTCCACCACTCCCTGAGTATTTCGAACTCGGGGTTGTTCATGGAGAGACCTTCCAGGTGTGGTACGTCTGGAAGTTCTAGTCCTTCCGGACTAGGATTGGGCCAACCTTCAGGGTATTTTCTTTTGATTACCCTGAGGTGTGTTTCAATCCCACCTCCCTGTCAGGGGGGCTTCTTTTTTGGTTGTTCTCGGGCTCTTGCTCGAGTTTTCCATCCATGTGATCTCGTCACACGGTCTTCGCTTATTCCAAGGGTGTCTATGTTGCCCTTGTTCACCGTTCTCACTTTGTGGGACTGGAAGTCTAAGCTTACCTGGTTTTTGTTTAACCAGGGGGCACCAAAGATGGCGTCGTATCTGTCGATGTTAATTACATCGAAGTAGTGTTTTTCTACGTGGCTGTTGATCTCAACGTCCACGTTGGTTCCGAACAGGATCTGTGATCTTGTTCCTTTCATCCCCATTTGAAGGACAACTGGGTTCTCCAATTGGAGAATTGGGATGTGGACCGTGCAGACAAAGTCCGGCGATAAAGCGTCCATTTCGGCTCCACTATCGAATAGCGCATAGGCTTTTATGCCTGCTATTTTTATGTGGGCCGTTAGCGTTCTCTTCATTGAGAGTGGTCTGTTTGCGGGGTATTTTCCCGTGTCTTTTGAGATGCGGAATTTCGCATCAAACAAGGGGGACTGGGTTTCGATGGACTTTTGGTCCTTCTTCCCTTTGTCCTTGTTTTCCTTGGGTACTTTGGTGTATTTCCCCAAGGCGTCTTTTCTTGGTGCTTCCACCAAGGCTTCGGCAATTTTTTCGTCTGCCATGTTTTCTAACTGGTGTGCTACAGCCAGTTTGATTTTGTAATTTATGTCGTCGTGATCGACGACTGACATTGGGCCCATCCTTATGGTCCTGACGTTGACTTCCTCACCCTCTGAGTCGGGTGAGTATTGAGGTCCTTCGTATGGGTCCTCTACTTCGAAGCTTGATGCTTCGGAGTTACCAGAGTTGTTCTCTGGTTTCTCATCTGATGAGCCTTTCGACTCTTCATCCGTTGAGTTCGCGATCTCCATGGCAGCTATGCGCCTTGGTTTTTCATTGCTCGTTATATTGTGTCTTGGGCAATCTTTCGTTCGCCCTATTTTGCCGCATTTTCCGCAAATTGGAACTGACTTTTGGTCAGTTTTCCTCGAGTTTTTCGAGGATGTATCCTCTTTCCATCTGGGTTTCAGCTCTTCCGCCTTCTTTCCTGATGGGAGGGCTCTGCTGCGGCTCATGGTTGCCATGGTAGTTGTTTGGGTATAGTAACCTGATTTGTAGGCTGAAGACATCTTCAGCCCATCAATTATCTCGTCTACACGAGATATTGCTTTTAACATCTCCTCGTTTGAGGAGAAGTCTGCTCTGATTCTATCATGAGCAATCATTTCCCTCTTCCATTCGAGGGGAATGTAGTTTAGGAACCTGGCGTTGAAGGATGCCTGGTCTGGCGGCGTCACCATCTGGGACGCTGCTTTTGACAGTTCTAAGTAGAACTGTTTTAGGCCTTTTTCCGCTTCATATTTGACGTTGCGGTATTTCTTTGTCGCGTTCAACGCAGCGGAGGCTTTGATGAAGGTTCTCATCAATATGTTGAGAACTTCGAGGAACATGCCCTCGTCTCCTCTGAGGAGAGTTTCGTCTCGGAGTCTAATTCCGAGGTCGAACGCGGGCCCCCCTAATCCACGAATCAAGCAGTCCAGGTGGACTTCGTCAAATTGGGGACCTTTGCATCCTCGTGAGGCGAGGAATCCCAGTAGTTCTGTGAACCACTGCCAGAACGATTCCATGTCGTTCTCTCCTGACCATTTCTTGTCAGGGAATGCCGGCCCATTCTTTAGGGCTTCTGGCTTCACTCCTTCTGGGTAGGGAGTGAGTATTCTCACTTCGGCCATTCTTATGGCCTTTTCGTACCATTTCTCCAGGTACTCTTCTTGCTCCCCTGCCTTCGTGGGGTCGCTATCCAATGGAGATCTCTCCTTTGGGGGGGTTTTTGCTGGGGGAAATCTTCCTCGCAGCGTTTCTTTGGTTTCAGGTGAATTCGCCTGAAGTTGTATTTGTATTCTCTCATTGTTTTGAGAGGGTGTGAATGAGTTACCTCTGTTCGAGAGGTCCATCATAAGTGGACGTTTGGCCGAACCTTTGGTACGTGCCAATTCTCCTCCTAATCTCTGAATGATGCCTTCTTTCGGCATCGTCTTCTCCTATCCTTGGGAGAAGGATCTCCTTAGCGTCTCTGTCAAGTTGCTGATGATATTCCAGTGTGCTTTCACTGGTGGTTCTTTTCGTGAATTTTTCACGAGTTCTATTTATGTCCTGGACCGTGGTCCAGGGGTGTTTATTTGTTTCCTCACTTTTTTGTGAGAAATTTATTTCCTTCAGCAAGTCTGTTTGTTCGCTGATTTTTTCAGTCAACACGTCGATTGCATTGGCCATTCTTTCTAGAGTTATCTCTAGACGAGCCGTACTATTATGGTTCGTTTCCTCGATCTTTTTTTGGATCGAGTTTATCACGTTTATTATGCGCGATTCCTGGTTTTCCAGGAGGAAGTTTGGTTGGGCGAGCAGTGACTCTCCCCAGTTGACATTTCCGCTTCTGGGGGTTCCTGTCAGGGGATGGTGAAGGAGAGAACAAAGGAAGGTCAGTTGGGAGGTTCAAACGAGACCACCACCAAGCTGTTCCCTGGTTCTTTAGTTAGGATGGGGAAGTGTACTAGTGTTATTTATTGTAAATATAGTACCAATCCGAGTGTTTTGGCTAATTCTATTTTTATGGGTTAGTTTTAAAGTTCCTGGGAATTGACTTACAGATAAACCGAGCCCTGCGGAGCTGTTTCTTTATTGAAATTTCTTAATTTGTCTAGGTGTAATTCTGTGTAGCGTTGTTTTAATTTGGTTTTAATCTTCTACTTGGTGAAGTTTCAAAGATTCTAATCAGTTAATGGATTTGGATTGTCTCTGGAGTGTCCCTTGAGTTTGTTTTATTTTTGTTTTATTTTATTGCTTGTTTTAACAGTAGCAAAATAACTGTTTTGTGTTTACACTTTGAAATCTGGAGTGTTAACCAGCTCTCCTGTTGAAATATCTACTTAATATTTCTCTCCTTTATTGCTGCCTTTTACTACAGTGGCAATCTTAACTGTATATCACTTTTTCGCACTGGAGTGACAACCAGAAATGCTTGAGAAAAATAATACTCTATTTTCTTACTTCTCTAAGGGGGGCGAAAAGTCGCAGAAAGGGTCTCCCTTTTATACTCCTTGGGTCGCCTTCCTTTTTCATGCTCTACCTTCTATTTACAGGATTTATTTACAGTGTATTTTTCTCAAACTGAATAAAAATGAAATTTTCATGCTATAGTTCTACTGCGCTTTTGCTGCACTGAACTGCAGTTCTACTGCGGTCAGACTGCGCCTAGAATTCTTATTGTCCTCCCTCGCCTAAGCTATTTTAATGGTTAATTGGAACTTGGCTGCGCTGCATTTGCCGCAGTTACCTATTTCAAATTCCCTATATATACCATTAAATTTGCTATGACTCGATGATTCTGAATTCAAACTTCGCATTACTATGCGTACGGCTGTGCTGAGACCTTCAGCTGATTTATTCCATTTTTATTTAGTGACATTTAGTTAAAATGAGACTGAAATGGTAAATGAGTGAATTATTCAGGTTTAAAACTGAAAGAAAAAGTTGCTAGTAATCAAGAATTACTCAAACGAATGTGTTATAGCTCTCCTCCTCATTAGAATATCGTTCCCTAAAATTCCCGCCATGGTCCGTCGTAGTTTAGTGGTTTTCGTGAATTTCGTTCATATTCCCTGATTCCCTTTTGTATTATCACATCCTAATCCTCCATATGTATTGTTCATTGTTATAGTAGGTCGTCCTTGAAGATTTCATATTTTTATGTATTTTATTTAGGACTCTGGACCTCTTGAAGCTGTTTTCCCGCGCGTTTTCAGGTTTCTAACTTCATGTCCCTATATCTCATTCATTTCTGGATGTTTTCTCACGTTCTTAGTATCATAAATTTTCATTTATTCCCACCTTTCCAATGGTACCAAGGTTGTGTCCTATTTCCTGGTATTCGTTGAGTTAGCAAAAGTTCGCGCGCACATTCGGTAATCACGTGCGTCATTCCCATAGTCGTTCGTATGCGGGCGCCGTTTCCGTTTAATTGTTCGGGATTTATGATATGCGTGGGTGTTTATTTCTTTCATATGGGCTTCTGTGATTTATTTCAGATTTTTCCCTCATGATTTAAGGTTGTTTTGCACTTTCTGTGCTTTGTTTTGACCGGGCTCTTCCTTATTTGGACGGAAATTGGTCTTCGCGATCTGCCGAAGTGCGGATCTCGGTTCCGATGGCCGGTTCCCTGCGCATCGCCACCCTCACGTGTCATTACACATGATGCGGATTTCTATATTCCCGTCATGGGTATAACTTCACAACGGCTGGACTGTTTGGGCTGAAAATTTGCATAACTATAGTTCCCCATTTTTAATAATTTCCGTGTAAATTTCGTTGTATGTTTTAATTATGGATCCTACGCAAACATCGTCTTTTCCCTAAGCTCAGACTTTTGATGTCACTATTCCCGTTATTGGATATCTCATTAACGCATGATCCTTTTATTATGAAAATTTGGGAGGATTAAGATTGGATCCCTTCCTTTCTAATGGGCTATCAAGCTTGTCTCGGTCGTTACTGGTTAATCTTCGTGCTTCCCTTTTAGGCATTGTCCTCGTTTTGCAGGAGTTTTAGTCATATCTCCATCGTTTATAGGTAGTTTCCCCTGTAATTACTCTCATTGGTTCCGTTTGGAGGACATCTACATTTCCTATTGTAAACACGACTCTGACTTTTGCATTAGTTCCTGAGGAATCTTCGTTCTGTGGTACTTCCATTCTTGGCTACGTGTTTGGACATGGGAAAGTAGTTTCCGTGGAGGTTCTCTGATTATTTTTATAGTCAAATCTTGGTCAATTGTCCTAATTCTTGGTTTAATATTTGCTATAAATTCCCCCGAGGATTCCGTCTCGTTGATAGTAAGCTTGAAGTATTTTTGCTATTTTTCTTTCTTTTGATTTATCGTGTATAGTCATAATAATTCGTAAAAATTCGTAAAATTCGTTAAAATTCAGGTCCTTCTATTTTCTCATATCTACTTGTCGTATGAGGTTTTTGTGATTTATCTGGCATATTTCCATAATGGGTTTCCATAGTGTGGCCGTTATTTCTCCTACAGCATGGAGGGGTCGGGCCTTCTCAGAGAAGTCCTGGATAAAGCGGCGGTAGAAGTTGACAAACCCAAGGAAGGACTGGACCTCCTTGACTTTTGTGGGAGCTGGCCAGTCCGTTACCCCTTGCACCTTCACTGGGTCCATGGCGACATGGTTCTCTGAGATGATGAGGCCCAGGTAGTTGATCCTCCGCTGCTCAAACTTACACTTCTCCGGTTTGAGGAACAGCCTCCGGCTCCGCAGCGTAGTGAGGACCTCCCAGACTACCTTTCGATGTTCCTCCAGGGTGGCTGTGAACACCAAGATGTCGTCCATGTAGCAAATGACGACCCCTTGGTCTATAAAGTCCCGGAGGATGTCATTCATCATTGTTTGGAAAGTGGCTGGGGAATTGCAGAGCCCGAAGAACATTACCATCGGTTCGAACAACCCTCGGTTGGTTGCAAAGGCTGCCTTCCACTCATCTCCTTCTTTGATGCGGACGTTGTTGAAGCCCCACCGCAGGTTGAGGGCCAAGAACCATTTAGCCCCTCGGAGGTGGGTGAGGATGTCGGAGACGAGGGGAGGGGGTATGAGTTCTTGACCGTGATCTCATTCAGCTTCCGGTAGTCCTGTACAAGCCTTAGGGAGCCGTCCTTCTTCTTCACAAAGAACACTGGGGCCCCCATGGGGGACTTGGATGGGCGGATCCGTCCATTGGCTAAATTTTCTCTGAGGAAGTTGTCAAGCTCCCCCTGTTCCGTAGGAGATAGTGGGAAGGTTTTTCCTCATGGCAGTTTAGCATCAGGGACGAGGTCAATGGCGTGGTCCCAAGGCTTCCAGAGGGGTAACTGATCAAAGGCCTCTTTTGAGAAGACGTCCCTAAAGTCCTGGTAGCATTCCGGTACCACCTCCTCAAAGGGTTTGTCCCCTAGGGTGGTGTCCTGTGCCCCTTGGGCCATTCGCTGCGACAGGGTAGTGGTTGCCCTCAGATCGTGTCCCCATCCTGGGGGATCACTGCTGCGTACACCCCATCCCCAGGTTCCACCCGGAGGTCGGGGTCCTCTGGGGTCACCGGTGCCACCTTAGGACTCTGGCAGGCGGGTGGGCAGCGGGACATGGTGACCTTTTGTCGGGCCCAGTCTACCTCCGGGTTGTGGTGCAGGAGCCACGAGTGGCCGATGATGACTGACTGCCGGCCCAGGTTGGTTACTGCAAACCGGGCTCGCTCGGAGTGTCGCCCGAAAGTGAGGAGTGCTTCCACCTCCTCAGTGATGGACCCGTTCTCATTTGGGGTCCCATCTACATTATGGACTGGGATTGGTTGGGGCAGGGGGGTGGTCTCCAGGTTGTGTTTCCGGACGAACTCGTGGCTGACAAACATTCCTGTAGCTCCGGAGTCCAGGAGGGCTGAGGTGGTGACTGAGGTGAGCGAGGTAGTCGTGGTCAGCCTCACTAGGAGGTTGAGGGATCGAGGGGGGTGTTTAGACAGCACGTAGATTGAGGAAATTTGTATCCGGTGCGACTACTGGACTTATCCGGAGCTCCAAATTCTTATGACGTAAACCAGCGTGACTGGACAAATGACATAAAATGGACAAGCCTGGTATCGAACCCAGGACTTCTAGCATGCATCCATACACTACTCGCCCGTTATGCCAGGGGGGGGGTACCCCTTCCCTGATGGTTTGGGAGATCACTTGATCCCTTCCTCCAACATAGATTGCAGGTGGGGGGACAGCGACCTCAGCCGGGACCTGCCTTGGGTCTGTTTTGTTGCGGTTCATGGATGTGGCTCTTCTTTTCTTAGCGATCACTCGGTACAGCTTAGGCTGCGCAGTAGTTCTGGAGTTACCATGGTATCTACATGCGGGTACAGTGACGCTGGGGGACGACTGGGGCACATCTCTCACCGGTCGTCTTCCTGAAAATCCTCCACAGGCCTTCCCTCCTCTGCCTCCTCTTCTGCACCGTCAGGGTCTTGTGGGGGGCGGTCTCTTAATAGGTCCGCAATCGCGCGGAGGTCTTCTGGGGCCAGCCGGGTCTTCTCCTCCAGACCCTCTCCTTGGAAGGCAGTCCGGGCCTGGTAGGGCCTTGGCCTTAGGCAGTCCCGGGCTATGTGCCCTAGCTGGTTGCAGTTGTAGCAGGGGCCGAGACGTCTCTGGTCAGCTCTGGGGGGGCGGATGCGATCCAGGTCCATGGGTTGGGGGCCCGGCTTCGGGGCTGGGGTTGGGGCCGGGGGTGCAGGTGTACCTGGGGTCGGAGTAGGTACAGAGGGGGGACGAAGGTGGAATGGAGAGGGTTTGGTGATCGGAGGATGGGGTTGGGTGGCCTGGAATCGTTGCCACTGGTTGTCTAGGAGGGAGGTTTCACGCTTCCACTCAGCCCAGGTTGTGGGCATAGGCCGGAGTCTGTAGATACTTTCGCGAAGTCGAGGGTGGAGGGCATGCTCAAATCGGTCCACCAGGGCGACGTCTCCCAGCCTTGACACCGGGCCATGCAGCTCAAACTGCTGGATCAGCTTGTCCACCGACTCACTCCCCTGCCGGAGTGAGGCTAGCTTCTGGCAGGCTGTGGCCTGCCAATTCGGGTCTGCAAACATGGCGTCAAGCTCCTCCGCGAAATCATCAAAGGCAATGGTTGGGGCTCCTGGGGCGAGGAGGGTGTTGATGCGTTGGGTTGCCCACGGCCCTGCTGTGCCTCCCTTCATGTAGGATAGGACGAAGAGGACCTGGCTGCGCTCATCTTGAAATTCCGTGTGGCGCATGCTCATATAAAGCCTGCACTCGGCTTTGAAGCGGTCTAGGTCCTCCTGGGATCCAGAGAAGGGTGTGGGGGCAGCTACCTTAGGTGGTTTAGGAGTGGGGGCATGGTGTGATGGAGAAGGAGCTGGAGCGGGGGCTGCAGGTTGGCCCTGAGTGGCCAGCTGGCCTTGTAGGTCTCGGAGCTGGCACGTCAGCTCAGCGATCTGTTCCTCTAACGACATCAGAGCAGGAGTGGTCAGGTTTAACCCTTCTTCTGCTGTCAGGATCCGGACCCCAGCTGGGAGTGGCCAGAGAGTGAGGCCGAGTGTGGAAGCTGGGGTACTCTCCCCAGGTGCTAACTCCTCGAAGTTGCTGAGGGGACTGGCCTCAGCCTTCACAGGGAATGAGCTGGTATTCATCGAAAAGCGGGTAAGTACACTTGCTTCACAGGGAATGAGCTGAGAAGAAGGGTAAGCTTCTCAGCCCCCTGTGAGGCCGACACAAAAGGACCCTAGGAACTATACAGTTCCCGCTTGCTGCCGACTTTCCATAACGGGTTCGCGTGCGCGCGTCATTATGTGAAACAGTGGGGGGAAGGATAAGGGGAATGGGGAAATGTGGAGAGAGGGTGGTTAGGAGAAGGGTGAGGGTGTCTGAGGGTGAGTGGGGTCAGGGCTGTGCCCTGACAAAGATAGAAAAATAAAAGGAAGGTGTGCTATATAAAATAAAATCGAAAAAAATTCATGGCAACATGGGGAACACTGTTTTATCAACTTACAAAGGAATTTCATGTGATGGGAGGTGGTTGGGGTGGTGGATTTGGAGAAATGGCCAGAAAATGAAGAAAAACAACAAATAAAAGGGCCTCACTCCCAGTGCATTGCCAAGAGGGGGGAAAGGCTTTTCTCATTCCTGTGCATGATTAATGGAGTGGGGTTCAGGGCAAGGCCCTGATGGCCCGCCGCAGGAGCAGGGGTTCAAGGGGCTGGCCCCTTGGTGTAAAAAATAATCAAATATATCCAGGGGGGGGGGTTGGGGCACAGCCCCAATGGCTCTCCACAGGAGCAGGGGTTCAAGGGGCTGGCCCCTTGGTGCATAAATAATCACCATATATCTTATTTCTTTAGCACAAGGGGAACAATAATACCAAGGATGACGTTGCATGCCCCAATGCCCTCCACAGGAGCTAGAGTCTGAAGAACGTGTGGGTGTGCTGTCAGAGTACACCCACTTCCGGCCACTTCCAGCTTACTTACCATCATGATCTGATTCCATGATCTATGATTGCCCAGATTCCATGATCCATGATCCCTGTACAGCCTTATGATCTGATCCCACTCCAAGATCCACATTCCATGATCCATGATCCAACACAGCCAGACAAACCTGGATCATTGATTGTTGGTATGTACAGTGTGTCAGAGACCAGATTCGAGATGAAGGAATGTCTCCGTAGCGGAGGGCTTCGGCCTCAGCGACTTCTGCCAAGAGCGCTGTGCCTAGTGACACGTCTGTGCCCTAACTTACTGACTGGCAATTAGAACCTAGGGGGGTAACTCTAGTTGATTTTACTACTGGGGTGTAACCTATGTACAAGTGGGATATATATATGGTTACAGCGGAGACGGGTCCGCAATTGGCGGAGCCGAACGGAGCGGAGCTAACGGGGTTTAAACATTAGCCGACTGAATATTACCGACGAGTCAGTTTGCGGGGTTAGCGGAAAGGCAGGCGATAACCCAGAAATGGAAAGGAGGGATAGGCCCGAAGGTGGGCTCTGCAGGGCAGGCGAGTGTATTGCCCAGCAGAGGCGGGGGTGCGCTAGCAGACGTCGGAGCTGTCCGGAAGTCTTCGGGGCTCCGTACTTAGGGAGGCGTAGGTAATAAATTGAAATGAGGGGGTGGTGACCATCGAGGGGTACCGAGAGGATTGTGGAATACGGGGGCTCCGAGGTTAGTGAGGGAGGAGCAGAGTTAGAACGGAGGGATCGGAGGGATCGGAGGGACCGGAAGTCGATGGCCAGGGATGGATATGACACAGTGCCTCATAGATTAGCTGTGTGTGTGGGCTACAGTATATTACACCCTGAGTAGCGAGTAGGAAGACCAGCTTTCTTCTCTCATTTCCCCTCACTGCTCAGCTGGAGCCTGTGTTGCCTAGCACACCTCAAGGTTCTCCTATTGAGACCGACCCAGACCTTCCTAGTCTTACCTCCACTTCCACTGGATCCCTTGACCTTAGCTCTGAGCAGCTCAGTATCCTGACAGAAAGCTCTTTTGACAAGTGGGGTCAGTGTCAGGGGATGTGTGTGCTTGCACAGGTTGCTCCAATAACCTAGTTGTGATTAAAGCTGGGGGAAAGGAATGTCCCCATCTGAGAGTCAGCTATATACATGTAGAGTCCAGCAATAAGGAAACCAAACAGATCGCCGATAGAATCACATGATCATAGAATGTTCCAGCACAATGCTGGAGATGATCTGGGCCACCAGGGCTTAGGTAAGCGGAGTAGACAAGAATTGCTGGCATACTTCCCATGCACATATGTGCAGTGTCAGAGACCAGGTTGATACGAAGGAATGTCTCCATGGTGGAGGGCTTCAGCCTCAGCGACTTATGCCAGGAGTGCTGTGCCAAGTAACATGTCTGTGCCCTAACTTACTAATGCAACCAGAACAAAAAGGGGGTAACTCTAGTCGATTTTATTACTGAGGTGTAACCTATGTACAAGTTGAGTATATATAGTTACAATGAGGGCAGGGCTGCAAATGGCGGAGCCGAGCAGAGTGGAGCTAACAGGGTTAAACATTAGCCGATTGAATATTACCGACAAGTCGGGTTACGGGGTTAACGGAATGGTAGGCGATAACCCAGAAACGGAAAGGAGGGATAGGCCCGAAGGTGGACTTGCAGGGCAAGCAAGTGTATTGCCCAGCAGAGGCAGGAGTGCACTAGCAGACATCGGAGCTGTACGGAAGCCTTCAGGGCTCTGTACTTAGGGAGGCGTAGGTAATAAATTGAAAGAGGGGGTGGTGACCATCGAGGGGTACTGAGGTGATTGCGGAATACAGGAGCTCCGAGGTTAGTGAAGAAGGAGCAGAGGTAGTCCGGAGGGATTGGAGGGAGTGGAAGTCAATGGCCAGGGATGGATATGACATGCAGCTGGCATAGGGTCCAGGGTCATTGTTGATCCCTGACAGCCGGTGCGGTGCTGACACAAGTCTGTGAATGGAGGTTGATCAGTCAGTACTGTCACACAAGGACAGCATGATGGCCAACAAAGGATCTGAGAGGGGGTGGGAGTGTTGACCTGACCAGAGGTGTCAAGGACAACTAGAAGTGTGCAAAGGGTGTGGAGATGGGCAGAGGGTGCAGAAGTGGGCAGAGGGTGCAGAAGGCATGGAAGTGCTTTTTCTATGTGGGCTTTCATGCCTTGATCAACAGTACAAGTGTCAGGTCACAGTCCATGTATATATATATATATGGGTCACGTGACCCAGGGAGGTCACTATTGTCCTACCCACTGTGAATCATACATATTTGATACTCACAGCTGGGTTCTAGGACACCCACCTTACAGTTTTTTGAGTACTTTTTGTTTGATATCACACTGATCCCTGGCATCACTAGGAACCACCACAATTTTATGTGGAAAACAAGTGAGTCCGCATTTTCATTCAAATTCCACTTGCCACTCCGGCAAGCAAAAGACCCTTGCAACTAGCAAGGAGACAAAACCCCCAGTCAATAAGACTGGGAAATAGGTGAAAGTAATGCCAGCACAACCCCTTATGTGCCGGGCAGAGCCATCACCTGTAGCAGGAGAACCTTGCTTTCACAAGGGTGTTGTCAGGGCACACCCGCCTGACCTGGCTCCACCCGCCCTCACCTGGTATCCTGCCTATCTCTATTTCCCCACCCTCCATCATCGTCCTCCATTTCTCATCCTTCTTTCCTTTTATTCTCTATTCTATTTCTATCTACATGGATGACCTTTCTCCATTCTATGTATCATTGACCTGCCCATGATGCATGCATGACACACCCAGCCCTGGATGACCCGGATGGCTTAATGGTGCAACCCAGCATGTGCACATGCAGCACACACCCTTGGGATCCCCCACAGGGACACCCAGGTGACTGTGGCTGTATGCAGGGTGACGTGGCAACCTCATGTGACCCAAGCTGCATGTACATAAATGTACCTGGAGTGGGAACCAAAGAAGTAACCTTCTTCTCACTATTCCCACTTCAGTCTAAGTGGCCAGGGATCATCGTCCACATCGGGCCCATCAGTATGTGGGCCCCAGTGCCAGGTGTCACATCCGGGCCCCGACCCCGGATGCATCCCTGACAGGTGTGCAAATTCAGTCATCAGAAGACCCTTGCTTTCGCAAGGAGATGACTTCTCCTGCACTCCACCCAACCCAGTTGGGTACAAAGGCTTCATGTGATGCCTCCCAGTTGCGCAGGGAGCCAAATCCAAGCCAAACTTATGTGGCAAAACCTGCCACATCATCATTTATGCCTGGGCTCCTCCACCTGGGCCTCAGAGCATTACTCCTCCCATTCTATGTGATGGGAAGGCATCAGAAGCAACCAAACGATTGCTCCTGCATGCACAGGGAGCCGTTTGGAGCTCCAGAAAATGTGGAAAAATCGTCCACATCTCCAGAATCATCTTGTGTCAGCCACGTGACATCCAGCTTGCAATATTGCAGCAAGCTGGTTCACTCCCAAGTCTATTTGACTGGGAGTTACACAAAACCGTCAGACGATCACTCCCAATGGCACAGGGAGCCATTTTTGATTCCAAAAAAAGTGGGAAAATCTTCCACATCTTCAGCATCATCTTGCATCTGCTGCGAGGCATCCAGCTTGCAATATAGCAGCAAGCTGGTTCACTCCCCAGTCTATGCGACTGGGAGGTGTCATAAACAACCAAATGACCACTCCTGCTTGCGCAGGGAGCTGTTTGGAGTTCCTGTCAAGAAGACGTTCCTTGGATAGGTCCGATCACTATCCAGGCGATGCTGTCAGGTGGAGCTCGGTGTTCCAGGTCGTCTGATGGTGGGTTGGAGACAGACCAGAGGTGGGGCAGAGCTCTGAGGGCGACAGGGTGTTGAAGGGACTCGGCTTCAGCGACTCGGAATGGAGCACTGCACCCAGTACATTCTCGTTGTCCCCAATTTGTCAGGGGAGCTGGCGACAGAGGAACCAAGGCTGCCAGCAGAAGGGGGCCATGTCAGGGCACACCCGCCTGACCCTGCTCCACCTGGCCCGGACCCACCCGATCCCATTGTCCTCCACCCAGTACCTCTACCCTCCCCCTGCCCTGCTTCCTGCTTCCTGCCTTCTTTCTTCTTCCCTTCTTTCTTCTTTCCTTTTCCTTCTCTTCTTTCATTACATGGACGACTTTCCTTATATCAATGTACCATTGACCCGACTGCAATGTAACATGCCTGGACCTGGGTGCACTGGGTGACTTCCCGTGCACTGGGTGACTTCCCGTGCACTGGATGCTCCTAGGATCTCTCATGGAGATACCTGGATGGGCATGGCTGTGTCTGTAGATGACATGGCCGTCTCCCACATGGCCTCAACTGCATGTATATAAACATAGCCTAAGTGGGAACTGAGAAGTAGCCTTCTTCTCACATTTCCCACTTCAGGCAAGTAGCTTATTTCCCTTTCTGCTAATAACAATTCACATTTCCCACTTCAGCCTGAGTGGCCAGGGACGTCTATCTGTACTGGGCCTGCTGCCATGCACGCTCACGTCACACCCTACTGGGCCCTCAGCACCGGGTGATATACCCAGGCGCTCTCAACCCCAGGTTGGTCCCTGACAGCAGAAGAAGGCTTCAACCCCATCTCCCCCCCCCCTACCATGGTGACACAAGAGTGGTACGATGATCTGCTGGCCCAGTTCCAGGAACTCCAAGCCATCGTGGAGAGCCAAACCCAGAACCCACACACACACCTGCACCTGCACCCAGCCCCAAACCACCTAATGTCACCCCCCCCCCCACCCCCTTCTCGGGAGTCAGTGAAGACCTCAACCGCTTCAAGGCCGAATGCGGAATCTACCTCTACGTCCGCGCAGCTGAATTCCCTGACACCCTCTCCCAAGTCCTCTTTGTGCTATCTTACATGAAAGAAGGGACTGCAGGGGCATGGGCTCCCCTACACCCACTATGGACGAGTTCAATATGGAGCTTGACGCCATGTTCCAGGACCTGAACCGGGAGGCTACAGCCCAGCAGAAGCTGGCGACCATCCGACAGGGGAGCAGTTCTGTGGACAGGGTTATACAGGAGTTTGAGATACTGGGACCCATCTCATGGCTAGGGGATGTAGGGCTGATCGACCGCTTTGAGCAGGCAATCAACTCCTGGCTCTGCATGAGCATCTACCGGCTCCGCCCTATGCCTACCACCTGGACCGAATGGAAGCGTGAGGCCACGCTCCTTGACAGCCAGTGGCAGCACTTCCAGGGGATGCAGCTGTGCTCACCCTCACCTGGACCCCCTCCCCCACCAATACCACCCGTAACCCCTGTGACCCGCCCCAAAAGAGGGACAAGCCCACACCCCAAGGTTCACCAGACCCAATGCTTGCACCTGGAGGACCTTCAAACCCTAGTGAAGGGGCTGAAGGGCCAAATGATGAAAGGATCAGAGGAGAAGGGACTGGGACCAGACCCAACAGGACGCTCAGGGAGCCAGCCCATGAGGGATGCACACCAGCTGCCCACAGAAAGTGGCTTGTGCAGACACCATGATGCATGCAGGTCGCCACCAGCACCGAAACTCCATCGAGTCATTGCAAAGAAGAGGAGGTGTCAGGGATCGGCCCTTGACCCCACTGTCAGGGCACCCAACCACACAACCCCAGAACCACCCTCCCTGACTTCCCCCACTTCCCTGACCTCCCCATCTTTACATATCTCTCACAACTACAGCCCGCATGTGAGCCTGTGGGAAAAATCATGTGGGTCAAGGTGAGCAACTCGCCTTAACCCATGTGACACCTTTTCCGAGTCATGGGAACATGCTCGGCTTCTACCCATAGTCATGTTATGAACTGTACAGTACACTTCCCTTTTATAGCAGCCAAGTGGGGAATAGGGAAACTTACCCTTCTTCTCAACTCAATCCCCACTTAGGCAAGTTGTAGTTACCCTCTGTAATACATGACAACTCAATCCCTGCTTAGTCCCTTCAGTGAGTTTGAGGAGCTGAGGACAGGGTCTAGCACCCAGGCACCTGGAAACATCGCACACACCTAGGCCTGAGGCCAGGCTGTCCCCAATCAAGGACCGAGCCCTGACAGCAGAAGAAGGGTTCAACCTACTCCTATCCCCCCGATGTCGCTGGAAGATCAGATAGCAGAGCTGACCCGCCAGCTCCAAGATCTCCAGGCCCAACTAGCCACCCAGACCAGACCCACGGCCCCAGCCCTGGCCCCTACACCCACTCCAGCTTGTAAGCCACCCAAAGTAGCCACCCCTACCCCCTTCTCTGGGTCGCAAGATGACCTAGACTGCTTCAAGGCAGAGTGCAGACTCTACATGAGCATGTGCCATGCCGAGTTTCCAGATGAACACAGCCAAGTCCTGTTTGTCCTGTCATACATGAAAGGAGGGGCTTTCAGACTGTGGGCCACCCAATGCATCAACACCCTCCTTGCCCCAGGAGCCCCAGCCATTTCCTTTGATGACTTTGCAGAGGAACTCGATTCTATGTTTGCAGACCCGAACCGACAAGCCACAGCCCATCAAAAGCTTGCCTCACTCCGACAAGGGAATGAGTCGGTAGACAAACTGATCCAGCAGTTTGAGCTGCATGGCCCAGTGTCACGAATGGGAGATGTTGCTCTGGTGGACCAATTTGAGCACGCCCTTCACCCACGCCTTCGCAAAAGCATCTATCGCCTCTGGCCCATGCCCATGACATGGGCAGAATGGAAGCGTGAAGCCTCCCTCCTCGACAATCAGTGGCGACGATTCCAAGCCACCCAAGCTCAAGCCTGCCCCCCAGCTGTCAAGCCACCCCCATTCCACTCCCGACCTCCTCCCAGGCCTGTTCCCCCTCCTGCTGCATCCACACCCTCACCCCCAGCCCCAAAAGTGGGCCCCCAACCCATGGACCTATCCGCCCCCCCAGGACCGAGCAGAGGCACATCAGACCCTGCTATAACTGCAATCGGCTAGGGCACATAGCCCGAGACTGCCTGAGGCCAAGACCCTATCAGGCCCGGGCCACATTACAAGGGGAGGCCCCTAGGGAGATGGCCCGCCTGGCCCTGGAAGACCTCTGGGCGATTGCAGACCTGCTAAAGGACTGCCCCCTCACCCAGGAGCTGGACCGTGCAGAGGAGGAAGTGGGAGAGGGGAGACCTGCTGAGGATTTTTGGGAGGACATCTGGTGAGGGATGTGCCCCGGTCGTCCCCCAGCATCACTGTACCTGCATGTAGATACCATGGCAATTCCAGGACTACAGTGCAACCTAAGTTACACCAAGTGATTGCTAAGAAAAAAAGAGCCACACCCACAAAACCCTGCAGAGAGAACCCACAATGCACCTTGGCTGAGGTTGCTGTTCCCCCACCCACAATCTACGTACTATCCAAATGCCCTCCCCAGTCCCTCAACCTTCTGGTGAAGCTGACTGCAACCACCTCCCTCGCCTCAGTGACCACCTCCGCCCTCCTAGACTCAGGGGCCACAGGGATGTTTGTCAGTTGTGAATTCGTCCGGAAGCATGGCCTGGAGACTACCCCCCTACCCCAACCAATCCTGGTCCACAATGTGGATGGCACCCCAAATGAGAATGGATCCATCACAGAGGAGGTGGAGGCACTCCTCACGTTTCGTCAACACACAGAGCAAGCTTGCTTTGCAGTGACCAACTTGGGGTGTCAGTCAGTCATTATTGGTCACTCATGGTTGACACACCACAACCCGGAAGTGGACTGGGCCTAACAAAAGGTCATCATGTCCCGCTGCCCACCTGCCTGCCAAAGGCTCAGGGTGGTGCCAATAGCTCCGAAGGAGCCTGACCTCACAGTAGAACCCGGGGATGGACTGTATGCAGCCATGATTCCCCCAGGATGGGGACACAACCTGAGGGTGACCACCACCCCATTGCAGCAGATGGCCCAAAGGGCGCAGGACCCCACCCCAGGGGAAAAGCCTCTCGAGGAGATGGTGCCTGAGTGCTACCGAGACTTCAGGGACGTCTTCTCAAAAGAGGCCTGTGACCAGCTACCACTCTGGAAACCATGGGACCATGCCATCGACCTCATCCCCGAGGCTAAGCTACCACGAGGAAAGACCTTCCCACTGTCCCCTGCAGAACAAGGAGAGCTTGATGACTTCCTCAGGGAGAACTTGGCAAATGGGCAGATCTGCCCATCCAAGTCCCCCATGGGGGCCCCAGTGTTCTTCGTGAAGAAGAAGGATGGCTCCTTAAGGCTGGTCCAGGACTATCGAAAGCTGAATAAGATCACCGTCAAAAACTCCTATCCCCTCCCCCTAGTTTCTGACATCCTCACCCACCTCCGGGACGCCAAGTGGTTCTCAGCCCTCAACCTGCAGTGGGGGTTCAACAATGTCCACATCAAGGAGGGAGACGAGTGGAAGGCAGCCTTTGCAACTAACCAAGGGTTGTTTGAGCCAATGGTGATGTTCTTCAGACTGTGCAACTCCCCAGCCACCTTCCAGACCATGATGAATGACATCCTCAGGGATTTCATAGACCAAGGGGTCGTCATCTGCTACATGGACGACATCCTGGTGTTCACACCCACCCTGGAGGAGCACCGAAAGGTCGTCCAGGAGGTCCTATCCACACTGAGGGGCCGGAAGCTGTTCCTCAAACCGGAGAAATGCAAGTTTGAGCAGCGGAAGATCAACTACCTGGGCCTTGTCATCTTGGAGAACCATGTTGCCATGGACCCAGTGAAAGGTTCAGGGAGTGACCGACTGGCCAGCACCCACGAAGGTCAAAGAGGTCCATCCAGTCTTTCCTGGGGTTCGTCAACTTCTACTGCCACTTCATCCAGGACTTCTCTGAGAAGGCCCGGCCCCTTCACACACTCACCCGGAAGTCGAAGCAGTGGACCTGGGGGAGAAAGGAACAGGAAGCATTCAACGGGCTGAAGGAGGCTGTCACCTCAGCACCAGTCCTCACCTTCCCATCGGACTCAGTCAGTTCCAACTGGAGTGTGATGCCTCCAACTTTGCAACAGGGGCGGTACTCTCCCAGCTCCAGACAGATGGGGAATTCCACCCGGTGGCATTCATGTCAAAGGGCTTCTCAGATGCAGAGAGGAACTACGAAATCTATGACAAGGAGATGCTTGCCATAGTCCAAGCCATGGAAGAGTGGTGCCATTTCCTTGAAGGCACCCCTGAGAGGTTTGACATATACACCAACCACAGAAACCTCTCCTACTTCCACTCAGCCCAGAGGCTAAACCGGCGTCAGGCACAGTGGTCCCTCTACCTCTCCCGCTTCCGCTTCCTGCTAGTCCATAAACCAGGGAGACTCATGAGGAAGCCCGATGCCCTCTCGCATCGGCCAGACCACCCGAAAGGGAAGGACGACAACATGGACATGACCCTCCTACACCCAGGCTGGTTTGAAGTCAGAGGTATGGAGGGGGTCACAGTGGAAGGAGAAGAGGCAGACATCCTGGACAGGATACGCAGGGGGAAGGAGCATGATGAGGGAGTGGTAAAGGCAATGAGAGAGCTGGAAAGGGGGACCCTACACTCGGACGAATGGGAGAAGGAAGGGGAACTGATCCTCCACCGGGGCCGGGTGTACATCCCGAAAGACCCACAACTCCACCATGACCTGGTACAACTCCACCATGACTCAATGGCAACAGGCCACCCTGGGCGGTGGAAGACTGTGGAGCTCGTCTCCTGAAACTACTGGTGGCCCTGGATGGCACAGTATGTTGCACAGTATGTCTCAGGGTGCAACACCTGCAACAGAGTGAAGACATTCCCATCTTGGAAAGTTGGGAAGCTCATCCCGAACAAGGTCCCCACCCGCAGGTGGCAGGTGATTTCAGTAGACACCATTGGGGAACTCCCAGACTCCAAGGGGTACAATGCAATCCTGGTAGTGGTAGACCGACTTTCCAAGTGCATTCACACAATCCCCACAGTCACTACAGTAGACTCAGCAGGTGTGGCCCAGCTCTTCCTCAAACATGTCTGGAGGCATCATGGCCTCCCAGAGGAAGTGCTCAGCAACCGAGGCAGCGCATTTGTCTCCCGCTTCTCCAGGGAGGAAATGAGCAGGTGTTAGAGACCAGATCGAGACGAAGGATTTGTCTCCATGGCAGAGGGCTTCGGCCTCAGCGACTCAAGCCAGGAGCACTGTGCCAAGTTACACATCTGTGCCCTAATTTACTTACTGGCAATGAGATCTAAAGAGGGATCAACTCTAGTCGATTTTATCACTGAGGTGTAACCTATGTACAAGTTAAGTATATATAGTTACAGCGAGGACAGGCCCATGAATGGCAGGGCCAAACGGAGCAGAGCTAACAGAGTTAAACATTAGCTGATTGAATATTACTGACAAGTCGGGTCATGGGGTTAGCGGAATGGCAAGCGATAACCCAGAAACGGAAAGGAGGGATAGGCCCGAAGGTGGGCTTGCAGGGCAAGCAAGTGAATTGCCCAGCGGAGGCGGGAGTGCACTAGCGGACATTGGGGCTGTCCGGAAGCCTTTGGGGCTCCGTACTTAGGGAGGTGTAGGTAATATATTGAAAAGAGGGGGTGGTGACCATCGAGGGAAGCGGAGGTGATTGCGGAATACAGGAGCTCCGAGGTTAGTGAAGAAGGAGCAGAGGTAGTCCAGAAGGATCGGAGGTAGTGGAAGTCGATGGCCATGGATGGATATGACAGTATCCCCTTCTTAGGCCTGAACCCTTGAAGGCCCAGAATTAGTAAGGTGAGGGGAGCTGTACTTACAGAAAAAAAATGAAACGGAAGTGAGGAGTGGAGAGGAAGGAGAGATGGGAGAGGAGTCGAGGTTCCTAAGGGGCTTCGGGACCAGGCTTGTCTGGATACCGAGAGTGGAATGCTTCGACGAGGTCGGAGGCGTGATCGAGTTCACCGGCAAGGAGCCATTGTGTCTCCTCATCGGTCCCTTCATAGCCTAGCCACTTGACCAGGTAGAGCAACTTGTTGCATCTACGTCGGTCAATCTTGGAGTCAAGTATCTCTTTGATCTCGAACTCCATTTTGCCTTCGATTTCTATTGGAGGCAGAGGTGGCTGGTGGCGGTTTGGAATGACGTTTGGGACGGAGGGTTCGATCTGCAAGACATGGAATACCGGGTGAATGGCTTGCATGTTTTCCGGCAGGTGGAGAGTGAGGGAGTGGGTTCCAATGGGGGGCAATGATCTCGAATGGGCCGAGGTTTTTCTTGGAGAGCGTTTTGGAAGGTCAGGTGGAAAGGAAATACTTGGCCTTTACATAGACCGAAGTTCCTACCTCGAAAGCTGGGCAGGACTCCAATGGGAGTCTGCCGGGCCCTGGTAACAGATCTGAGCAAGGAGCATTTCCTCATGAAGGAAGTGATGGAGGGAGTCGAGATCTACAGAGTACTCTTGGGCATGTACTGATGTTAGGTCTTGCTCCAGGTGAACGGTGATGTTCAGATGGTAGCCTTTGTTGGCGAAGAACGGAGAGACGCCTGTGGTGGCATTCGGAGCATTGTTGTATGTGAACTCTGTGAGAGGTAGGAGTTTGGACCAATTGTCCTGCTGGTAGTTACTATAGATATGCAGGTACTGCTCGAGTGTCTGGTTCATCTGTTCGGTCTGTCCATCTCCTTCCAGATGATAACCGGAGGTGAAGTGGAGGCGGATGTCAAGGGCCTTACCAAGTGAACGGAAAAAATGAGAAACAAACTCCGGACCCCTGTCGGAGGTGATGTGGGAAGGAACTCCATGCTTGGAGAACACATGGAGGAGGAATAGCTTGGCCAGTTCCGGGGACGTGATGGTATCGTGGGTAGGAATGAAAATGCACTGCTTGGACAGGTGGTCCACAACGACCAAGATGGAAGTGAATCCGGAAGAGGAGGGTAGCTGTTCGATGAAGTCCATTGAGATGGAGTTCCAAGGACATTCGGGGATGGGGAGTTGTTTGAGTAAGCTGTAAGGCTTGTGGTGGGGAACTTTGGCATGGGCACAAGAAGTACAGGAGGAGACGTAGCTCTTGACGAAGTTACGGATGCCCAGCCAGGTATACTCATGACGGACTAGATCCAGAGTTCGGTTTTGACTGAAGTGTCTGGAGAGCTGGTGGTCGTGTTTGTCTTGCAAAACATGGAGACGAAGATCATTGGAATCCGGAACGTAGATGTGGTTGTCCAGCCTTAACAGGCCTTCAGCATCAATGGACCAGCAGGAATTGGGGAGGTTGGGGGAAGCAAGATGAGAAGAGATTGTGGTATCGGAGGAGAGGGAGGCTAGAATGTCTTGATGGAGAGCCTCTGTCAATGAGTACGGCTGCCTGGATTACTGTGGCAGCCAGGAACATGGCTCATAAGGACGCAGTGAGCTGCTCCAAAGTGAAGACCAGTCAGAAGTTCTGCGGATTGATGTGAGCATAGTCCATATCCCCTTCTTTGGGATAGATGTCCCAGCGTCTAGTAAACGCATCGGACAGTCATGTGGAACTGGGAGAGGAACTCTGACCAGTGGGCTTGCCACCGGGTCAAGAGTTTGGTGGTGGAGAAATACTTGAGGTTCTTGTGGTCGGTGACGATGTCAATTGGGGTTCCTGAACCTTCAAGGTAGTGACGCCACGATCGGAACACATTGTGAATGGCGAGCAGTTCCTTATCATGGGTGTCGTAATTGAGCTCCGGTGCCAAGAGTGTTCTAGAGCGGAAAGCGATGGGGCGAATCTCTCTGTCATCGCAATGGATGGACAGGATTCTGGAGATCGCATAATCGGAGGCATCGGTTTCTACAATGAGGGGGGCATCAGATACCCAATGTGTCAGGATAGGAGCGGAAGTGAAGGCTTCTTTCAAGGTGTTGAAAGCAGAACGACAGTCGTCAGAGAATAACCAGGGGGCTCCTTTATGTGTGAGGCATGTCAAGGGGACCACAATGTCGGAGTATTGATGGATGAAACGCCAATAGAAGTTAGCGAAGCCAAGGAAGGACTGGATATCCTTGACTTTACAGGGCTCGGGCCAATCTTGGACAGCTTTGACCTTCTCGATGGACATGGTGAGTCCGGAGGGAGAAAGGCAGTATCCGAGATATTCCGTGGTGTCCATATGAAATTCGCATTTCTTCAGATTGGTGTATAGGCCGTGTTTGTGGAGTCTCCTAAGAACTTCTCGGACATGCTCCTGATGTGAAGCCATGTCTTCCGAGTAGGTAAGGATGTCATCTAGGTAGACTACCACAGAAACATCCAAGAGGTCAGCAAAGATTGTGTTGACGAATCGCTGGAAGGCTGCAGGTGCATTTGTGAGACCGAATGGCATGATGAGCCACTCGTAAGAACCATAGCACATGCAGAAGAAAGTCTTCCATTCATCGCCTGCTGCAATGCGAACCAGGTGGTAAGCATGCCGGAGGTCAAATCTGGTATAGACTGTGGCACAGCTAGGTGCGTCAAGGAGGTCTGAAATGTGGGGAAGTGGGTAGCGATCTTTTTTGGTGATCTTGTTCAGCCCTCGGAAGTCAATGCAAAGATGGAGGGATCTGTCCTTCTTGCGGACAAAGAGGACTGGTGCCACGTGAGCGGAAGTAGCGGGATGAATGAACCCAGAGGCTGTTAGAACCGGTGGACTCGGACGACTCCGGAGTGGAATCGGAGACTTAGCATGGAAGGACCTCGGCCTCAGCGACTCAGGCGGAGTGCTGTGCCATTGCTGGTTGTCCTAGGGGTCCCTAATTTCGGATCTAGCAGAGGGAAAGTCTCTTGGGGGAATTCAGGTCGATTTCGGACTGAGGTTACAAGTTACTAGGTACATTGTATATAAGGAGGGGTCCGGAATCAAAAGGAACAAGGGTAGGACGAAAGGAGACAAAGGGAGATGGAAAGAGGAACAACACCGAGGGTCAAGTGTTTGACTCAATGGTGTTTCCCAAAGGAGGAATGAAGGGCCAAGGCCCAAGAAGGAAGGAAGGAGGATGGGAGTCGGGAATGGCTAGCTGACTGAATAGAAAGGAAGCAGCAGCCCAAATAGGAATGAGGGAGAATAGCGGAATTGAAATGGACAATGCAATGGTTGCAAGGTCCGGAGTAAGTCCGGAAAGTCCGAACTCGGAGGTTAAACTCCGGAATATTGGCAAAGGTAATTAAATGGAATGAGCTAACCAATACAATGGGTATAAGCGGAGGTGGGGTCAAAGTCCGAGGTCGGAGCTAAGACCGGAGGTTCCGGAGACGAGACGTGAACGGGATTCCGGAGCGGAGGTCCGGAGTCGGGAGCATAGGTTTTGCATACTCGTCTGGAAGGTGTCGTGGTTGGGGTCGGACCCGGAATGTTCCGGAGTCGGACCGAAGGTGGTGTCCAGGCCGGAGGTGGGATAACCTCTTGGGAGTCGGCAAGGAGAAGGTGATGGAAGGGAAGTAGGGCTCCGGAAGTCGGAGTTCGGAGTTCCGGGAGCCCGGAGCGGAGGTCGGGATTGTATGGATATGACAGAGGCTAGGTGTTCATCTAAGAACGCCCGGAGGGCCTTGAGTTCCGAAGTAGAGAGAGAGTACATAGTACCCAAGGGTGGTGAAGTGCCTTCCTCAAGGTCGATCTTCAGGTCGTGCTCACGGTGCGGTGCTAGCGTTGAAGGAGGAGAACAGAAATCCTATAAAAGGCTGTTCTTTCTTCTGATACTTATATGTTAGTATTGGTACTTTAACTCAACCACTGTAGCGTTTTGGTTGCTTTGTGTATTGATATTTGTATGTGTTACTGATTATTTGTGTGTGTATGAAATTCTCAGGGTTCAATTCACTTGTCTACCTGATTGTTCCACACGAAAATCACGCTATAGACCTACTATTTTCAGTCGTTTCACCTCTGTCTTGTCACTTTTTAACTCGGAGCGACTCCAACCGACTTGACTCAACGTCACTATTTCTTAACTTCTTCTTAACTTTTTACTGAGGGTTGATCACTTTTACTCAGATGTGATCTGAACTGCACACTTATACTAATAAAACTTAATTTTTATTAGGACACCTTATGACCTATGAGCCAGAGCACGTAGGGGAGAGGAGTAAAGAAGGAAGAGGGGTCAGACCAGAAAATGCGGTCTTTTATACCTTTCCTAAGGGCTCTGTTTTCACATGTCACTTTACTATTTACATTGCTGAGTAATCTTATATTGAGCTTAGCAATCCTCTTATGTAAGCGATCAGCATCCCATTCTGCTTCTAGAACTTTCTGGAAGTTTTGGTGTGGGAATTAGCCAATTGCATTGCCTAACACCCATCATGACCTTGTTTACCCTTGTTTACTCACTTTATTCTAAGTCACATGTCATGGGGTTATTTGTTAGCTTAAGGGTGTAGCTTTCCGTCGGTATAAACAACAGTAAACTACGAGGATTATTTATGAAGATATGAATTTTTCAAGATTTAATTTTGAGGTTCTCCAGATTGCTTTGGCATTAGCTCATCCATTTTCTTACAATTAATTCTGGATAAATTATGCCTCGTTCCTGGACTCGAACTCTTTAGTTTCGCATTTCTAGCTCATCCGTTTTAACCACAAACTCAGGATGTTTGAGCCAGTCTTCTCTGCAAGTGTGTTTTAATCTTGTTAAATCCGTTTCTCCCTCAATTCTTCAGATTTTAACATGAAATCTTTTCGAACACAGACCTATACTTCAACTCTTTAAGACCGACAAAGATTCATATTTTTCCCTATTTTCCTCATATAAATATTTCCAATTCTTTCATCTTTTCCTCGTACCCAACCATTTTTCATTATATGAATGCCTTGATTTCCTTCCGATTTCTCTTTGTCATTCGTTTCGTACGTTCGTAAAACTATTTTCCCACGTTACCACGAATTTCTAATATTTTATTTGATACAGGAAACCTTGTTTTTGTTTTCATGTGAGTTTATTTGCTGTTTTTCTTCATTTTCTGAACCATCTTTTAATCCCTAGACTTGAAAGTTCGCGTAGATACTCAATCCATCGACTCTGTTCTTCATTATTTTTCCGATATTTTATTTCAATTCATTTTGTTGAGTTATGATTTTATTCCTATTTTTATTTCTGGTCCGTGGAGGTTGTATGATTTTTATCCAATTTTTTGTGATGGTTTCTGGTTGTTTTAGTGTTGTAACTTTTATATTCCTACAGCGTCGAGGCTTTGCTCTTACTGAACACATCTGCGAACTCATGGTACTCCTTCGGAACACCTGAGAGGTCAACGGAATCGGTGTGGGATGAGGCAGCCCTCAAGTGGCTGTCCTCGGAAGGAGGATACCGATCCTTCAAGTTGACAAGCCTTTGCGAATGCGGAACAGCTGACAAACTCGATAGATGGTAACAGAGGAATGGGAGCCTGGGGCTGAGGTGCTAGCGGAACATCAGATGGTTGGATGTTGGATGACGGCAGTGTTGCCGGAGATGACGGGGGAGAGCTCGGAGTAACTGTCTTGGTAGGTTCGGAAGTTCGGAACGTAATACTGCTTGAGACCCAGTCAATCAATGGATTGTAGTGGGTAAGCCAGTTGTGTCCTAGGACTAGGGAACATGATCCATCCAGCGATGTGACAAAGAAAGTCATGGGGGTGATGTTTCTGGAAGCGAAGCGGAGGGGAATATCAATGGTGCAGGTTATGATTGAGTTAGTGCTACCATCAAAAAGGCGTAGTTGTAGAGGTTTAATCTGATATGTCTTCAGGGCCAACTTCTTTATGAATGTGTTGTTGATGAAGCAGTCCGAAGACCCAGAGTCTATGAATATACCAGTTGCCCCTAAAGCAGCAATTACAGGATTTCTTTGGAATACTCCAGCTAAAGATAAAAATTCACCAATAAAGTTAGCAGATAGAGGTGTACCCATATTAAATAATGTAAATAGGAAGAGCATAATAGTAAATATAGGCATAGTTAAAACCATACCTCTATAATAGTTTACAGTTCTAGTATGATATCGATGATATAAAACTCCACCTACTAAAATAAATAAAGCAGGACTTACAAAACCATGAGCTAAACTTAATAATATTGCAGCAGGGATGTTCTCATAGGTGTGGAAGAGTTTATTGTTTGTCCTTACATCGGACAGAGAAGAGACAGGAGAAGAGAGAGAAGAGAAATGGAGAGAGGTGGAACGATCTACAGAAGTAGGAGGAGGGGGAGGAGGAGAGAGTGGTACATCAGCAACACTATCTACAACGGGTAGAACATCAACCAAAGGGTCAACATTGAGAGGAGAAAATAGACCATCAGAAAGAGAAAAAGAAATGGGAATGTGGAGGGAGGATAAGTCGGAGATGGAAGACGCATTTAAGCATACTTCTTTGAGTGCACAGAGGGAAGAATTGCAACCCCCAGTCTGTGCGGAGTCCATGGGGGTGTGGACTAATTTTTTGCCTCTGCGGAAGCAGATCCTTGCTCCTTGGTCTGGGCTGAATGGGCCTTAGATGTGTGAGAAGAAGACTTGGGACAGTCCTTGACCATGTGGCCAGACTGACTGCAGAACATGCAAAGTTTCTCGTCGAGACGATGCTTACGCTCTTGTGGCGTGAGCTTGCCATTGTCTCCGAGTTTTGATGAGAGATCCAGCTTAGCGGAGCTGGCCTCGGACTTTCTGTTGTCCTTCGGAGGCTTGCTACCGGAAGTGGAGTTGAATGAGGAGGAGGAAGGAACGGGGTCAGAGTGGGAAGAGGTGGTGGCCTTGTCGAAGACGTTAGAGGATGAGGGTTTTGCATGAAGTGTCACTTCGGATTTATGCTCCCAATAGCATGCATCAAAAGTTTGTGACAAGGTGTGAAGTTCCGAAAGAGTAGAAGGTTTACCTACTCTGGCAATGTCATCCTTGATACATTCTGGCAATCCATTATAGAAAAAATGATGGAGAGCAGCTTCTCCATAACCATGAAGTTGAGAAGCGTGTTGATTGAACTCAATGACGTACTTGTTGATGTGGTGCCTGTCCTTCATATCCAGGGTCATTAGTTGGACTTCGGCATCGCCCACAGGATCGTGAGGACCGAAGTTGGTTTGAAGTTTGTTGACAAACTCTTGGTAGTTGTTCATCCATCAAGGATGAAGTGTAGAATTTTGATCAAATAACAGGTCCAGTTCGAACCAATCAAGGGCCATCCCCTTGAGGTAGGACTGCATGAAGATGACCTTGGCAAGGTTGCTAGCAAAAGCAAGGGGGCGGTCCTGAAAGTTCAGTTCGCATTGGACTGTCACGACCCGGCAATTCCCACGGTCAGGTGACCACTCCCCACACCTTCTCCCTCCTCCGCTTCGACCCCGTCAACTCTGCTGCCTGCCCGACACTGCCTGGACAAGCCCGTCATCCATCCCTGTCACTGCCACCTGTTCCACAGCCCATCACAGGCCTATGAGTCATTCCTTATTATGCTTGTTTTCTTGATGGCCGTGCATGGCCGTCCTTCTCCCATGCTCTTTGTTTGTTTTTGTTCCTTCTTAAGCCCGCCTGCAATCTCCATGAGATCTGGCAACTTATTCCTATTCATTTCATTACAATACCAGTTGTACACTACCTTGTACTTTAGTTCGAAAATCAACTAGGGTTACCCCCTGTGTTCTCTGTCTGACCCAGTTGCACTCTCTGTCCTCCGAAATATCAGGGCTGTGTCAAGTACAAGGTGCAACGCTCACGAACGAGTCGTTGAAGCTGAAACCCTGCTTCGCCATGATTGTCATCCCCGCCCTTAACGGGCTGTTACACCGGAGTAGCAGACCTTAACAGTCGCCGACGGCAAGTCACGGTAATGTTTTCCCACGCCCTGACATGGACCCGGAATACTCGGAGTTCTTGGGGATCTTTTCTGTTGAACTGTTCAAGCTCACAGACCTTGGTCTGGAGAGCGGAGGAAGGTGGAGGAGGTGGACGTCCGGTGTGATGAGCCAAACTGGCGATGGCTTGGGCTAGCTGTGTAATAGCCACATTGGGGATGGGTTCGGCATCGTCGGTGGTTGGGACAGTGGGGATGGGGGGATCATCAGGAGGAGGGTCAACGAAATCGGGGACCTTGGAACCGAGTCCAAAGAAGTGAACTGGATCTATGGGCTGTTCCATGGTGTCTCTGAAGTTGGAATCTGCAACTGGTGATCGATTTCTAACGGGATGCATGATCGGAGTCGACAGGAGAGGGGTTTCTAAATTAGAGAAGCTGCGAAACTCAACTGGGTTTCTCACCAGACGACTAGGACCAGGCTGCGAGGGTTCAGGGGACAGTGAGGCAGAGTTGGGGACTAATGTGCATAGTTGCGAACAAGTGTGAGGGGCTTTGGGTGCCATACAGGACGTGTACTAGTCAGGGAGTGATAAAATACTGTTAGAGACCAGATCGAGATGAAGGATTTGTCTCCATGGCGGAGGGCTTTGGCCTCAGCGACTCAAGCCAGGAGCGCTGTGCCAAGTTACACGTCCATGCCCTAATTTACTTACTGGCAACGAGATCTGAGGAGGAATCAACTCTAGTCGATTTTATCACTGAGGTGTAACCTATGTACAAGTTAAGTATATATAGTTACAGCGAGGATGGGCCCGTGAATGGCAGGGCCAAATGGAGCGGAGCTAATGGAGTTAAACATTAGCCGATTGAATATTACTGACAAGTCAGGTTACGGGGTTAGCAGAATGGCAGGCGATAACCCAGAAATGGAAAGGAGGGATAGGCCCGAAGGTGGGCTTGCAGGGCAAGCAAGTGAATTGCCCAGCAGAGGTGGGAGTGCGCTAGCGGATGTCGGGGCTGTCTGGAAGCCTTCGGGGCTCCATACTTAGGGAGGCGTAGGTAATATATTGAAAAGAGGGGATGGTGACCATCAAGGGAAGCAGAGGTGATTGTGGAATACAGGAGCTCCGAGGTTAGTGAAGAAGGAGCGGAGGTAGTCCGGAAGGATCGGAGGTAGTGGAAGTTGATGGCCATGGATGGATATGACAGCAGGTTGCAGAATGTGTATGGTATGGTGGAGAGGATAAGGCACTGAGTGGAATGGAAACTGCCAAGAACAACTTAGTCCGATTTCAGTCTAAGTGCCACAGTCTTTGCCCACCTACCCTTACATCTTTAAGTGCCAGCTTCCATACTTGGGGCTCCTCACAACAAGAAACATTCCTGACAATTCCACCCATCACAAAGTCGCGATCTAGTTTACTAATGTCTACAACAAGCCATACCAACATATAATCGAGCTCTTGGTTATGCCTTGCTAGGGAAATCACACATTGTTGGGGGAGATGACAAAGTTTCCACAATGTGGGCCCAAAAATGATGAATTAAATTTAGGAACTTATCCTTTGTCTGGGTAGGAGTGTTTGAATTTCATGGCTCTCACTATTGAGCTGAAGTAGCTGTGGACTCAAATCCCCAAGCATGTCACAAAACGTTGCTTGTGAGAACATGCGTCACCTTGTTGACCTTGTCTCAGATAGCGGTGCTTACATGGATGCTGCCTTGGCACCGACCTCTTTTACTACACTCAAATTATCGCTCTCACTTCAGTCTCTTCAGTATGTGGCCAATTTCCCTATGGTACGTATGCATTCCCATCGTTGGGCCATCATCGATCGCAAGGTCAATTGATGATGATGACTAACTGAACTCCAGCCATCCATACCTCTGACCTTTGTACAATACATCGCAGCTCGAATACCATGAATTGAGTGGTAATTTACGCAGGGAAGAGTCCTGGTATTTAGCATCATGAAACGTATATTGTAATTCACAATGAAAAAAATATCATGAAAACAGTGGTAAATGGTCAAAAACCAGACCAAAAATGGTTTTTTACGGCCATTTACTTCCCACAGTGGGTTACAATAATGAGATCAGAGCAGCAACATGACCAATGAGGATCAAACACGAATACCTTGAAGGATGCCAAGGCCATGCTAAAATCTTTCCTTAAATCATCAATCTTGCTGGGGTTCTTCATGTGGGGAGGGGGGCTGTGTGTGCCTGACTGTCTTTCCATCTTTCCGCGCAATCGATCAATTTCAATTTGAATACACTGCGGTGCACCACAAAGTACCTATGTTATACGACAGCAATGACTTGCATGAGAGCAGTGACTACTTGCTTAGCTTCGTGACATTTTCCATCCATGGCTTAACCTCTTTGTTAGATGCATCGTAAACTTCTATATAATGCATATTGTTAACTTCCACTCCTGGCTCGGTATAAATTATTACTAACATTGATCTCGCTGAGGATCAGGGGTGTGGCACCAGTGGAAAATTGTAAAGGAGCCCTGATGGCAGCATTAATGGCGGTGAGAACTGAAATTGCAACATCACCTCCTGCGGCGAGGTGACCAATGACCCTCTGCTTCAGTGACATGACCAATGACAGGCAGATGGAAGGAAGGGGTGGAAAGGTTTGATGCGAAATGGGTGATAACACTTGAGTAGATGCTGCACAAGTTCATGGTGAGTTCAATTCATCCCTTTGGAAGTCCCATGGTAGATTCCATCCTCTTATGCAGAACCAACTGACATGGTTTGCAGCTACTTATGCCAACTCTCTTAGTACCCTAGGGTTTGTTATGTGAGATTTGGTGGGAAGTTGGCAGCAGGAACATACATACTTTGATCTTGCAGGAAGCTGGGCCATACCGGTGTATGTGGACTGTTGTGTGTTTTCAAAGTGAGTGTGATGCACAACAGGCAGTAACAAGGCAGGATTGCAGAATGGGAGGATTTGGCATTGCTGCTGAGGCTAACAACCTCATGGTGTCACTGGAAGCAATAAGTTAAAAATGGTGCTCTAACAAGTACTGGCTGACAGATTTGAATGCTTAATTCTGCTCCATTCAAGTGTTGGGCCTCGAGTAAGTTGGTTGCGAATATGCATACCTTTTCTTTTGAATTTGAATTGGATCAGGACATACCTCCACTCAGAGATTGGCATATTCGAATGTCACTGCCCAAAACTTTGTTTACAGGCCCACTATGGAAGGTTCTGAGTCACCACATTGATCATACAGATCAAAGCGGGACTCCATGTCTTTTGCCACATCAGCCGCTTTGGAGGGAGAAGCGTGAGAATGGGACTGGGGGATTTGTGGAAGGTAATGGTTCATAGTGATGACATCATAGATATGTCTCTTCGCACTGATAGATGTGGAAGATTCAAAGGGAAGGATTGTGAAGGATTATTTCTCTTACTCAAAGAGTGATCAGGTGATCAACTGACCCTTCTGCATCATGGAGTCAGAAGTCACTGATAATATCACTTAGTTCCTCAGGGATTGTTTTCAACATGCGAAAGTGAAAGTGAAATATGTATTACTCATGAGGGTATCAAGGAAGAAAATGCCAAGCTCGCCAAGCTGTTGACTTCCAGATTTGGGAATCCATGCAAGTTTAGGTGCATTCTCCGGATTGGTGCTCATCAGAAACTGCGCCACATTTTGCCTCATGTTCATTACTTGTGAATCTCATGAAGCAGCATGAGAATCAACTCATGTAAGTATTCCAAATCAACCTTGTAGGCGGGCACAGCCAGTACCACGCAAACGAGCCAATTATTGCAATTCTACCACTCTCATCAAGCACCCCACTTCCAAAACACATCTACCACTGTTCCAAATACCCCTTCCACATTTTACATATTTTTTTCTGATTTTTTCAAACCATTCCTGACCACGGACAACCATCAGTTTCCAAATTGGGCAACTGTCACCCGCATATTCCACCGCTTCCTCTGTATCTCCATCAATTCTCCACCGATCCGGACGAATTTGGTATCGTTGGAAAGCCCTTGTTAACACGAGTCGAACGATGTTACGAGCGACGGATTTGGTTCAGCGGTTGAGGCGATCGCCATGGTTCTTTATTTCCTTAACAACATCAATATTTCTTTGATATTACTTTTTTCTTACTTGTTCCTTGTGGATCTGTTGCCGTCCTAAACCCGTCAGATCATTCGGATTTCCACGCATACCTTTTTCATATTTATAACTGCCTCTTCCCTGTATTTACAAAGAGGACTCCCCCAACAGAGAGAGGTGCTCCCCAACAAGAACATGAAGTTTTAGCAGACGTTACCAGCACCCAGAGCGGTGAATACGAAGCCAAAGAGGCTCAAGACATAGTGCAGGGACAGAGTTCCCATTAGTTTGATTTCCAGTGAGATTTACGAGTTTATCATTTTTATCACATTGCACCTGGACCATTTCCCCCCCCTCCTCTTCATCCGAACCTCCCCCGAGCACTACCAACTCTGTGGCCCCCTCTCTTTCTCGTTAGGGTAGTAGATCCCTTGCCCCCTTACAACCTCGGACAGGTTCCTCAATAATGAGTCCTGAAAAGTGTCTCACTGATAATTATCAGACTCCCAAGTCTTCTCACACTAGTGATCGGTCAAGGCAGCTCCACAATTAAAACTTTCATATAGCCACAATCCTTCCATACCCCCACATACTGGATGGTTTTCAGCTCCAACCATCCACTGGCCGAGGTACTCTCCAAAAGTGTAATCCTGCATCATGAAATCATGAGGAGTCATGACATGTCACGAAATTTCATGACCCCTCATGACATGTCATGACAATTGAATTGAATCAGACATTTTTTACATTGAAAATTTTGGATTTCATGACAGTTCATGACAAATTGTCATGAACCGTCATGAACCGTCATGTGCTGACAAGGTCCATGACTGCTGGTGACACAATATGACATGATGCCTCATGGAGGTTCATGAGTGGTCATGATATTCATGAACCTTCATGACCTTTCATGACCTGTCATGAAGGTTCATGGAGTGTCATGGAGTGTCATATGTTTATTTTGACCTTTCCCCATCATGTAAAATGCTCTAATGTCCCATGATGCATTGTGGAAATTCATAATGCTCCATGAACATGTATGATGAGTCATCAGCATGCATGAATATGCATGAGATGTCACAAGCACTTATGAACTGTCTGACAATGTGACAGACCTTATTTGTGACAGCACTGACTGACTAACCTCCAACTCATGCCCTTGTGTTGGCACTGCACTGAACTCCACTTTTTCCTCCAGCCACCTTTGCTGCTTGGTGTCAGAAATGGTGTTCAAGGATATTTGTGGGAAGTGGAGTGGAGACAGTGTGAGTGATCACTTAGCTGATAGGTTACTCCATTGCAAGGTGTCAGGGGGTTGGGATGTTGGTTTCAATGACTCAGTGGGAGTGTTGTGCCACATGCTATCCTGTATTTCAGGTGTAGTGGAGGGAACCTTGCAGCGATGTAGGCTCAAGTGAAGATGAAGTCAGAGGTGAACTATGGACAAGAGGACTTGGGGGGATTCTAGTTGACATTCAAACTGGGGTACATAGGTAGTAATCTACAATGCATAAACACAAAAGGGAAAACAGAAGAGGGGCCAGTCAGTCTGGCACCTGAATGGGAGGCAGAGTGGTGAACATGACAAACTAAATGAGGGATGAGAACCAGGGAGACAGAGAGTGAGAGAATGAATGAGAGTGGAATGAACAATTAAACAAAGAGGCAAAGTAGGGAGGCAACCTGAGAGAACTGACAACCTGGGTGCCAATATAGTAGCAGATCAAGTGTCAATATAGGGATGGATCAAAGGTGCCACTAAAGTAAGTTAAGTGAATGGGCAGGAACAGGACATGTGGGTGCTTGGCAATAAATTAATAGCATGTAGCTGAGTGATCAGGAAAGTTAGAGTGGTGATAGGAAGGGAGAAGGTGCCGATGTGGGACTGTGGACAGGGTCAACTATTGGCACCACTGAGGGATGAATTATGGAGAGGACTGACAGGGCAAGATAGGTGGTGGGGAAGTGGGAGAGTGGTAACAGATGGGCACCTTTGGCAGGGCCATGACACTTTGCAGCACACTATTCATTTCTTGCTAATTACCTAATACATTTATCTATTCATTCACTTAACTCACCAATATTGGCACTTGATCCACTTTATATTGGCACCTAGGTTGTCAGTCCCATTCCATTGTTTTCTTGTATGATGCTTTCATATCACTTTCAACTTAAGGCCAACACATGTAATTAACCATTATGCCCCCAATTGTCATCATTGTATCAAGAATCCTAATTTATGATCAATCACAATGATTCTTGGGAAGACTCCTAATGATTCATGAAGGTCCATGAGGGTCCATGAGGGTCCATGATCCTTTATGAAGCCCCATGAAGGCTCATGACACTTCATGGCACTTCATAGACAGGCATGTAACCACTCAAAACTTGCCTGGAAGAACCACTTAAGTCATGAGCAATCATGACCCCCCATTCAGGTTCATGACATCTCATGAAATTCCATGATGGTTTGTCATGAACTGGCATGACTGTGTATGACACTTCATGCTGCTTCATGAAGTTTGGTGACCATTCATGAAATGTCATGACTTCCATGGCAGTTCATGAACCGCCATTACACTTTTTGCAAGTTACTGCACTGGCCAAGCTGGCACGTTTTTCCACAAAGTTGAGTGCACGTCGAAATATTTCCAGCTGCAAGGGATCTTGGCGAAACCCCTATGCATTAAGCAAATTCATGGCCAAAATGAGTAGCATGCATGTGAGGTCTCAGGGTAGCTCAGCACACAGAGCTGTAAGTGATACAAGGGTGTGTATGTTACGGTAGTGTGTAAGCAGTTACCCAGAGGTTCCCACTTACCCACATGACTATATGTATCTTAATTACATATGGCTCAGGGTTCGGGGCTATTGCCCTGACATTCTCCCCCTTGCGTTGCATTTGCGATGCATACAAGGTTAATGATGAAAAGAATAAAGTTTAAGAATTGATTTACATTGAGTTTGAAATTATCAATGAGCGTTTTATTGTTGCCACTTTAAAGTGGGCGATTTGTACATGTCAGTGAAGGAGAGAGAAAAAGGTTTAGGGAATAAGTGAGTGTGGGCTGTCACTTTGAGGTGAACAGTGATACATGGGTATTGCAGAGAGGAAAGTAATGGAGTTTGTTGAAAATGAATTTCAACCCAAAGGTTGTATGTCTTTGGTGTTCCTCACTTGTTCCGTGAGGGTTCGTGTGTAAATGGTGTTTACACATAAGTGGTGGTGGATGTGGGTTTTTTGATGAAGTAGAGATTTCTGCAATTGTTACTTGCAGTTCCTCACATACAATATTGTGTGCAGGGCCTTGAGTTGGGGGAAGGTGTTTTCACAGGCGCCTCAATGGCATATTACAGTGTCACTTTCCCTTTCCTCAAGGGTGGAGTTATTGCCCCGGAGGAGGGTTCTCCTCTGGGTTGTTCATCTGGACATCTGATTGCTGCATCGGATGCGATGATGTAGCCTGGGCTACATTGTCGAGCTGTGGGCTCGACGAAGTGGGCGCTCCCTGGGTGGGAGCAGGTTGTTGTGTTCCTGAGCTACTGTCAGGGCACACCCACCTGACCCTGTGCCGCACCCTGTGCTGTACTGCACTACTCCACTCCCCCCACTATCACTCCCATCTCTCCTTTCCCATTTCCCCCCTTTCTCTCTATTTCTATTCTATGGTCAATTTCCCTTTCTCCATGTACCACTACATACCTAACCCCACCCCCCCTGATTGCCGCATGCACCATGCACACTCCTGCCTACTGAGTGGCCACCTCCAGGATCTCCCGCAGAGACACCTAGGGAGGTGCGGCTGTGTGCAGAGATGATGTGGCTTCCCCCACGTGACCCTAGCCACATGTATATAATAGCGCCTGGGGTGGGAACAGAAGAAGCAGCCTTCTTCTCAACTTCCCACTTCAGGTAAGTACCATAGCTTCTCCCCTTTAATGATAATTCAACTTCCCACTTCAGACTAAGTGGTCGGGGATGCTCACCCCACAACGGGATCGCTGCTACACATAGCCAGTATTCATCCCACCGAGTCCTGCATGCCGGGACCTCGCTGCTTTCGGAGCTGTCCCTGACAGCAGAAGAAGGCTTTAACCTCATTCCCCCCACCTCCCCTATCTCTCCCACTATGGTGACCGAAGAGCAGTATGATGAGCTGCTGTCCTGATTTCAGGAGCTTCAGGCCATCATGGAGAGCCAAGCCCAGAACCAACCCCCAGCTGCACCCGCACCAGCGCCTGCACCCCCCCCCCAGACCCAAACCGCCTAAAGTTGCCCCCCCACCCCCTTCTCTGGAGCAACCGAAGACCTGGACTGCTTCAAGGCTGAATGCGGCATATACTTCCATGTTCGAGTGGCGGAGTTCCCCAATGCCCTCTCCCAAATCCTCTTCATCCTGTCTTACATGAAGGGAGGAACTGCTGGGGCATGGGCGATGCAGCACACCATCATGCTACTAACAATGGGTTCCCCCAGTCTCACCATGGATGAGTTCAACATGGAACTTGATGCCATGTTCCAAGACCTGAACTGCAAAGCCACGGCCAGGCAGAAGCTAGCCACCCTGCAGCAAGGCACTGACTCTGTGGACAAAGTCATCCAAGAGTTCGAGATCCTCGGCCCCACCTTGTGGCTAGGAGACATAGGACTAGTAGACCACTTCGAACAAGCAATCAACTCCCAGCTCCGAGAAAGCATCTATTGCCTCCGCCCCATGCCAACAACCTGGGCCGAGTGGAAGCGTGAGGCCACCCTCCTGGACAACCAGTGGCAATGCTTCCAGGCGATGCAGCCCCGCTTGCCCCTAGCCAGGCCCCAACTCCCACCTGCGAGATTCCTACCCCCTACCACCTTCCTGCAAGCTCACCCAGCCCCCATGCTGCTGCGCCCCCCACCCACCGCTGCACCGCCACCTCCCACAGCCCGCCCTGCAGTGGGGGAAGGGCTGCAACCCATGGACCTCGATCGCTCGAGGACTGACTAAAGACAAAACGGGCTTTGCTACAATTGCAATGCACTGGGCCACATCGCACAAGACTGCCCACAACTGAAAATCTGCCAAGCCAGACAGATGCACCTGGAGGACCTCAGGGCACTCATGGAAGGGCTGAGAAGGCAGCTAGTGGATGAGCCAGAGACAGATAGAGGGGAAGGGCAGGAGGTAGAAGCCCAAGAGGATTTTCAGGAAGGTGACCGGTGAGGGACGCATCCCAGCTGCCTGCAGGCGATAGTACCAACTTGTGTAGATACCGTGAGGCACCTAAGTCGGCACCGACGTCTAAATTCCACTGAGTCATCGCCAAGAAAAAGAGGAAAACCGCATCCTCGAACAGAGAGATACCAAGTGCGGCGCCGGAGGTAGCAGTCCCACCACCTGCCATCTACGTGCTGTCGAAGCAACCCCCCAGATCCCTCAACCTAGCCATAAAGCTAACCACCTTGACCTCCCTCACTACTGTCTCTGTATCAGCCCTCTTAGACTCGGGAGCCACCAGGAACTTCGTGAGCCCGAGTTTGTCAGAAAGCACGGGCTCGAGACAACCCCGCTCCCCCAACCCATCCCTGTCCGCAACGTCGATGGGACCCCAAACGAGAACGGGGCCATAACCGAGGAACTAGAGGCCCTCCTGACATTTGGACAGCACACAGAGTGGGCCCACTTTGCTGTCGCAAACCTGGGGCGGCAGTCCCTCATCATAGGCCATTCATGGTTGCTGCACCACAACCCAGAGGTAGACTGGATGTGGCAAGAGGTCAGTATGTCTTGCTGCCCATCCTCCTGTCAGTCGATGCAAGGACACGCTGTCCAGGACTCCGTAGTAGAACCAGGGGATGGGATTTACGCCGCTATCATCCCTCCAGGGTGGGGACACGAACTGAGAGTGACCACAACACCATCTCAGCAGATGGCCCAGGAAGCCTGCAAACCGGAAGCAGAGCCTGCACTGTTCGAGGCGCTAGTCCCAGAGCAGTACCAGGACTTCTGGGACGTATTCTCGAAAGAGGCCTTTGACCAGCTGCCCCCACAGAAGCCCTGGGACCACGTAATAGACCTGGTGCCAGATGCCAAACTCCCGAGAGGGAGGACTTTCCCTCTGTCGTGACCAGAGCAGAAGGAACTAGACGAGTTCCTGCATGAGAACCTGCAGAATGGGCACATATGGGCATCCAAATCCCCGATGGGAGCCCCAGTCTTCTTTGTCAAGAAGAAGGATGGATCGTTGCACCTAGTCCAAGATTACCAGAAGCTCAACGAGATCATGGTCAAAAACTCGTACCCCCTCCCACTCATTTCGGACGTCCTCGCATGCCTCCAAAATGCCAAGTACTCCTCAGTGCTAGATCTGCGCTGGGGATTTAACGATGTCCACATCAAGGATGGCAACAAGTGGAAGGCAGTGTTTTCGACCAACCGTGGGCTATTCGAGCCCACCATCATGTTCTTTGGCCTGTGTAACTCCCCAGCGACTTTCCAAACAATGATGAACGACATCCTCCGAGACTTCATCAACTGGGAGGTTGTCATCTGCTACATGGACAACATCTTGATCTTCACTGCCACCCTGGAGGAGCACTGGAGGGTTGTCCAAGAGGTCCTGGAGACGCTGTGGAAGCAGAGACTCTTCTTGAAGCCAGAGAAGTGTAAGTTTGAGTGGAAACGGATTGAGTACCTTGGCCTCATCATCTCCGAGGGAAGCATTGCGATGGATCCCATGAAAGTCTGCAGAGTTCTCGACTGGCCAACCCCAACCAAGGTCAAAGAAGTACAGTCCTTCTTGGGGTTTGTCAACTTTTACCACCGGTTTATCAAAGACTTCTCCGAGACTGCCCACCCCCTCCATGTGCTGACTCGCAAAACCAAGGCATGGGCCTGGGGACCAGACGAGGAGCGTGCTTTCTGCACACTTAAAGATGCCGTCACCTCTGCCCCAGTCCTTGCCTTCCCCGCCGATACAGGTCGCTTCAAACTCGAGTGCGATGCCTCTAACTTTGCGACTGGGGCAGTACTATCCCAGCTCCAGATGGACGGATAGTTCCACCCCATAGCCTTCATGTCCAAGGGTTTCACAGATGTAGAGCATAACTATGAGGTGTATGATAAGGAGATGCTCATGATAGTGCGTGCCCTCGAGGAGTGGTGGCATTTCCTACAAGGAGCGGAGGAGAAAGTCAAGGTCTACACTGACCACCGCAACTTAGGATATTTCTGCACTGCACAATGGCTGAACCGGCACCAAGCATGGTGATCCCTCTTCCTCTCCCAATTCCACTTCACCCTCATCCACTGCCTGTTAGAACTGGGCGAGGGCGGACGATTCCGGAGGGGAACCAGAGACTTAGCAAGGAGGGACCTTGGCCTCAGCGACTCAAGCAGAGCGCTGTGCCATTGCTGTTTGTCCATTTGGTCCTTAATTTCATAGGAGGCGAGCAGGAAGTCTCTAGGGGGCATTTCAGGTCGATTTTAGACTAAGGCCTAAAACGAGTATGTACAAGTGCCGATATATATAATGGGGAGGGCGAAAGCACAAGGAAACAAAGGGGATCCAAATCGGAACAAAGGTGTCTGAACAGGAACAAAGGGATGACAGAAGCGGAGCGGTACCGAAGGTCATAAGGCAGAACCTGTGGTATGTCTGAAAGGAGGTAAGGAGGGCGAGGCCCAGAGGGGCAGGAGGATGTGGGGAAGTGGGGATGATGACTAACTGGCTAGAATGGGAAGAAGCAGCAGTCCAAATAGGGATGAGGGGAAAATGCAAGAGATACATTACAAGCAGCGAAAGTGCTGAAGATGATCCGTGGAGCTCGGGGGTTGCAGAGGTTATGGAGGTTACGGAGGTGGGGTTGAAAGTCCGAGGGATATTGGCAATGGTGTTTACATAGTATGAGGTCACCAATGCAATGGACTAAGGCCGAGGTGGAGTCAAAGTCCGAGGTAGGAGCTATGACGGAGTCTCAGAGCAAAGGTACGAGCGGTGTCCGAGTACGAGGTACGGGACAGTGGCAGAAGGTCATAACTTGGCGGGAGGTCGGCAGAGGAGGACCAGGGGGAAGAGGGAGGAAGGAGGAAGGAGGAAAGGTGTGGAGGAGAGGAAAGGTGTCAGGTCCGAAGGTGAGTATCGGAGCGGACGGAGAAGAGTAGGAGGATGACAGAAGGGTGGAGGTGTTGTGGGGAGGAAGTGGAGGAGTGGGAGGAGGAGTAGTAGGAGGGTGGCGAGAGGAGTGGTGTTCGGTCCGAAGTGAGTATTGGAGCGGATGGAGATAGGACAGGAGAGGGATGGAGGAGTGGAGGTGGCACAGGAGGTGAGAGGAGGTGTGGTGCCAGGACCGAAGGTGAATATCAGAACGGACAGCAGTAGGGTAGGACTCCGGAGGTGGTGAAGAAGGAGGTCCGGGAGTCGGGTCAGGATCGGGTATGCACGGATATGACACATGTAGTATTTGTACTACTTTTTGTATCATTCTTTCCACTTGGCCATCGCCTTGTGGGTGGAATGCAGTTGTGAATTTCAACTGCACACCGAGTATTCAGTGTAGTTCACACCAAAATTTTGACGTGAATTTCGAGTCTCGATCTGATATGATTGAGTGTAGTAGACCGTGAAGTCTTACAACTTCACGAAGGAATATGAACACTAGTTCTAATGCATTCATTGTTGTTTTTATTGGAATTAGGTGGACGTTGGACGTCAACCTGCAGATGATTACCCAGAGGCAATCATATCCCAAGCTTGTTGGGAATGGACCTGTGAAGTCCATGGCTATTGATGACCACGGTGTTTCCAGGGTCAGGAGTGGGTGAAGCAGTCCGGGATTTCTCCTGGTGCTTTTCTTTGTTGTTTGACAAGTTCCGCAAGACCTGCAGAACTTGTGGGTGTCCTTCCTCATCGACTTCCACCAGAAGTATCGATGGAGGGTTTCCACTGTTTTCTTGGATCCTAAGTGTCCAAGTGTTTCATGGATGTTTTTGAGGATTATTCCTCGAATGGACTTCCTTTCATAGTTCCCTTTCAGGACTACTATTTGGGTCATTCCTCCTTCTCCAAGTCGGGTTATCAGCCCATCTTTTATGGAGAAGTTTTTGAAATTCCCCGGGTTCTCTAGGATTTCCCGGTGGATCTGGCTTTGCGAGTATCCAGATTTTATTGCCTCAATGAGGTCTTTTCCTTCAAATTGTTTTCAAAGGTTCTCTTCTGGAATTATGATTTCTTCCAGGTTTTGGGCGCTCCCCCCTAGAGTTTCCTCTAGGTTATCGCTCCCCCCTAGAGCTTCCTCTAGGGTATTTCTCGTGCATATTGCTGCGAGTCTCTTTTTCTCTGAGTTTTTACTCAGGGTACTGCTTAGCAGCAGTTCTTCATATTCCTCAATTCTGTCGGGGATAGTATCTTCTGCATTTTTGTCCAGATGGATGTCTGCTGACATGTAGTCATCAAAATGCAGATCCTCATCAGTTGACGAGTCATAGTACCATGAAAGTGCATCTGCCACTTTGTTCTTGTGGCCTTCCACGTATTTTATTTTGCAATTAAAGCTTGCAAAGAAGGCTTGCCATCTCAGGTGTCTACCTGAGTTGTGGTTTTTTGCTTTGAAATATTCCAAAGCTTTGTGGTCCATGATTACTGTGAATTCATGGCCTCCCATGAGATTGTCTTGCCATCTCATGAGTGCTTCGAGGACACCCAGTGCCTCGAGCTCGTAGGTGAAGTACCTATGTTGTGTGTTGGTGAACTTTTTGGACATGAATGCAGCTGGGCAGCAACTCTGCCACTTTTCGCCTTGTCCAATTAGTGCACCCATGCCTGCTGGGCATGTGTCTGTTATGACCCAGACATGGAGTTTGCTCCTCTCTTCTTCTGAGAGGCTTTCCGGTGGATTCCACTGGACAGGCTTCAGGATCGGAGCCCTGCATGCTAGACATTTGATCTCATCAAAGCATTTCTGGTGGAGTGGTGTCCACCTGAATGTCTGCTTGTTTGAGCAGATTGTTTGCAGTGGCCCTGTGTAGCCACTGACGTTTGGCATGAATATCGATAGATATTCTACCATTCCCAGGAATCTTAGGACTCCTGTGTGGTCTACTGGCTCTCGCCAGTTGCGGATTTTTTCCATTTTATCCGCTTGAGCATGGATGCCTTGTTCGTCCATGCGGCTTCCTAGAACATCTAGGATTGGAGCAAATGGCTGGAATTTTTTCCGGCTTATGTAGAACTTCGCCCCCTTGAGGTGAGTGAACAACCACAATAATGCTTTATTGTGGTTCTCCACCGAGCTTGTGCTGGTGAATATATTGTCGAACCAGATGTGTAGGCGTCTGCCTACTTCTCCTCGTAGTTCCCAGGTCAATGCGTGCTGGAAAGTACAGGGAGCGTTGCAGTCTCCTTGCTGCATCATGTTCGAGTTGTACGTCCTGGGGGGCATAGAGAATGTCGTCCTCGTCTGGATCCACATGTATTTGTTCATACGCATCCGACATATCGATCTTGGATCAGTATGTTGCTCTGGCGACTGATTCTTGGATCAGTTGCATGTCTGGCATTGGTGTGACATCAAGGATCGTGTTTGAGTTACAATTCCTCACGTCTATTACTGTGTGCAAAGATCCATCTGCTTTGTGGATACACAGTAGCGGGCATGCTCACTCACTGTTTGCGGGATACCACCATCCTGCTTTTACATAGCGATCTGTTTTGGTCGCTAGTGCTTCCTGCAGTGCTGCAGGACATCTTGGGGTGTTTTCCCGAAATTTCTTGTTTGGATCCTTTAACAGGATTCAATGGTTCACCTCCCTCAAGGGAGGCATTTCTAATGGTGCTGGCACCATTACAGTTTCAAATTTCTCTCTCCACCACTCCCTGAGTATTTCGAACTCGGGGTTGTTCATGGAGAGGTCTTCCAGATGTGGTACATCTGGAAGTTCTAGTCCTTCCGGACTAGGATCGGGCCAACCTTCAGGGTACTTTCTTTCAATTACCCTGAGGTGTGTTTCAATCCCACCTCCCTGTCAGGGGGGCTTCTTTTTTGGTTGTTCTCAAGCTCTTGCTCGAGTTTTCCATCCATGTGATCTTGTCACACGGTCTTCGCTGACTCCAAGGGTATCTATGTTGCCCTTGTTCACCATTCTCACTTTGTGGGACCGGAAGTCTAAGCTTACCTGGTTTTTGTTTAACCAGGGGGTGCCAAATATGGTGTCATATCTATCGATGTTAATCACATCAAAGTAGTGTTTTTCTATGTGGCCGTTGATCTCAACGTCCACGTTTGTTCCAAACAGGATCTGTGATCTTGTTCCTTTTGTCCCCATTTGAAGGACGACTGGGTTCTCCAATTGGAGAATTGGGATGTGGACCACATGGACGAAGTCCGGTGATATAGCGTCCATTTCGGCTCCACTGTCGAATAGCGCATAGGCTTTTACACCTGCTATTTTTATGTGAGCTGTCAGCGTTCTCTTTGTTGAGAGCGGTCTGTTTGTGGGGTATTTTCCCACGTCCTTTGAGATGCGGAATTTCGCATCAAACAAGGGGGTCTGGGTTTCGATGGACTTTTGGTCCTTCTTCCCTTTCTCCTTGTTTTCCTTGGGTACTTTGGTGTATTTCCCCAAGGCATCTTTTCTTGGTACTTCCACCAAGGCTTTGGCGACTTTCTCGTCTGCCGTGTTCTCTAACTGGCACGCTACAGCCAGTTTGATTTTATAATTTATGTCGTCATGATTGATGACTGACATTGGGCCCATCCTTATGGTTCCGATGTTGACTTCCTCACCCTCTGAGTCGATTGAGTATTGAGGTCCTTCGTATGGGTCCTCTACTTTGAAGCTTGATGCTCCGGAGTTACCAGAGTTGTTCTCTGGTTTTTCATCTGATGAGTCTTCTGACTCTTCTTCTGTTGTGTTCGCAATCTCCATGGTGGCTATGTGCCTTGGTTTTTCATCGCTCGTTGCATTGTGTCTTGGGCAATCTTTTGTGTGCCCTATTTTGCCGCATTTGCCGCAAATTGGAACTGACTTTTGGTCAGTTTTCCTCGAGTTTTTCGAGGATGTATCCTCTTTCCATCTGGATTTCGGTGTCAGGGCCCGGCCTCGGACTCGGAGGCTCCCTGACCTCAACCCCCATCTAGCCTGTCCTCACACTATGCGGGGCATGAGATGTATAGTAAAAGAAAGGGAATATATACACTTGCCTATGCGGGGCATGAGATGAGAAGAAGGGTAAAGGTCTCATCTCCCCGCATGGTTGCTATATAAAGGAATGGGTCACATGCCCACAACTATACAGCTCCTAGAGTTGTATAGTGTGACCCGAAGGGAACATCCAGGTGGCAGTGCCCAGTAAGTGTGGGAACGTTCTGGGCGAGTTGCTTGCCCAGAACTGTGGCTGTGACCCGTGGGAACATTCTGGGTGAGCTGCTCGCTCAGAAAGTTCCCGCGCTATCCCGTGCGCGCGTGTACACAACACACAAAGGCAACAACAAGGCAACAGTCAAAGAATAAAAGGGGGTAAAGTAGGTGGGGAGTCCGGGGCACCCTAAGGCAGGGTGCTGAACCCTGACATTCGGCTCTTCAGCCTTCTTTCCTGATGGGAGAGCTCTACCACGGCTCGTGGTTGCCGTGGTGGTTGTTCGGGTATAATATCCCGATTTGTAGGCTGATGACATCTTCAGCCTGTTGATTATCTCATCTACATGAGATATTGCTTTTAACATCTCCTCATTTGAGGAGAAGTCTGCTCTGATTCTGTCATGAGTGATCATTTCCCTCTTCCATTCAAGGGGAATGTAGTTTAGGAACCTGGCATTGAAGGACACCTGGCCTGGCAGCGCCACCATCTGGGACACTGCTTTAGACAGTTCTAAGTAGAACTGTTTTAGGCCTTTTTCCGCTTCATATTTAACGTTGCGGTACTTCTTTGTCGTGTTCAACGCAGCAGAGGCTTTAATGAAGGTTCTCATCAATATGTTGAGAACTTCAAGGAACATGCCCTTGTCTCCTCTGAGGAGAGTTTTGTCTCGGAGTCTTATTCCAAGGTCGAATGCGGGTCCCCCTAATCCACAAATCAAGCAGTCCAGATGGACTTCGTCTAATTGGGGACCTTTGCATCCTCGTGAGGTGAGGAATCCCAGTAGTTCTGTGAACCACTGCCAGAACGATTCCATATCGTTCTCCCCTGACCATTTCTTGTCAGGAAAAGCCAGCCCCTCCCTCTGGGTAGGGAGTGAGTATTCTCACTTTGGCCATTCTTATGGCCTTTTCGTACCATTTCTCCAGGTACTCCTCTTGCTCCCCTGCCTTCGCGGGGTCGCTGTCCAATGGAGATCTCTCCTTTGGGGGGGTTTTTGCTGGGGGAAATCTTCCTTGCAGCATTTCTTTGGTCTTGGGCGAATTCGCCTGAAGTTGTATTTGGATTCTCTCATTGTTTTGAGAGAGTGTGGTTGTGTTACCTCTCTGTTCAAGAGGTTCGTTGAAGGTGGATGTTTGGCCAAACCTTTGGTACGTGCCGATTCTCCTCCTAATTTCTGAATGGTGCCTTCTTTTGGCATCGTCTTCTCCTATCCTTGGGAGAAGGATCTCCTTAGCGTCTCTGTCAAGTCGCTGATGATACTCCAGTGTGCTTTCACTGGTGGTTCTTTTCGTGAATTTTTCACGAGTTCTGTTTTTGTCCTGGCCTGTGGCCCAGGGGTATTTTTTTGTTTCCTCACTTTTTTGTGAGAAGTTTATCTCCTTCAGCAAGTCCATCTGCTCACTGATTTTGTCAGTCAACACGTCAATTGCGTTGGCCATTCTTTCTGTTATCTCTAGATGAGCCGTGCTGTTGTGGTTCATTTCCTCGATCTTTTTTGGATCGAGTTTATTGCATTTATTATGTGCGATTCCTGGTTTTCCAGGAGGAAGTTTGGTTGGGTGAGTAGGGACTCTCCCCAGTTGACATTGCCGCTTCTGGGGGTTCCAGAAGGGGTTCTTGGAGTGAACACTCCACGCTCACTTTGTTTAGGCAAGGCCATTGCGGAGGGTGCTTCCCTTTCATAGAGGGGTCTGTTCGCTGGTTTTTCCTTACTTTTTTCGTAAGGCTTCCTCAGCAAACTCCCTCATTTCGGTTCGCCTCCTCTTCATTATCTCGGAGACCTCCTCTGAGGTTGGTGACCTTGCCTTGTCTGGCATGGCATGGGGTAATGTAAACAGCGGAAGTTCTTTTGGAGCTTCCGCACTCTGGGAGATCCTGCTCTCAGGGCATTTTTTCGCACCTTCTTGGGCTTCCAGCCTGAGAAGAAGTTGGTCTTCATTTTCCATCCTCCATTCGGATGGAACCTGGAACAAGTCCAGTAGTTTTTCAAATAGCTGACGCAGAGGCTCTTCCCTTTGTTTCCCTTTGTCTGCCTTTGGGGCTTGACTTGGAGACATGGGGAAGGACTCCAGGGGATAGTGGGGCCCTGGAGTTTCCTGCAACTCTGTCTGATCAGCTTTTTGGGCTGATCGTTCAGCGCTTACGTGTTTATCATGCAACTCGATCACCTCCTGAGGAGGTGAGGGATCTTCCCCAGCTTGGGTTAGATCGGTATGACATGGAGTTCTAGGGGTATTGGGCCCCACACTTACTCCACATAAGTTTCTAAAACCTTCAGGGGCCAGCCCTGAGGTGGTTGCTGTTACCAGATTGTGTTGATCCTCATCGTCATCTGATGACAACTGTTGATTTGAATCTCCCATGATGGGAGATTGCGGTTTCTTAATGAACTGCTCATTTTTTTTTAATGTCGCTGCAGATGCAACCTTGTGTGTTTAGGCACCATTGGCGCTACCAAGTCAGATGTTAAGATTGTTGAGTTTTTGTGGGTTGTGTTGTAAAACACACCTCATACACTTAAAAAAGTGTGAGGTCTCAGGGTAGCTCAGCACACAGAGCTGTAAGTGATACAAGGGTGTGTATTTTACGGTAGTGTGTCAGCAGTTACCTGGAGGTTCCCACTTACCCACGTGACTATATGTATCTTAATTACATATGGCTCAGGGTTCGGGGCTATTGCCCTGACAGTGCATGAACAGGCGGTTCTCATTTCCTCCGATGATTTATCTTTAGGAACGCAAAAACCAACCACCTCTGAGCAGCCCCACTGTCAGGGACAGCTCCGAAAGTGGCGAGGTCCGGCATGCAGGACTCGGTGGGATGAATAGCAGCTGTGTGTAGCGGCAATCCCGTTGCGGGGTGAGCATCCCTGACCACTTAGTCTGAAGTGGGAATGTGAGTTATCATTAAAAGGGAAGGCTACACTACTTGCCTGGAGTGGGAATGTGAGAAGAAGGCTACTTCTTCGGTTCCCACCCCAGCTGTTATTATATACATGCAGGATTGGTCACGTGGGGTGCACCACATCACCCCTGCACACAGCCATGGTTCTCTGGGTGCCTCTGCGGGAGATCCCAAGAGGGCTTGCTGTGGGTGTGGGGCGAGTGCGGTGGCGGTAGCAGCAATGTAGGGATGGTAAGATACAGGAGGGGAAATGGGCATGCGTGCCGGTGGTACATTGAACAGCAGGAAAGGTGGTCCATGTAAGAGAGAGAGAAGGAAAGAAAGAAAGAAAGAAAGAAAGGAGAAAGGAAGCGGTGCGGAGCGGGGAAGCGGAGCAGGGGTCGGGCGGGGCGTGGCGGGGCATGCCCTGACACCCACCCATCTTATCCCCTTCCTCTGTGCCAAGACATCCCCTTTCCTTCCCAAACATGCGTTCATGACTCCGATGAAATCCTGGATGGCCATTCTTGGATGAAGTAGTTCCAGAAAATGTGATGGTAAGCAATCTCGCCTGGACTTTTGGGTGATGAACTGATATTTGCTTAACCCGCTTAGTGTCAGGGACAGTGCAGGAGAGGTGGGGGCAGCAGCGTAGTGCCTGGCACTGGCAGCTCGGGCAGCAACGGAATAGCGGAGTGGTATAGTGGGCAACCCTCTCTCGGGCTTGCATCCCTCTGTGGCTTCTTAGGCTGAAGCAGAAAATGTATTGTTATTGAAATGAAGGGCTACACTAAGTTAGGGTACTTGCCTGAAGCAGAAAATGAGAAGAAGGTTACTTCTTCGGTTCTGCTTTGGCTTGGTTTATATACAAGTGGGAATCGGTCATGTGAGGATGCCATGTCACCCGGGTGGAGCCGGGCTATTGTGGGTGGTTCCGCAGGTGGTCCCAAGTGTCAGAGAGGAGGAATACAAGTAGAGGTGCGCAGCACATCTGGTGCCACGGTACCCATGCAGGGTACCTGACATCAGACGCATCCGTGCTACAGGTGTAAGGGAAAAGGTCGTCCATATGGAGAAAGAAGGAAAGAATGGGGGAAAGGCAGGAGAGAGAGAAGGAGGCGGCGCGGCACAGCACAGGGTGGCATGCCCTGACATCACCCCCCCCTTAAGCCACTTTGCAGGGTTTTCTCGCTCTCTGCCCGGGGCACCTGGGTGCGCTCTGTGGAAGTCCACGATCCGGTCGCAGGCGTTGGCCAGGTTATCACGAGGGAGCCACTCGTTCTCGGAGTTTGGCCAGCCCATAAACTTCACCAGGTACCAGAGCTTCCTGCGGTGCCAGCAGGAATTGAGGACCTTCTTGACTTCATACTCTTCTCCTCCATCTACAATTTTGGGGCCTGGGCAGGGGTCAGTGGGTTGTTCAGGGATCTCATCTGGGCAATAGGGTCGGACATTCATTACTGACACCATGTCAGGGCACATACCCTGACTTAGCCCGGACCCGGACCCGCGTCCGGACCTGCTCCACTTCCCACATGCGCTTCCCATGCTGCATGATCCATGCGCCGCATGCTCCAGTCCCCAGATCCTGCCTTCATGTGACTTCCGGGTATCCCCGGAAGTTTTTCCTCATATTGTGGCCACTGTGGGAAAGTGAGAAGTAACCTTCTTCTCACTATCTTACCCACAGCAGGCAAGTGTACATTACTTGCCCTTTGCTTATTCCACTTTCTTACCCACAGTAGGTTGTGCCTTAGGATAGGCTGTTTACGCACAGGGCTGTGGGCTATAGAGAGAAGGGTCATGGGGACCCGGGAGTTGTCCCCTGACACACCACTGGGTGGACTCCTTTTTGTTGTGCTGTGAGCTGGAGTTTGACGGTGGTGGGGGATACGACTTTAAGGATTTTGAAGGGGCCTGTCCACTTGTGGTCCAGTTTCTTGGTCAGGCGGTCTGTGGTATAGTTCTGGGTGCTGAGCCAGACTTGATTGCCTTCTTTATACTTGGGCACTACTTCTCGATTTCAGTCATAGTAGCAGGCCATCTCCTCCACCGCATGCTCCAGTGCTGCCTTCGCCTCTTCTTGCATTTTCATCATCCTTGAGGTGAATGCGTCTGCAGCCTCGACTTCTGATGCACGTTGAAGGAGCGGAGCTGGATCACCTTATGTAACCAGTTTCCTACGTCCAATAACGATATTAGAGTTTGTGCTGATTTGCATACTGACTGTGTTTTGGTTGCCAAATATATAATTGTTCACTGTCTAAACAACAATAAACACCCCCCAACGATCTCACCTGACGTATAGATCGTCTATGGATAAAATTCTATATTGACTTTACTATGATTTCTAGTCAATATTACACCTAGATATACCACTTTTCAGTAGGATGTGATTTTCCTGATAATTTACTGAAGGAAAACTACTAATAAAATAATTCCGCAATAAATGTTACTCAATACAGGAGTGACCAAACTGCTCTTTCTATCGCTTAGAGTGCGTGCTAGTTATCTAGCAGGTTCAGGATCGCTCACTTTTCTCCTGTGGTGTGATAACCAAGTATTGCTGAGAGATTATTCAATTAAGAAGTCCCTCCACCAAATTCTCACTAATTCTCACTATGACACTTTTGTTCAGCTGTGTCTAACTGACCCTAACTCATGCTTAGAGTGACGTGTTAGTTTTATATTAGCTAACAACTAATATTTGCTTTTATCTTTTGGAGCAAATGAACCAACCACTGGTGAGGAGAATTAAACTTTTATTTCTACCTGAGGTTTGAGAGGGGGCAGAAGCAGCGGCCTTTTATGCTTTTCAGAGGCCTCTCTACTCCCACGCCTCGCACTAGTTACATGTGCTACATTTGTATTATAGATAGTTCTAGAATGATATAGGGGCTTTGTCATATCCATCCCCGGCCATCGACTTCCGGTCCCTCCGATCCCTCCGTTCCAACTCCGCTCCTCCCTCACTAACCTCGGAGCCCCCGTATTCCGCAATCCTCTCGGCGCCCCTCGATGGTCACCACCCCCTCATTTCAATTTATTACCTACACCTCCCTAAGTACGGAGCCCCGAAGACTTCCGGACAGCTCCGACGTCCGCTAGCGCACCCCCGCCTCCGCTGGGCAATACACTCGCCTGCCCTGCAGAGCCCACCTTCGGGCCTATCCCTCCTTTCCATTTCTGGGTTAACGCCTGCCTTTCCGCTAACCCCCGCGAACCGACTCGTCGGTAATATTCAGTCGGCTAATGGTTAAACCCCGTTAGCTCCGCTCCGTTCGGCTCCGCCAATTGCGGACCCGTCCCCGCTGTAACCATATATATATCCCACTTGTACATAGGTTACGCCCCAGTAGAAAAATCAACTAGAGTTACCCCCCCTAGGTTCTAATTGCCAGTCAGTAAGTTAGGGCACGGACGTGTCACTAGGCACAGCACTCTTGGCAGAAGTCGCTGAGGCCGAAGCCCTCCGTTACGGAGACACTCCTTTGTCTCGAATCTGGTCTCTGACAGGCTTGGGCTGTGTAAGCTTAATAATGGACTTAGGACATGACTCAGCAATAAGTAATTCATTTCTTTGTCTTTTGGGCCGATCTTAGCAGGATCTTGTAGCGCTGAAGCTATGCTCTACACTGCCTTAATTACGAACGGTTATCTTTAGAAATGACTCGGCTATAAAGGAACTTTCTAGACTGTTCTCTAATTGACCCCTTTTTGTGAAGCCGCATCATTGCTAATGTTCTAGAGCCTTCCCAATTGTTCCGATTTATTTGAGCTTAAAATCAAAAAGTTTTGATGAATCATGGGAAAATATACAAGATCTGGTTTTTTAGCATTTTCTCCTCTTCTGATGCGATCAAAAACTGTCCGCCCGTGCCGGGGAATACTCTGTCATATGGTATTCGGTCCGCCAGACTTCCGGGCACCAATATATTTCCCTTGAGTCACATTACTTTTTGTAAGAATTAGCAAATAAATATATATGAATTATAAGGTGTTTCGCCGTTTGAGCAATATCTCCGTCAGTTTTGAAGCTTTTAGAATGAAACAAAACCGTGGATAAAGTTAAGAAACAGTTCTTTCAGATGGTAAAAAGATTACAGTCAAAATTTTACTGGTTCCCAAGATATTTACATTTCTTTCCCAATGTTCCTTCTTATTCTGCCGTCTATGTGCTATTTTCTTGTTGTAGGGATATATTCTTTGAATATTACACCTATGCCAGGTTCTAGGCATGCTTGTAGTAGATTAAATCTCATGCTACATGGGTGTAGATAATTTATAATGATCTTCTAATGTCTGTCCAGTCTCATAAAGATCATGAGATCTGTTAAACGTCTGAACTTGTCACCTGTTCGTTGACTATTCTGATAGATCATTGTTTTATTCTTTGAATATTATTTCTCCTACAACATGTGGGTTATGTCCCCATCCTGGGGTGCTGGCCAGTGTCAAGCTCAAAGGGGGTGTGGCAGGTTGATGCGTGGATGCAGTTGTTATGGGAGAATTCCGCTAGCAGGAGCCAGTCTGCCCAATTGTCTTGGCAGTGGTTGACGAACACTTGGAGATAAGCTTCTATCTCTTGGTTCACCTGCTCTGTCTGTCCATCCATCTGCAGGTGGTAAGGCACCAAGGGGGTTAGTTTGACTGCCAGCAGGGCTGCTAGCTCCTTGGAAAACTGGGAGACGAAGGCACTCCCTCTGTCACTGAGGATCTCTTCGGGAAGTCTGTGATGCTTCCAGACATGTTTGAGGAAGAGTCGGGCGATCCCCGCCAAGTCTACCGTTGTGACTGTAGGGATCGCATGGATGCGCTTGGAAAGGCAGTCCACCATGACTAGGATGGCATTGTAGCCTTTCGACTCAGGAAGCTCTCCAATCATATCTACATGTCAGGGACGCGTCCAGGGTAGAGGGGGTCCGGATGTATCGCCCAGCAGAAGGGCCCTCACGGGGTGCAAACCAGGCGTGCGTGCTGGCGGGTCCAGGAAGGGACAGCAGTCCCTGGCCACTTAGACTGAAGTGGAGAATGTGTTATTGTTATTAAAAGGGAAAACTATACTACTTACCTGAAGTGGAGAATGTGAGAAGAAGGTTACTTCTTTGGTTCCCACTTCAGGTACATTTATGTACATGCGGCTTGAGTCACATGACAAGTGCCACGTCACCCTCGGAGGCAGCCGCAGGCATCCGGGTATCCCTGTGGGGGATCCCGAGAGCGTCTGCTGCATGCGCGCGTGCTGGGCACAGCGGGGAGCCGTCCAGGGTGTGTGGGCCAGACGGGTCAATAGTACATTGATACAAAGGAAGGTGGTCCGTGTAGATAGAAGGAAATAAACAAGAAAAGGAAGATGATGTCAGAGACCAGATTCGAGATGAAGGAATGTCTCTGTAGCGGAGGGCTTCGGCCTCAGCGACTTCTGCCAAGAGCGCTGTGCCTAGTGACACGTCCGTGCCCTAACTTACTGACTGGCAATTAGAACCTAGGGGGGGTAACTCTAGTTGATTTTACTACTGGGGTGTAACCTATGTACAATTGGGATATATATATGGTTACAGCGGAGACGGGTCCGCAATTGGCAGAGCCGAACGGAGCGGAGCTAACGGGGTTTAAACATTAGCCGACTGAATATTACCGACGAGTCGGTTCGCGGGGTTAGCGGAAAGGCAGGCAATAACCCAGAAACGGAAAGGAGGGATAGGCCCGAAGGTGGGCTCTGCAGGGCAGGCAAGTGTATTGCCCAGCGGAGGCGGGGGTGCGCTAGCGGACGTCGGAGCTGTCCAGAAGTCTTTGGGGCTCCGTACTTAGGGAGGCATAGGTAATAAATTGAAATGAGGGGGTGGTGACCATTGAGGGGTACCGAGAGGATTGCGGAATACGGGGGCTCCGAGGTTAGTGAGGGAGGAGCGGAGTTAGAACGGAGGGATTGGAGGGACCGGAAGTCGATGGCCGGGGATGGATATGACAGATGAGAGGAATGAGATAAAGAAAGGGGAAGAAAGAGAGAAAGGAAAGGGGAGGAGAGACAGAGGAAGGAGGAGGGAGAGGGTTGGACAGCGGGGAGCGGGTGTGGTGTGGCCGGGTGGGTCCGGGTGGACCCGGGTCAGGTGGGTGTGCCCTGACACTGCAGAGATTACCTGCCAGCAGCGTGTGGGGACCTTGTTTGCAGCACTTTCGCCACTTGTAATGTATCTCTCACGTTTTCCCCTCATCCCTATTTGGACTGCTGCTTCTTCCCATTCTAGCCAGTTAGTCATCATCCCCACTTCCCCTCATCCTCCTGCCCCTCTGGGCCTCGCCCTCCTTACCTCCTTTCGGACGTACCACAGGTTCTGCCTTATGACCCTCAGTACCGCTCCACTTCTGTCATCCCTTTGTTCCCATTCAGACGCCTTCATCCTGATTCGGATCCCCTTTGTTTCCTTGTGCTTTCACCCCCTCCATTATATATATCGGCGCTTGTACATACTCGTTTTAGGCCTTAGTCTAAAATCGACCTGAAATGCCCCCTAGAGACTTCCTGCTCACCTACTGTGAAATTAAGGACCAAATGGACAAACAGCAATGGCACAGCGCTCTGCTTGAGTCGCTGAGGCCAAGGTCCCTCCTTGCTAAGTCTCCGGTTCCCCTCCAGAATCGTCCGCCCTCACCCAGTTCTAACAGCTCCTCAGAGTGCCAAGTTACTGTCAGCAAGCCACCACACCTGCTGCCGGTACGCTCCTCAGAGTGCCAAGTTACCATTAGTACACCCAGCCTCAGATCTCCTCCTGCTCTCCCTTCAATGGCTATGCAGCCACCTCCATCCGTGAGCAGAACGGCTCAGGTTGGGTTCCCCAGTGTAAGGGAGATAGGCCACATACTGTCAGGGTACTGTCAGGGGACAGACCCCAGGTCCCCATGACCCCTCTCTATGGCCCACAGTCTAACCTGTGAACAGCCCTGTCCAGGGCACAACTCTACTGTGGGTAAGAAAGTGTATAGATAAATAGAAAGTAGGCTACACTTGCCTACTGTGGGTAAGAAAGTGAGAAGAAGGTTAACTTCTCACTTTCCCACAGTGGCCCCAATATGGCGAAAACTTCCAGGGATACCCAGAAGTCACATGAAGGTAGGATCCGGGGACTGGAGCATGCAGCGCACAGATCATGCGGCGCGGGAAGCGCATGCAGGAAGTGGAGCGGGTCCGGATCCGGGTCTGGGTCCGGGCTAAGTCAGGGTATGTGCCCTGACAGGTACCGAGCTGCTCGGACTCTAAGTTGAGGGATCCCAAGCCTTCACTGGAGCTGAGGCCGAGGGGGACAGGATCAGTCTCAATGGGGGAACCTGGCAAAGTGGATTGCGATAGGGATTCCAGCTGAGCAGCAAGGGGAAGTGAGATCATATCATTGTATATACTATGTACAACATACCTGAGCAGCAAGGGGAAGTGAGAGAAGAAAGTTATCTTCCTCACTTGCTACCCAGGGAATGATAAAGTCAGTATGCCCGGCAAAGCGGGGCTGCTCTACAGAAGGAAATATAACAAATGTCTGTGCCAGTCCAGGGATGATGATCAGGCTGTGCAGGTATGAGGCAAGTGTGTCATCAGTTGTGTGTAAGCAGTCCGGACTTAACCAGGCTGTACTCTGACACATACTCGTGGCCCTCCCTATTCATTCCTTATTTATCATGTCAGGTTTGTACCCGACGCGATACCTTCATTTTACCATGCAGTCCCAAGCCGCACTAATCACATGTAATTACATTATGTATATATAACCTACATGAGAGGGGATAAAGGCTTCCCAAGCCTTTACTCCCCCATTGATAATATAGCTGCATACAGCATATATCTGACAGACTGGGAGTGTGAGGCAACCTGACTATTGTGAGATCACTCACGAACTCAACCTTTAACAACGCTTACACCTGGAACCCATTCCTGTAACAGGAGTGGTATAGCGGGCAACCCTCTCTTGGGCTTGCGTCCCTCCATGGCTTCTTAGGCTGAAGCAGAAAATGTATTGTTATTGAAATGAAGGGCTACACTAAGTTAGGGTACTTGCCTGAAGCAGAAAATGAGAAGAAGGTTACTTCTTCGGTTCTGCTTCAGCTTGGTGTATGCAAGTGGGAATCAGTCATGTGAGGATGCCACATCACCCCCAGGTGGAGCCAGGCTATTGTGGGTGGTTCCGTGGGTGGTCCCGAGTGTCAGAAAAGAGGAATACAAGTAGAGGTGTGTGGCGCATCCGGCACCATGGTACCCATGCGGGGTACCTGACATCGGACGTGTCCGTGCTACAGGTGTAAGGGAAAAGGTCGTCCATATGGAGAAAGAAGGAAAGAACGGGGGAAAGGCAGGAGAGAGAGGAGGCGGCGTGCCCTGACACTTAGTATGGCCAATGATGACATCACATTGAGGTCACACAAGGTGAGCCTTGCCCCACAAATTTCACATGGCCTCTGGACCGATGCCTGTGTCCAATCTTTAACCACAGAGATGCCACGTGGACACATATGCAGACATGCACAGCCCTCTCAAAGCTATACCATCATCACAAAAACGCTATCAGTTGAGTGAGGTTAGAGTCCCCTGTTCTCGTAGCAGAAGGTAGTTACAAGAATAGATGTGGCATAAGATGTGCAAGAGTCCGAAATCCTACATAATTAATATAGAGTATGAAGTGGACAAGAAATGGAAGCAATATGGTCTACTGCCACAATGCCTTGTGTCACAACTAGGCAATGCAATTCTCTGTACATATTTGTTGGCCCTGACAATATTCTCTTTCACAGCAGGACAAGTGCTTGTCAACTTGGTTCTCCCAATTCTGCTCAATGCTGTCAGAGACCAGATTCGAGACGAGGGAATGTCTCCGTAATGGAGGGCTTCGGCCTCAGCGACTTCTGCCAAGAGCGCTGTGCCTAGTGACACGTCCGTGCCCTAACTTACTGACTGGCAATTAGAACCTAGGGGGGTAACTCTAGTTGATTTTACTACTGGGGCGTAACCTATGTACAAGTGGGATATATATATGGTTACAGTGGGGATGGGTCCGCAATTGGCGGAGCCGAACGGAGCGGAGCTAACAGGGTTTAAGCATTAGCCGACTGAATATTACCGACGAGTCGGTTCGCGGGGTTAGCGGAAAGGCAGGCGTTAACCCAGAAACGGAAAGGAGGGATAGGCCCGAAGGTGGGCTCTGCAGGGCAGGCGAGTGTATTGCCCAGCGGAGGCAGGGGTGCGCTAGCGGACGTCGGAGCTGTCCGGAAGTCCTCGGGGCTCCGTACTTAGGGAGGCGTAGGTAATAAATTGGAATGAGGGGGTGGTGACCATCGAGGGGTACCGAGAGGATTGCGGAATACGGGGGCTCCGAGGTTGGTGAGGGAGGAGCGGAGTTGGAACGGAGGGATCAGAGGGACCGGAAGTCGATGGCCGGGGATGGATATGACAAATGCAGTGAATGATTGTCGGCTTTCTGGCCAATCAAGTATGTTTCTGTATGTCTCAGGGAGGAAGGCAGAGTTCAGTCTTGTGGACCGGTATTCAAGCTGGGTGATTGTCCCGGACATGCCGTGTGATATACATATCGCTCCGGACACTTACACAGGGTTGACAACATGCTCGCTTCTTGCATCTTCCAAGACATGTATGGATGTGGTGTGTGGGCGACACAGGAATATGGTAGTTACAACCTGTGTGCATAAGCATCAGAGTGTTGGTAATGAAGCTAGTGATAGTATAACATTGGCTCCTGACCCACGGCCCTAGGCATGAAAACAGGTGGAGTCTGCATTACCAAGGCTATGCCAAAAACACACAATGTTGGGTGAGTAACACACCACAAATGACAAATAGCAATAGAATCTTCAACGAAAGTTAGAGCCTTGGCATTCATGGTGGCTTTTGCATGAGCTGGTGAGGCTGTAGAATGATCGTGTTGAACGCGAAGTGGATGATATCAGATAAATGACAACTACTGGCATAGGAGTCTGAGCCGTTCTTCCTTTACGAGGAGTGCTTCAGAACAGTGTCCGAGATTGTTAAGAGATATTACAAGATTCCCAAGCGCTCGAGCCAAATCTGGGGTGTATGATGCCGGATGGGTGGCAACTAGCTTGCGCCAGAGCTTCACGCTTTCTTCATTCACGAGGAGTGCCTCAGAATGTCATCCAAGGTTGGTGAGCAATGCATCTAGATTCCCAAGCACTTGAGCCAAATCCAGGGTGTATGATGTTGGATGGGTGGCAACTAGCTCACACCAGAGTTGCACACATTCTTTGATCACTGTGAGTGCCTTGGAATGGCGTCCAACATTGTCGAGTGATACATTAAGATTCCGGAGTGCTCCAGCCAAATCTGGGGTGTATGATGTTGGATGGGTGGCAACTAGCTCACGGTACGAGTTGCACACTTTCTTCAATCATCATGAGTGCCTCGGAATGGCATCCAACTTGGTTGAGTGATACTTTAAGATTCCGGAGTGCTCCAGCCAAATCCGGGGTGTATGATGTTGGATTGGTGGCAACTAGCTCATGCCAGAGTTGCACACTTTCTTCAATCACAGTGAGTGCCTCGGAATGGCATCCAATCTTGTCAAGTGATACAAAAAGATTCCCGAGTGCTCCAGCCAAATCCGGGGTGTATGATGTTGGATGGGTGACAACTAGCTCACACCAGAGTTGCACACTTTCTTCAATCACAATGAGTGCCTCGGAATGGCGTCCAACTTTGTTGAGTGATACTTTCAGATTCCGGAGTGCTCGAGCCAAATCTGGGGTGTATGATGTTGGATGGGTGGCAACTAGCTCGTGCCAGAGTTGCACACTTTCTTTGATCACGGTGAGTGCCTTGGAATGGTGTCCAACTTCGTTCGATGATATAAAAAGATCCCCGAGTGCTCTAGCCAAATCTGGGGTGTAGGACTCTGAGTCCGTAGACACAAGGCAACGGCACAGTGCAACTGAATCACTTGCCATCTCATATGCCTCCTGAAATCTTAAAAAGAACGCAAGATTTTCCCTCATATTGAGAAATACTTTGACCAACTTGTGAATGACTTCTTCGGAGACCCAATCAACGTTCAACTGAATGGAACATGAGACTGAACAAGAACCTCAGATGATCGCTACTGGTGATTCGTACCTTGGCCCATTCAGGGAACAATGACATACTAATGTACCCTTCTGTCCTCACGCAGACTTCCACCCAGCGCGATATTTGCTTGTTGAGAAATGCATGAATAGGCCCATTGGGCACCTCCAGTGGCTCCTGAGTTTGGCTGAGATGATGCATGAAATGCCGACATGCATAATGGACATGTTCGGACAGCGCCTCCTGAGGAATGGGGGGCAGCTTAGCTTTTCGGGATAAGTCCTCGATCAGCCCCAAATCCTTTATAGTGGGAAGATCTTTATTCAAGATTTCGATGCAGCGCAGGCCCACTCTATTGTTCTCCCTCCTCGCATCCACTCTAAATCGACCGAGGATGGGCGATTGTGGATCGACTCGGTCCGTGAGAAAGTCACGAAAGGATTGATGCAGAATACGAATTGGCATGTCAGGATTGCTTACTCCTGAGAGGAGAGGTGCAAGTTGGGCTAATGTATATCGGATGTCCGACTCCAGCAGTGGTGAGAGAATGGCATCCCAGGCCGTAACAGATAGTGGCTTCTGTGCAATTAGAATTGCTCCCATCACGATTGGATAGTCATGCAAGAAATCGTCATTCGTCCAGTTACACTTCTCCAAAATACTCGCATACAGCCTATCCATCTTTTCCTCAGCAGATGCCTTTGATCGGCTGGGATTATCATCGAGCAATTTCTTTAGCATCTTCGCGGCATCTCCACCGGTGATCTTCATGTAGCCAAACACAGTACTGATCCAAATGAACAAGCCACCTGCTCGCTCTAATATGCATTGGACCAAGTCATCCTCCTCTCCTATTCCGACTTTCAAATCATCATGCACAGCCTTCAGTTCACGCAGTTGCGATCGGATGTAGGCAGCACAGTCATGGATGTTAGTATTGTCCGAAAGACTGATGGTAAGGGGGTCATTGAGTGATAGAAAACGGTCAACAAGGTCGAATTGCCTGGAAGTGACAAAGAATTTGATGTTGGGCGGTAGTTTTAGAACTTCTTCTCGAAGTATGTTGGCAAGAAGTGGGAATGCCTCTGTGTTGCACTCATCTAATGCATCAATGATGATCACCATAGGACGATCAGACGATGTCCTGAGACGGAGAGGTTCAGCCACTAGTTTCTCAAATTGTTTTGCGAATGGGGCAGTCGAGAGGGCTGGGTCCCCCTGAAGAGTCGATATGAGGGAGGCACGGTATGCAGCATCATGGGTTGCCAGAGATCGAGCCATGCCGCTGAACAGATGGTCCGGCCGCGACTGCTCGCCTGCTTTGAAAAAGAAGCTTGACGATGATATCTTTTCTCGTTTACACTCCTCTGCGACTGAGAGCGCAACGGATGTCTTTCCGGCGCCGGCCACGGCCTTTAGCAGTAATACACGATTCTTGCTATCCTCCGTGGTACGACACCACGTCATAATACGCTCGATCAGATCAATCCTGGTGCCTGGCAGGCACGGCTGAGTTGAATCGTGATGGGGGACAATGGGATATTTAAGTTCATTCAGAACTTGATTTGCATTAATCATCAAGGTTGTCTGCAGCTACGATAATGAGATCAGAATGGAAACATAGCCGGGGATTAACGGAACTACCTGGAACATTGCCAAGGCTTCACCAAAATCTTTCTTTAGATCATCGAGCTTACTGGGGTTCTTCAAATGGGAGAAGAACTTATGGATACCAGACCGTTCTTCACCCACTCGACGGACTTCAGTCTGAATGCGCTCCAGTGCCCTATAGAGTACTTACGTTATACAACCGTAGTAGCTTGCATAGAGCAGATACTACTTACTTGCCCAGCTTGTTGACGCTTTCAACCCACGAGTTCGGCTTTTGATTGGATTCATCATACGGATCCTCGATGGCTGTAACCACATGGACCATAGCGTCCCCGATATATTCTCCAAAACGCTCCCATTCTTCCCTTTTTCCCCTGAACTTCTACCCAATGTAAATTGTCAACTTCCGTTCCAGGATCGGCATAAATTGTTACTAACTTTGATTTCAGTGAGGATGAAAAGTGCGGCATTGGTGGCAGCCTGTAGGGGGGGGAACAGGCCCGACACAGTATTGACGATGGTGAGAACCGGAATTGCAACATCGCCGCCCTCGGCGAAGAGATGATTGACCCTCTGCTTCAGCGACATGGTCAATAATGGGTGGGTGGAGGGATGGGGAGGAAAAGGTCGGTCGCGCAGCGGGTGGTGACACTCAAGCAGAGGCTGGGGAGTTCACAGCCATGAGATCGCCGCGCGCAATTCATCCCATTGCGCACTTCAAATGGAAAGTCTTGCGGCAGATTCCATCCTCTGATGCAGAACCAACTGAGAAATCGTTCCTAGCTGCTTACTTCCATCTAGCTTGGTCTTGTTCTAGGTTCGCTACGGGAGATTCGATGCAAAGTTCGGCAACAGGAACGAACATTCTAGGAAGGCCAGGTGCACATGGGTTGTTGCATATTCGCAAGATGTGCCCCGCAAGTAACAAGAAGATAGCGGAATGGGAGGATTTAGCATTACCACCGCAGCTAAGGACCTTGCCGTGTCACTGTGACCCGGGCGAAGCAAGTAAGTGGTACGTTTAACAATGGTGCCCTGACACAAATTTGAGTTAATGCTTGTTCTTCGATAAGTCTGAACCTCAAGTGACATAAAACACCTGAATTTGAACACACCTCCAGAGGCCGAACCTATGGGATCACCACGGAACGACGATGACAGTACGGTAAGACGACCCCTATACAGGCAGCAAACCGATGACGGGCCCTTCGCCCTACATGTGGGTCAGAAAAGGTCAGATTGGGTAGCTGCACATTACTTACCTCGTCGCTCCGGATTCCTATCGAAAATGATATTATGTAATTAGTCCTGGTGGTCTCGATCTCGTCATCATGATCGTATGCAACAAGCCGAATCTCTCACTTTACAAATACAGAACAATCATCGTAGTCTAACCTCCGACGAATCTTGGTTGTATGACATGTTACGTCAATATCTATCACCCTCGAACCTTCTTTCATTATTCTCCAAGTCCGAAACCTCGCGGAACATAATTACTTCCTCTTCGATAGGATCCTGCCACGTATCGTCTCTTCCACGGGGATCCCCAAGCACGTTGGCTCGAACCCAATCACCGCGACTAGCTCAAAACAACTCCTGCATAAGTATGTTGGGTCCACCGTTAATTATAATGATAATTTCTTCGACACGCAATTGTAGAACATTCGAGTGTTCACACCACTTGAGAATGGCAAAGACAAAGGTTTCTATCCTGCGCATGTCCAGTGACATGCGGATGTGGGCCGCAGGCGACACAATTTCAATATACTCTAATCAGTTCGGTTCCGTGAGCGGTCCATGAGTTAGTGGACACGGTCCGTATGGACCTGCAATGCGTATGATTGTGCGCCAGCGATGCGAGCCGTACGTCAATTAAATACATTAATAGTAAATGCAGGAGAGGGTAGCAAGTGAAAAAATGATGTAACGCAACGGAGGCGATGGGGAAGGAGGTGGGAAGCGCGGAGATTCAGTTAAGAACTATGAAAGTAAGAGTAAGCGCGCGTTTAGTGGATAGCGAGAGCAGGGATAACCGTGTGCAGGCCTGAGGAGCGGGGCCAGCACACACGGTTAGAAGCCTCATCGCACTACCGTTAACTTACCAGTTAGACGTTGTAGTACGATTGCGCAGGCAGGTGGGGAGTGGATAAGGTGCGCTATTTATCTCGCTCCCGGATGCAACTTGTCTCTTCCCGCAGCTGGTCTGAGACCAAGTTTGGGCCCGGAGGAGGGTTTCGTCCGTCTTGTTCCATCCGCACTGCGACAGTGCAGAACAAGACGGCCTCCTCTGAGGCGCGCGCGGATCCACCTGATTAGTCACGTGAAATGGGATTAAACTGAGACTAATCAGTTCGGTTCCGTGAGCGGTCCATGAGTTAGTGGACACGGTCCGTATGGACCTGCAATGCGTATGATTGTGCGCCAGCGATGCGAGCCGTAACTTGTACACGTATAATGGCTGGTGGAGGGGTGGTTGGTGGTGAGTACTTAGACTCAATGATCTGCACGCTGGCCGTCGAATGCTGATCGTCCCCCCAATGTGCCTTGGATCAGTATCGGGTTTTGGCGCAGGTAGATCAGGAAAGCTTCTGAAGACCACCTTCCAATAGCGCGTATCCGCTCCAAAGGAGTACCTGCAAGTGCTAACGCCGTTGCACCACCCGAGCGCAAGGAATGGCCTGCAACATCTCCCGTCGTGATGACTCCTTGCAGTCTGCCCAAGAACCAGGACCGGGTGGGGATCTTTCCTGAGTCTCGCAGCCATAAATCGGGGAGGTGTCGGAATCGATAGTCTCGAGCGTTCAGGTATTGTTCGAAGATTCCCAGGGGGTCTAAGTCACTGTCTCGTCTCTCTAGCACGACCGTTGAGCCTTCAAACAGCCTGTTCGCTTTGTGCATTGGTAAGATGAACGCGTAGTGAGGTCGCGGTTCGGAGTGGAATCTAACTGAAGATCTTCTTATTGATTTTCGGTAGTTGCGCAGTGCCCCCGAGTCGCTGTCCACTAGTTCGCCAAGCCGCATGAGGCAGTGCCATCCTGTGAAGGTGATTGCAAGGAAGAGCATATCGTCATGTGAAGGCTGAGGTGGGATTGATTGTAGAACGGTCCGCAAGTCACTTTCGGTTAGAGCCCTCTTCCTGACAGCTGGAGTGCGGAACATTTTGGAGCATCCAGTTAGAGTTCTCGAGACGAGTTTTGAGTTGCGAGTGTCGCGGACCTCCGGCCAGTATGCTTCAAGTTCTGAACATATACCTGAAAGATACGAAGAGACCGAGTTTGGTTGGATGTGGGCACACATGTAGACGATGTAAAAGGTGAGTGTGTCGATCGTTGGTCGTAATGGGAAATGGTGGAGGTCGCAGAAATTGATGTAAGACATTAGCGCTGACATATAGGTACGAGCAGTGCTAGGCTCAAGAGCGGCTCCCAGGGCAGCTGCTCGAGCCTCCCGGAGGCGCTCCAGGGACCAAGGCTCGCGCTGTGGTTGATGGGTCTTGGAGCGCCTCTGATCATTCATTTCTTCAATGCCCCCAGCTTCATAAGCGCCGGAGGCATGAAGTGTTTGATGACCAGCTTCGGGTACAGACCTTTCACCAATTCAAAATTGCGTCGCGACAGTGCATCTGCCACAACATTCCGCTTCCCTTCCACTAGAAAGACGCGGAGGTCGATCTTGTGCTCTATCCGTGTCGAGACAGCCGTCATGAGGATTGGGTTGTACAGGTCTGTCGCGCGGAGCGAGTTGAAAATGTTCAGTGAGTTTGTCGAATCGGTGTAGATTGCGAGTCGCTTCGGTGGGGGGGATATTGTTGTAGACCATTGGAGTGCCGCGAGTATTGTGATAGCTTCATTGTAGAATATGTTGAATGCCTCGTCAGGTTGGGTTACCGGGTCGCCAATATACGCAGCTTTGTATTTCGGTGCCCAGAATGCGAGCCCAATCTTGCAGGCATCTCCCCATACAACCACATCAGCATCGCTTGGCCCCCATGATTCGGCGTTCAGCATGCGAACTCCTTCCATCCGCTCTACTGAATCAGCAAACCATAGTAGGTCATTTCGTACCTGCTTGTTTATATAGATGCTTTGATTCATCATCCGCTTCCCTGCGATTTTCTCGTATGACGAGTTCAGCGCCGGCTTGAGAAGTGGGAATACGTTGAGGACCCAGTTCGCATACCCAAGGGTCTTCAGCCAGTCCTTCAGAGGTTGCCTTCGCAGATTGTCCGGGGTGTCAAGGACGAACTTTCGTATCGCAGCGCAGAATCTTCCCTTTGCCTCTTCTGAGATGGATATCGTGAGTTGCTCTGCGTCAACGAGGAAGCCTATGATTTCAAGCTGGGTCCCAAAGAGTTGCTTGGCCGAATCGTGTGGGACTCCGATGTGGTCGAGCAATTTAAGGAATCTTGTCTGGCCTCGTGGTAACTCCCTATTGTATGGGGGATAAAGTTCAAGTTCACTGTCGAAGCTTGCATTGAATGCATCATCGACATAGTGAAGTAGACCTCGTATCCCGCAAACATGGATTCCAATCCAACATACGAGTCCGAAGAACAAGCACCACAGCCGGCCAGAGGCCCGATTCCCGAAGACTGCACATCGGTCCACATGGTACTTCCCGTCAATCAGTGTTGCCTGCCGTGCCTGCCATCGTGGGTGCATTGGTAGCCGTCGGTAAGCTTGAGATGCATCAGATTTCCAGAGAAAAGCTGGCCTCCTTCCTCCATTCTCTTTCATGATGGCATGGATATTGGTCCCAAGGTCAGTTAGATTGTCCAGGACTACATACCCGCCTTCACTCGGGATCAGCGAATTCAGGGATTTCTCCCCTGCGCTATGGTCGTTGACAAGCCGCAGCTTCGATGAGCCTTTCTTCGGTACCGTAAAAATAGGTTGCGCCACCATCCCAGGCAGTAGCTGGTCCCCAAACGCTTCGGAGTATCGGTCCAGGCCCATCTCAGCAGCACATTGCTGTCTAAGGAATTCGACTGATTCATCGTCCAATTCAGGAGCGCCCTTCGCACACTCTACAATTCCTACCGGTACGCTCTTCGGGTCCTCGACATCTGCAAAGGGCCAGAACCCAGTCCGCAGTCCATCACATACAGATCTGACGAGATCACGATTCGGGTGTGATTTCAGGAGGACTTCGAAACGGTCAACGTTGATAGGGGTAACGATTTTGAACAGGCTCGGGTTGTCCTTGATAGTCATAGTGATGTCTTGATATCTATAATCACTTTGAGGGACGCTCGGGACAGGTTGAGCACTCTCAGTGTACGATGCCGATGGTGTCTGACCAATATCATGCTGACCGAACACGAACCTCATGTATCTTGGTCGTTTGCTCTTCTCCTCGGCCTCATTGAGATCCTGTGGTTGTCTTCTCCTTTTGCTGTGGACACTTTGGCTCGGCATGGGCACTGGATCCACAAGATCCACACTTGTGGAGGTAGCGACATTCGGAGCGTCGACATCCATCCGTTTTGTTGAATTCTCGGCAGATCGGGTAATCATTGTTGCCACGCTTTCGTTTTTTGGTGACATTCTCCCCAGCTCCGGTCGCCTTGTCGCTCCCTGCTTCTCCAGCCGACTTTCCAGGCTTACCTTCTCCCCGGGTATCTCCGTCTCCTCCTCCGAGGTAGATGTCGTGGATGATTTCGTTGAGCGCATTAATGTCGGAGAATGCTCGGTGGGTTTCTTGGAAGAACTTCCTTGCAGCCTGGTCGTATTCGATGTTGAGGGCGACATTCCGGTTTCTGCTGAAACGCTTGACGATGTGACGGTGGTACTCATGGAGCTCTGGACCACGGTGGGGGTATGCCCATACAACCGCAGCGACATATTTGTCCCACGCCTCCGTCCATTGTGATTCGTTTGCCAGTTTGGTCTTGCTCCGGCTACTCGAGCCAGTCGAGATTTGAACCCCATTCCCGAGGTCAACGGAGTCTTCATATCGGATGGCATGGGAGCGCCTATCTTCGACCAAGTGTCCGAAGTCGACGAGTCGGTCCCCAAGGATGTCCTTCCAGAGGTATGGTGGGAATTCAGGTTGACCGCCCCAACAGATGAGACTTCGGACGGCACGTTTGACGTTGGTGTTGTACGCGTTCTTGAGGAGTTGTGTCTTCTCGGCGTTGGTGAGCATGGCCTCCTCGCTGGCATCCCAAGGTGGTCCTCCGTTCCCGAATTTCCAGTTCCACGCATACTCGGCACGATGGTCACTTTCTTCGTCGGCAACTCGTTTGAAAACCTCGTTTCCACGGAGCCGTCCGGAACTGGCTTGATTGGTGGGTTGTCTGACTTGAGAGGTAGTCCGAGTCATGACATTAGGGTTCGATTGGACAGTCCCATCCTGCTCGGCCGAGGTCTGTTGTCGGGCGATACCTCCATCGAGGTCACGGTCTCCTCGTGCTCGAGCTCGGATCCTTGCCTCTGCTGACTGTTCCAGTTCGTCGCCGTATCGGACGAGCGTTTCCCTGCGCTCTTCCTCGTTAAGGGACTGATCCGCAGCGACGGCTTCGGAGAGGGTGGCGTACACCTCTCTAAGTGGGATCTGGTTGGCATTGTATCGCCTGACGACTTCATCGAGCTGCTCGACCGTACTCGCGGCCTCGAGCAGTGACTGGAACGCATTGCCGCGGGAGATGGATTGAGCTGCATGATGCGACATAAGATGTAAGCGTAGTTGATCGATAGATGATCGAGTTCGATTAGATAAGCGCGGAGATTCAGTTAAGAACTATGAAAGTAAGTGTAAGCGCGCGTTTAGTGGATAGCGAGAGCAGGGATAACCGTGTGCAGGCCTGAGGAGCGGGGCCAGCACACACGGTTAGAAGCCTCATCGCACTACCGTTAACTTACCAGTTAGACGTTGTAGTACGATTGCGCAGGCAGGTGGGGAGTGGATAAGGTGCGCTATTTATCTCGCTCCCGGATGCAACTTGTCTCTTCCCGCAGCTGGTCTGAGACCAAGTTTGGGCCCGGAGGAGGGTTTCGTCCATCTTGTTCCATCCGCACTGCGACAGTGCAGAACAAGACGGCCTCCTCTGAGGCGCGCGCAGATCCACCTGATTAGTCACGTGAAATGGGATTAAACTGAGATAAATTACCCCTAAATTAGCAGCCATGCTCAGGCGCCTTAGATAGGCTCTGATGAATCAGACTCCTTCCCAGTTGCTCACATGATTTCTCCGAGGTTTAGCCGCAACTTACGTTGCCCTCCGAAATCTGTCGAGCGACTGGTACAACTTGCAACACGTGATGTTCCCACGCTAAGTTGTAATGAGTTGTACATAGGTTATGGAATATAATTTTTAGTATTTACGCATGTGGTCATTGCACCCAACCCAACCCATGGAGACTAAGGGAGCACATCCAAGGTTGTGAAGTCAATATCTGGGGGTGCGCGAAGTTTAACAGTTTATATATTACTTAGTTACCAGTCACTTGTTTGTGCCCGGTGGCATAAGTGGTATAGCGTTAGCTGAGGCTATGTAGTCTCTTTAAGTGGCACATGTTCGATTCTCACTTAGGACACTTTTTTTTTCATACCCTCCATTCCTTAGTGTACAGAAAACAACCATTTCACACAATTATTCCATGGGAGGGCCCAAAAAAAGTTTCCCTAAGTGAGAATTGAACATGTGCCACTTAAAAAGACTGCATAGCCACAGCTAACGCTATACCACTTATACCACCGGGCACAAACAAGTGACTGGTAACTAAGTAATATATAAACTGTTAAACTTCGCGCACCCCCAGATATTGACTTCACAACCTTGGATGTGCTCCCTTAGTCTCCACGGGTTGGGTTGGGTGCAATGACCGCATGCGTAAATACTAAAAATTATATTCCGTAACCTATGTACAACTCATTACAACTTAGCGTGGGAAGATCACGTGTTGCAAGTTGTACCAGTCGCTCGACAGATTTCGGAGGGCAACGTAAGTTGCGGCTAAACCTCGGAGAAATCATGTGAGCGACTGGGAAGGAGTCTGCTGATGAATCAGAGACTGAACGGATGCATGCAGGAGTGGCATGCCAGGACTTACGCGATGTTCACTTGAATGACCACTTCTTCTGGTGCCGAAATCAGCAGTGGCCGGGGTCAGCGAGTCGAATTAATTCACGAGTGTGCAAAGGGTAGATTCCCTCCAACGATGATTTATACTATATTACCTTCAGGATCGCCAGAACCAACTGTCTCCCTCTGATAGGCAGGATCCCAGCCTCTACTAAAGTAGATCCCTTTGAGCAACTGCTCCCTTCTTACGTTCTCCCTCCGCGCGTATCGAGATGTTCCTAGTCCTTGTTCACCTTTTCATCATCGATGAAATCCTGATCGGACGAAGTAGTTGTGGAAAATTGTGCATGTGATGGTACGAAAGCGTAATCGATCTCATTGGACTTTGATTGAACTTAACCCCCTTCGCAGTCCGGCTTTGGAGTTGATATATCGCGACTCGGATAATTACATCACGTTGAAGCCACACAACAAAGACGAGACGAGACTTCCACTCTGTGTGTGTTTGTGCGTGCGTGCGTGTTCTGCGAAATAGATAGGGCCGCCCTCCGTCCCAGATACTCCATTGACAAGTCGCTTTATCGATATTCCCGTCGCCACTGTGCTCACGGCCTCTGGACCGATGCTTGTATCCAACCTTCAACGTTCATACGTCGCGTGGACATAATATTGCACACAGGCAAAGCCCTCTCAGCGCAATGGAGCGATCTGCCACACTCAGTTGAAAGGCAGCGCGTCAACAGCACGTACTAGTCAAGGAACAATCACTACTCTCCAATTTCTGGAAAGCCCATTACATGAAATCACAACCAAATGGGAAAGGAAAAAGGAGTCCCATCCCATTCGCAATCATTTCCGCAGAGCGTGTGTTCAGGAATTAGAAATCTTGCCCCATTTCACATTCCGGGTCACCCCACCATTCTATCTTTCTACACGATGGATTGACAATAGACTGAAAGTTGAGAGGTCCGTGCCTGCAGAGCCGACGGCGAGTGCTTGTATGACAGCATCCATAATGTCAGATGCCCATTCTAAAAAGGGGGGGTTAAATGAAAGAATGGGGAAGATGTAGAATCGCTTACGATCCTAAAGCTCGTCTCGAGTCCACTTCGGTATCATCAAAGGCAAGTGCGAATAACTCCACTTTTGTCCAACACCGAAATTGAGCTACTCTCATCACCTGAAAATACCACATGTCCAACGCGAGCACCTTTCTTTGTCAGCAGCTCCTTTGAACGCGTCTATGGCACGCGCTCGTGGGGGAGCAAGACACTCGTCGGTTGGACGGTCTCCACACCATGACTTGGAGTCTCGACAGCGAATTTGAACTAGGCAGAGAGTAGTTACCTCCCAGCGGCTTCAAGTAACGGCTTGTTGAGGTGTTGATGTCGCGCCACGTTTCGTCATCCAGGGCTCCAATCAAGACCTCCATAAACGCCAACCCTGCATAGAAAATGTAGTTCATGCGGATGAGATGCTGTTATGGGAGCAGATGCTAAGAAAACGAAGTTTGTGACGTTCGTTCAAATGCCAAATGGACCGACCTCTCGTAAAAAGTTCATGATTTTAGTGCCTCGAACGTGAATCATGCGATGCGCTTCTCGTCCTCTAATGCGCCTTGTGAATGCGTAAGACCTAAACAACATTCACATTAGTCATCGCGTTACCGAAGCCCAGATTATGCACTAGATATAGGTGTCCGGGGAAACACCCCGGGAGACTCGAATGAGGTGATTGTATGAAAGGGATTTAATCGTTGCGGATCCACACCCAGTGAACTCACCGGTGGACAGGACGTCCGTAAAGCTGCTTCATTTGCTTGGGCGTGCCTTGTTTCCCGATGGTGCGCACAGGTAATTAGAAGAGTCAGAGATATCCATACCATGTTGACCAACAGCCCATGACGTCGACGTGCTCTCATTCCGGCGGCTTCGCCTCCAACTAGTCCAGTATAGGCCATTTCAGCGAGGTGGCACCGAGCGAAGTAACATCATACCTTGATTGAAGTATATCTTCTTTCGAGTTCTACGTGATGAGAAAAGGATGGAGACAGAATAATTGGGATTCGATCGGTCATCACGGCGAAGCGTGTCAAGTTCGTCTTTTGGCGGCCATATGAGAGAGGAGCAGCGATTGGGTGGGAGGGTGATGTGAAAGCGCACAGGGGCGTAAAATCGTTAGCTAACGATCGTAAGATTATATTGTAACGCCACCAGGGGATTGGGTATAAATGTTTCACAACTCACTGGATCTAGCGATGCCCACCTTTCTGCAAGAGTCAATCACAGCAATCCGGCATGTCGTAATGGAATTGTCATCAGGCCTTCCGAGAAAAAAAAGAAAGGTGAGGCACACACATGCACCCGAGTCATGATCGCGGATGGACAGCGTTGGGTGAAGGAAAGCAGTAAGATTTTTTCTTACATAAAAATATTACTTGGCAAGGTGAAGATGAGACGTTGTATCTTTCTGGTTTGGTGGTGTTTCAACGTCTAGGTAGGTTACCAGCCTCTATTTGCGTTGCGGTAGATTCGAAGGCAGCAACCCAATATAGCGATGAATAATGCGCGACTGCACCCGCGAGCATGTTTGTCAGAGTTTGTAGCACCATCGGGATTCCACATTACCTCATTGCTCCCGATTCCGGTGATGGCATCCGGATCCAGCTCGGCGAAACCCGTCAAGCCACAACGATCGACTTCTCTGCAGCCCGTTGTAAGCCCATTGCTGGTTTCATCTTGACTTGGAACCATTGGAAATAGAATCAATGAGTCTAGTCAGGCATCCTGGTTAGTCTCATCATGAATTATGATCGTAGCTCAAAATGAATCACTTTGCAAAACTGCAACCATCCACCATATCGTCATCTAATTTAAGAATCCCCCACGAAGCGGGCTCAGCTGTGTATCATCGATTACTTAAGTCCGAGATCTCATTTGTTTCCTCCGGCTCCGGAAGGTGCCCCCTATGTCTCATCTCCTCGATGAGGACCTACAATCACCTTCGCTCGATCGCAATCACCATAACCCAAAATACCTCCGCATATGTTGTGTTCTTGATTACACCGCTGGTTATTGCTTCGAGACGCAATTGTGGAGTATTCATGCACCTCGGGATTGACTTGCGTTGCACGGAAAAGTTCTCCCATCAGCTCCTAGCTGGTGCTCGTCCGCTAACATGCAGATGTTGGCAGGCAACACAGTCTCTCGCTCAATGATTCATTATACTCCGAATCACGACTAAGTTAGTAACTGTGCTAGGCGCCCCCGGCAGACTAAATGATGGGCTCTCTGGATGGCAATCACGAATCAGAGTGAATGGGTGCAGGAATTACAGTATATCATGTCAGGACTTACACGACCAAGGCTTCGGTTCGCTTCCTTTCCTGTCAAAATCTGCATAGAACACCAATGACCGACGTCAGCGAGTAGTTGTTCATTTTCCTCCCACGATTTTGGGATCGCGCGGCCCAACGACCCGTCCTCTGAGCGGCTCCTCCCTTCTCGTGTCCTTTCTCCGTGCTGAGTACTGAGACGTTCCTGTTCCTTCTCATAGTTGTACGTAACATGCATTTTGTTACTCTCTGGAATCTTATTCACTTTTTCGTTACCTATGGAATTCTAAACGGCCATTCTCAGATGAAGTCCGGAAAAAAATGTGATGGTAGTAGATCGAAAGGGTGATCTCGTTTGGACTTTTGGTCGTTGAACCGATGCTCGCTTAACGTGCTCTGCAGTCCGACTCTGGAGTTGACACATCACGTCTTTGATAACAATATTCAAGTTACACACGCATGCAAAGACGTAGATTTTGTCTAAATAGTGATCCCTCCCTGTCAAATTGGTGCAGAATGCTACATCGTTTGCTGGGCAAGCCACCTTGTCGATGACAGTACTATCTTGAGGGAGAAGCGTGACAACAGAAGACGAGGCTTGCGGCAGTGTCAGCGTCTCGGTAAGCAAAAGAACGCAGCAAACAACCCCTGCAGCGACGATGGCATGTATGTGTCTCTTCACAGTTGCCATGAGGGACAAGAGTAGAAGAAGGGAAGGATCCACCAACAGATGCCTTCCTTTCAAGGCACCTTTCCTTATTCGAAATGCGCTCGGACGGAGGTGAGGGAGATAGTTTCTGATGCAGGGAAAACGAAATTGAGAGAACGCAAGGAAGAAATGCCAAGCTCGCCGAGTCTGATTGACAGGGCCACGCTGGCGGTACAAGATTCCGTACACATGATGGTGGGTGAGTAACACGCCACGAACAACAAATAGCAATAGAATCTTCAACGAAAGTTAGAGCCTTGACATTCATGGTGGCTTTTGCATGAGCTGGTGAGGCTGTAGAATGATCGTGTCGAACCCGAAGTGGATGATATCAGATAAATGACAACTACTGGCATAGGAGTCTGAGCCGTTCTTCCTTTACGAGGAGTGCTTCAGAACGGTGTCCGAGATTGTTAAGAGATATTACAAGATTCCCGAGCGCTTGAGCCAAATCTGGGGTGTATGATGCCGGATGAGTGGCAACTAGCTCGCGCCAGAGCTTCACGCTTTCTTCATTCACAAGGAGTGCCTCAGAATGTCGTCCAAGGTTGGTGAGCGATGCATCTAGATTCCCAAGCGCTCCAGCCAAATCTGGGGTGTATGATGTTGGATGGGTGGTAACTAGCTCGCGCCAGAGTTGCACACTTTCTTCAATCACTGTGAGTGCCTCGGAATGGCGACCAACTTTGTCAAGTGATACAAAAAGATTCCGGAGCGCTCGAGCCAAATCTGGGGTGTATGATGTTGGATGGGTAGCAACTAGCTCGCGCCAGAGTTGCACACTTTCTTCAATCACCATGAGTGCCTCAGAATGGCGTCCAACTTTGTCGAGTGATACAGAAAGATTCCGGAGCGCTCGAGCCAAATCTGGGGTGTATGACGTTGGATGGGCGGCAACTAGCTCGCGCCAGAGTTGCACACTTTCTTCAATCACAGTGAATGCCTCGGAATGGCGTCCAACTTTGTCGAGTGATACTTTAAGATTCCAGAGCGCTCCAGCCAAATCCGGGGTGTATGATGCTGGATGGGTGGCAACCAGCTTGCGCCAGAGTTGCACACTTTCTTCAATCACAGTGAGCGCCTTGGAATGGTGTCCAACTTTGTCGAGTGATACAAAAAGATTCTGGAGCGTGTGAGCCAAACCCGGGGTGTATGATGTTGGATGGGTGGCAACTAGCTTGCGCCAGAGTTGTGCACTTTCTTCAATCACCGTGAGCGCTTCGGAATGACGTCCAACATTGTTGAGTGATACAGTAAGATTCTGGAGCGCTTGAGCCAAATCCGGGGTGTATGATGTTGGATGGGTGGCAACTAGCTTGCGCCAGAGTTGCACACTTTCTTCGATCACAGTGAGCGCGTCGGAATGGCGTCCAACTTTGTCGAGTGATACTTTAAGATTCCGGAGCGCTGCAGCCAAATCTGGGGTGTATGATGTTGGATGGGTGGCAACTAGCTCACGTGAGAGTTGCACACTTTCTTCGATCACTGTGAGTGCCTCGGAATGGCGTCCAACTTTGTTGAGTGATACAAAAAGATTCCGGAGCGCCCGAGCCAAATCTGGGGTGTATGATGTTGGACGGGTGGCAACAAGCTCACGCCAGAGTTTTACACTTTCTTCAATCGCCATGAGCGCTTCGGAATGGCGTCCAACATTTTCGAGTGATACTGTAAGACTCCAGAGCGCTCCAGCCAAATCCGCGGTGTATGATGTTGGATGGATGGCAACCAGCTCACGCCAGAGTTTAACACCTTCTTCATTCACAGGGAGTGCCTCAGAATGTTGTCCAAGCTTGGTGAGTGATGCATCTAGATTCCCGAGTGCTCGAGCCAGCTCCGGGGTGTGTGACTCTGAGTCCGTAGACACAAGGCAACGGCACAGTGCAACTGAATCACTTGCCAACTCATATGCCTCCTGCAATCTTAAAAAGAATGCAAGATTTCTCCTCACATTGCGAAACACTTTGACCAACATGTGAATGACTTCTTTGGACGCCCGATCAACGTTCAACTGAATGGAACATGAGATTGAACAAGAGCCCCAAATGATCGCTTCTGATGATTCGTACCTTGGCCCATTCAGGGAACAATGATATACTAATGTACCCTTCTGTCCTCACACAGACTTCCACCCAGCGTGATATTTGCTTGTTGAGAAATGCGTGAATAGGCCCATTGGGCACCTCCAGTGGCTCCTGAGTTTGGCTGAGATGATGCATGAAATGCCGACATGCGTATTGGACATGTTCAGACAGCGCTTCTTGAGGAATGGGGGGCAGCCTAGCTTTTTGGGGTAAGTCCTCAATCAGCCCTAAATCCTTCATAGTGGGAAGATCTTTATTCAAGATTTCGATGCAGCGCAGGGCCACTCTATTGTTCTCCCTCCTCGCATCCACTCCAAATCGACCAAGTATGGATGATTGTGGATCGACTCGGTCCATGAGAAAGTCACGAAAGGATTGGTGTAGAATACGAATTGGCTTGTCAGGATCTCTTACTCCTGAGACGAGAGGTGAAAGTTGAGCTAATGTATATCGGATGTCTGACTCCAGCAGCGGTGACAGAATGGCATCCCAGGCCGCAACAGATAGTGGCTTCTGTGCGATTAGAATTGCTCCCATCACAATCGGATAGTCATGCACAAAATCGTCATCCTTCCAGTTACACTTCTCCAAAATACTCGCATATAGCTTATCCATCATTTCCTCAGCGGACGCCTTTGATCGGTTGAGATCTTCATCCAGCAGTTTCTTCAGCATCTTCGCAGCATCACTGCCGCTGACCTTCATGTAATCAAAGACAGTGCTGATCCAAATGAACAAGCCGCCCGCCCGCTCTCGTATGCTTTGGACTAATGTATCTTCTTCCCCGATTCCATCTTCCAAACCAGGATGCACATCCTTCAGTTCGTGTAGTTGTGATTGGATGTAGATAGAACAGTCATGCAGGTTAGCATCGTCCGAAAGATCGATGGTGAGGCGATCAATAGGGTAATTAGGTGATAGGAAACGATCAACGAGGTCAAATTGTCTCGAAGTGAGAAAGAATTTGATGTTAGGTGGTAGTTTTGGGACTGCCTTCCGAAGTATATCGGCAAGATGTGGGAATGACTTTGTGTCGCACTCGTCTAACGCATCAATGATAATAACAATGGGACGGTCAGACAAGGATGTCCTGAGATGGAGAAGTTCAGCCACTAGTTTCTCGAATTGTGTCGGGAACGAGGCAGTTGAGAGGGCTGGATCCTCTTGAAGAGCGGATATGAGGGAGGCTCGGTATGCAGCGTCGTGGGTTGCCAGAGATCGAGCCATGCCGCTGAAGAGATGGTCCGGCTGCGGCTGCTCGCCTGCTTTGAAAAAGAAGCTTGCTGATGACATTTTTTCTCTTTTACACTCTTCTGCGATCGAGAGCGCGACAGATGTCTTGCCGGCACCGGCCACGGCCGTTAGCAGTAATACACGATTCTTGCTATCCTCCGTGGTACGACACCACGTCATAATACGCTCGATCAGATCAGTCCTAGTGTCTTTCAGGCACGGGTGCGTTGAATCGTGATGGGGGACAATGGGATATTTGAGTTCATTCAGAACTGAGGAATCTTCTACTCCACGAGTTAACCGATCTTGGTTGTTTGTCATTGCACCAACCGTCAAGTTTGTCTGCAGCTATGTGGTTTCGATGAGATCAGAACAGAAACATTATCGGGGATCAAACGGAATTACCTGGAACATTGCCAAGGCTTCGCTAAAATCTTTCTTTAAATCATCGATCCTACTGGGGTTCTTCATATGAGAGAAGTTGCGGATACCAGATTGCCCCTTCATCTTCCCACGCAATCGACCAATTTCAATTCGAATGCGCTCTAGCGCCCTACAAAGTACCTACGTTATAGGATGGTTTGGCCTGCATAGAGCAGATCTACTTACTCGCTCGGCTTCTTGACGCCTTCCACCCACGGCTTAGGCTCTTCGTTAGATCCATTATACGAATCGACGGCTGTAACCACATTGACCATGGCGTCCCCGATATATTTTCCAAAACGCTCCCATTCTTCCTTATTTCCCCTGAACTTCTGCACAATGCGGATTGTCAACTTCCTTTCCAGGATCGGTATAAATTGTTACTAACTTTGATTTCTGTGAGGATGAAGAGTGTGGCACCGGTAGCGGCCTGTAGAGGAGGGAACACGCCCGATGCAGTATCGATGGCGGTGAGAACCGGAATTGCAACATCGCCTCCCACGGCGAGGAGATGATTGACCCTCTGCTTCAGCGACATGGTCAATAATGGGTGGATGGAAGGGTGGGGAGGAAAGGTCGGACGCGCAGCGGGTGAGTAGAGGCTGCGCAGTTCACAACCATGAAATTGCCGCAAAGCGCAATTCATCCCATTGCGCACTTATGGAAAGTCTTGCGGCAGATTCCATCCTCTAATGCAGAACCAACTGAGAAATCGATCCTAGCTGCTTACACCCATCTATCTTGGCCCTGTTCTAGGTTCGCCACAGGAGATTTGATGCAAAGTTCGGCAACAGGAACGAACATTCCAAGAAGGCTAGCGCCAGGCGCACATGGGCTGTTGCATATTCGCAAAATGCACCCCGCAAGTAACAAGAAGATAGCGGAATGGGAGGATTACCACCGCAGCTAATGACCTTGCCGTGTCACTGTGATCCGGATGAAGCAAGTAAGTGGTTTGACAATGGTGCAGACTCCTGGTCTTTTCCGAATTCCCGAAGTTTAACTGCAACTTACATAGTTGAGGAAACTCCCCAACCCAATCCTTCTATCTCCAACTCCGCCTCCAATCCCTCTACCTACTACGATCCCTCAAAATCTGAACAGCAATGAACAGCGGAAAGACGCATATGAGCAGTGCCTTTCACTGGAGGGGCGAGAAGCATGGGGTCTCCAGGTTCGTGACCTTGAGAAGGATTACTTGGAGAACATTATGAACCGCCTCAGTCCGGATGTTGTTGCACGTGTCCTGGGACGAGGTTTGCTTACGGCTCCTAACGAGCAAGGATTTGACGAATTAACGCGTGAGATCACTGCATGCAACGGCCGACCAGAGAAATTAGCTGGGCTTGCCCATTTGTGCCTTTTGGGCTAATTCGTGTTTGTGTGGAGCGTTTTCAGCGGCCTCTGACACGCTCTCTCGTTTTCAATCCAAAAGGTCCCACGCCCCAACTATCCAGGCAATCCTTTGAGCAAACAAAGCAGAGGGGGTCTCCTTTGCTCCAGCAGCCCTCAATCCCCGATACGAAGCTGAAGCAGCTCGTGAGCACGTCTTGCTGCTTGTGTTGTTGTTCCTTCATCGATGCACTCCGCCAGATCTTGCGTCGCGACAACTATCGCTGCATATTCACTGATCTCTTGGATTCTTCGGCAGAAGGGGAGGGTTCTCCGATGGAAGAGGATATCAGCACAGAGTCAGACCTAGTCGAAATGACTGAAGACAACATGCGTGTGCAGGAAATCAAACCTACGCTCGGTATTACATTCGTCTCTCATATCGTCGTAGGTCACTATCAGAGGGCAGTGCACAACAGGAAAAGGCAATGACACCCATTTTCCGGAGGCCTCATAATTTCTGATCCAATTATTTCAGCTTGGCCCGGCAGCAGTGTTGATCGAGCGGTTTGGAGGTATCCCCTCACAGATACTTGGGGATGAAAGTCTGAACGGTCCCTTAAATGCATTCACAGCGTCGGCAACGCCTCACCAGCTGTGGATGGTGCCAGCTAAGGTACTCGTTTTTTCCACTTTTCACCCTCGTTTCTTGGATTAAATTGTTGCTATTTAGGACAAGGAAGGTCACGCCATCACTAATACTTGTGTTGTGAAGCACTTTCAGGGCGACAGATTGCGAGAACGATTTGGGATCAAAAGAGTCGTTACGCTAAGAGTGAAGATGAAGAACCTCCCCACCTCCCTGACTCACGTCTTATCGCCCTGCATGCTGCCTGTGCAATGATTCTTCACCTGTCTGGTGCCATCGAATATGTATGGGATTTTCTCTTTCGAGAACCCAAACCGATCTCGCTCATGACCGAGCCAAATGCAGCCCAAGAGCTAACCCAAGCTCTAGAGAAGTTACAGTACATCTCTGCGGTAGCCTGATGAGTTTTCCTTTATTTATTGATCGGTGCATGTGGACTCGCGAACTGAGAACATTTCTTTCTTTCTTTCTATTTTTTTTTGGATTGAACGTCAGCACATCAGCACACTAGCAAGAAGTGGAAATTCGTCTTTCTCTTAGGTAGATCATTGCTGCTATTGACGGGTTTAGGAGATTCAGTCATTCCCACACCCAGTCAACAAGTAGTTGCGAAATAATCCCTATCCTCCAATTTCCGGAAAGTCCATCACATGAAATTACACAGCTGTGTGGAAGCTGCACTGATATACTACATAACCAAAAATGAAATGAGATGGAAAAGATAAAGAGCATTCCCGTCCCATTTGCGTAAGGGCAAGGAGGGCCGAGGGGAGTTGAGTTCGACTTTAGGAATTATAAATTATAAATTAGTGTTCATCCGCCCCTTTCTGACCCCATTTCACACCCCGCGTCACTCCACCATTCCATTCCTCTACACGATGCGTCGACAACAAGCTAAAAGTTGATAGCTCCGTGCCTACAAAGCCGATCGCGAGTGATTGTATCGCGGCGTCCATAATGGTAGATGTCCATCTAACAAAAGGGGTGGGGGGTTGTTATATGAAAGGAAAGAAACAGGAGATGTAGCGCCACTTACGATCCCAAAGTTCGTCTCAAGTCCATTTCGGCGTCATCATCTTCAAGAGCAAGACGTCGCCAACCAAATAACTCCACTTCTTTCCAATACAGACTCGAGTCCTTGTCATCACTCGAAAATACAACATGTTCAACGTGAATCCCCTTCTTGGTCAGTAACTCCTCTTGAACTTCCTTGACGCGTACATGGTACGCCGATGGAGGAGCGAGGCAGTCGTCGGCTGCACCATCTCCACACCACGATTCAAAGTCTTGACGACGAATGTGAACGGCAATGAACTGTTTGTGTGCAGAGACGTGAAAAAAAAAAAAAAAAAAAAAAAAAAAAAAAAAAAAAAAAAAAAACGATAATCCGTGTATTTCCTCACACACACTCACATGTGGTGTCGTACCCTCTTCCGACGTTCCAAATAACCTCCGGATGTACCTCCTCCCAGCTTCGAGTAACGGCTCGTTGAAATGTGCGTGTCGCGCAACGTTTCGCCATCCAGGGCTCCACTCGACACCAAACATGTCCTTTGGAAACGCTAACCCTGCATAGAAAATGTAGTCCATGCAGAAGAGATGCTGTATAGAGAAAAGAAAAAGTAGATGCTCAGAAAACAAAACAAAACAAAAACAACAAAAAAACGTTCACTGAACGTTCAAAATGCACCAACCTCGTCCGGAAGGAGTTCATGTTTTTCGTGTCTCGATGGAACGGGCTTCTCGTTCTCTAACGCCCATTGGCGACCTTGTGGATATGCAAGACCTGAACAACATTCTTCCATTTAGTCATCGCATTGCCTGGAGCCCCCCGTCGTAAACGCACTAGATACAGCAGATATTCGGGGAGGCCACCCGGGAGGTCCGAACGAAGCCCAAGTAGGGGTGGTCGTATAAGAGGGATCTAATCAATTGTGGTGTGGACTTTGTTGTAAAAAACGCGGCGTTGTAAAAAGTCGGCAAGTTTGTAAACTCACCGATGAACAGGATTTCCGTGACGCTGCTCCATCTTGGTTGTTTCTCGGGTGCACCTCGTTCCCTGAATTTTTTTGAGCGTGAGTAATGAGAAGAGGGGGAGGGAAGAAGGTGTCCATACCATGTTGACCAACAACCTATGATATCAGGGTGCTCTGACTCTGGGGTCTTCACTTCCGACCAGTCCAGTATGGGCCATTTGAGCGAGGCACTGAACGAGGAGACATTGAAGACTTGATTGAAGTATAGTTTCTCTCGAGTGTCGACGTGATGAGAAAAGGATGGGGGCGGAATAATGGGGATCCGGTCGGTCATCATCGCCAAGTATATTAGATTCATCTGTTGAGAGAGAGATGAGTGAGGAGTGAGCAATTTGGGATGGGGGAAGGACTGGGCGGGAACGTACATAGGCCATAAAATCGTTAGCTGATAAGAGTGAGATCGATGCTATTGCGGGACTGTGTAATGTTTCACGACTTACTGAATCCAGCGCTGCCCCATGTCTGTAAAGGGTCAGTCAGCAGAAGTGTCAGTTCTTCCATCAGCTCGACATACCGTAATGTAATTCTTATCAGACCAGAGATTGTCTGGGAAGAAAAAAAAAGAGCAAGTTAGGGTATGCACCTTGGGTTGTATTCGTGCTTACATACCACGGAAGGAGAGCGTCGGATGAGAGAAAACGGTCAGATTTTGTCTAAATAATGATTGCTCCCCATCCGATTGGCGTAGATTGGGCCGAGGCGTTGCGTCATTTGCTGGGCAAGCCGCGTTGTCGATGACAGTACGTGGGACGACAAAAGATGGGGCTTGTGGCAGTCTCAGCATTGCGGTAAGCAAAAGAAAGCAGCAAACGATCGCTGCGGCGACGACGGCATGGAGGTGTCTCCTCGCACTTGACATGAGGGATAAAAGCGGAAGAAGGGATGGATTCACCAACGGACGCATTCCTTCCAAGGCTACCTAATTTGAAATTGCGCCTGAGCGGAAATTGACCCCGGCCGCGCGCACGTGTTTGGACAGGCACCATCATCATCCGCCCATGTTGTTGAGTTGGAAAAGATGGAAGTTGGACCCGAAGGATAGTTTTCTGATTGCAGGAAAACGAAATTGAGAGAACGAGATTGGCAAAGCTTGGAAGAAATGCCAAACTCGCCAATTTGCGGATCGATGTGATTTGGAGGGGCCGGGGCCACGCGCTTTGGAATCTGGATCCGGAGAGCGGGAGAAAATGCCAATGTAATTTAAACCATTCCCATCGTTGACGGTGCTCAGCCTCATCACAATCTGCATCGCATTATGTGTTTAAAGAAAAAGAACACAACTTGCCTGCAATTCGGTGTGCGTTTTTTTTTTGTGGATATTTTTCGAGAAGGCGCCAAGGTTCTTACTTAATTAATTCAGCCCGGATGATTTCCTCGACTTCGGTGCCCACAAAGAGACGCTGGTCACCTGCCTACCACTTCGGCCATTCAATTCAAATCCAACATAGTACATACACCTTCTTCATGAACCTCCACACCCTCGGGCACAGTGAATCCTATGCTGACGTCCTAATGGAGCAAGCTCACCCAGCAAGCATTAAACTCACCGTGAAGTGCGGCGTGTGACCACAAGCCAAATGCTGTCATGGCACTCTCTAAGCTCCAAAGCCCAAGGCAAAGGGAAACTTGCGTTCCCAAAGTTGGCCACGCACGACTTTCGGGTGCTTAAAAAGTTGACTAGTTATGCGAATAGATGCGGACGCCATGACCTTTTTCTGCTGAAGACAGTACTCGATTCGATTCAACTTTTCTTCCTATTCTTCCTGCTCCAATTTATTTTGGTTGGTACTTTACCTGGTGTGGGGCTGCGGCAATTTTTCATACGAAAAGCTAGATTTGTCATCATCTCTTATCCATCCATATCATGATTAATTCCCCCAATCCCGCGGAACGCTTCACAGACCTTCGGCTTCCCACTGACGTGTGGACTATGCATTAACCAGCCGCTCCACTCTATCCATTCTCAGTGATCCGAAGCTCTGTATAAGTAACAATCTGTGAGATGCAGCAGCATGCCAGGAGGATCATCGTGTCAAAATTCATTCACCATCGGCTTCATAGATACATCTAACTCCTCACTATTCTGCCATTAACCCTCTTTCTGTGTAATCTACGGCGACTCGTCGATTAGCTGGACGAGGGGCCTGTAGAGTAAGACACATCGTATATAAGCTATGAGGAAAGTCGTGTGGTAAGTTGGCAAAGGGTGTGGTGTGGCGAACGGGCTTTGAGCCGAGTGCTTTGGCGGGTGCTTGGAGTGAGTGACCCTAATTCAACACTTTCAACGGCCGCCTGGATCATCCGCGGAATCGCACGTACGATCGCGCGTGTCAATACAGGTTCCGAGTGCACCAATCCCCATGAAAGGTACCGCTCAAATGACAAATGAATGCTTCGAATCGTTCCCCTCATCATCGGCTGCGGTCCGACTTGCAACTGTATCCACACGAGAGTAATTAATGAAAAAACACCGGACGGATATGGGATTACGATGGTTGCCTATAGCTTGCGGAAGCCGAGGGGCCCCCTCAACGTCATACCGTGCCAAATGTTGCGGCACATACCGACTGGCACGGGCACGTGTTAGTCAAATGAACCTGGATCTTGGCCAAATTCATTATTGGTTGCATCTGTATGGCGGGCCATCCTCCACCTCCACCTCCTCCTGGGGCATTATTTGGGGAGAAATATCTTGACATCCCTACCCAAGTGCGTCACATTCCATCATGCACCCAATCATTTTCGCTCAACTTAGCCTTCTTTCTTTGTAGCGCATACTCGTCCTGGGGTTACTCGCCGCTTCCCAAGTATGGCCACCGCGTTTTATTGTACTCAGCATACGACCTCATTTGTCGTTTATTTCCTAGGCGATCAAGTTTGGGGAGTTTACTGCTTCCCTTGTAGAACATGACGGACCAAGTGCATCTCTGTTGTTCCTCAAATGGACGTTCCTTGACGCCATCCTGTTGTGGTTTCTTCCGTATCTACGCATACCGAGGTGTGCCCAGATTCATTCAGTGTTAAAAATTCAGACCCTTTCAACGTGCATTCACAAGACTTCAATTCGATCAACGCGCTCGTATCGCCCAAATAACATTGTTAACTGGGTTTAATTATGTCCTGTTCGGAAACTATGTCGTATGTATTACCTCCCTTTGTTTATGCGCTCCCGATGGTTACCCCTTCATAGATCTTTCTGGGAAAGTTTCTACCTTCCCCTATTCGGGGTACGTTCTGGGTTTTCATTGGTCATGGCCATCGCTCAACACGACATGGTTTACTTGGCTTAGCCATAATGGGACTCTTCGAATATGATGAACTTACAATATCCCAAAGACGAGTCAAGATCCAAGATGTGATTGATTACGGCGCCCACCTTCTTGGACAGCATACCGTACGCATAACCCCAATTGGGTACGTCTCAGGTCCAAAGTGATTGATTATCTTTATATACATTGATTTTTTTTCTTCTTCTTCTTCTTATTAGTGCGGCTATATTCAACCCGGATTCCTTGCCTTTCTGTCTCGCCAATCCAAGTGTTGGAGTCTTAATCCCCATCCTCCTCAACAACTCAAAGTCGCTCTCACTGCTCCAGTACTCAATCGCTCCCCTTGGTGACAAAGGGCCGAGAGACTACATCAATGTGACGTCTCGAGAACTGAACAAGATGCAGAGCATAGCGGCCGCGTACTTTGCCGAGCAAGATCGATTATTGGGATCTGCCGAGTCCGATGAGGATGATGAGGACGACGACGACGAGTTGGATGAAGGTGATGGGGCTCTTGCTTCGCGAGTCCGAACTCCACAATCCCAGCTCAAGATGATGATATCATCCTCATCCTATGCTACTCTTCTCGCAAGGAAGAAACTTGAAAAAACTCAAACAATGAGATACTTGCGTATTACCCGACCAGGCACTGTCAGGCTTGAACGTATTTTAGACAACACCTATGCAGATGTCCGTATCCGACGGTATTCTGGGAAAATAGATACAGCGGTAGTCGAATGTCCTTCCGCCGTATTCAAGACGGGGGATCTAGCACCCTTGCAGTGTACAGGTGGTACGAAGCAGGTGTTCATCGACGTACGTGGCACTACGCCATTAACGCTTCAGTGGCATCGCGTCATTGGTGGGAAGAAGGAACATTTCACCGTGGAAGGCATTGAAGGGGGTTCTGAGGTATATATAGCTTAGTTTTGCTTTTTATCGAGTTTTCAACAGCGCTTTTTTTTTAACCGAATTACAAGTAGAGTCGAGGTCTTCCTTTAGCACAAGAGGTGAAAATACCATTAGACCTCCCTCTAAACGTGCAAGGATTACATGTCTACACGCTAGAAACGGTCACAGATGGTGTTGGAAACGTCGTCGATCTTCCATTCGCCACATCCCACGAATCAGACGTTCAAAAGTCCATCACCGTACTAGGCCGCAGTTCAGTCAGTTTCCGGGGTTGTGGGACTGGCCCCGATAGGACGGTTGACCTACTCCAGGGAAAGGAAGGCACTATTACGATCGCCTTCAACAACCTGGATCCTGCTGACGGACCTTGGACTGTGACGATTTCGTTCCAACCTGTCGATTCTAATAAGGGTAGGAAAGGCTGGACGAAGGAATTCGCGTCACAGTCAGGCAAGAAGACGTTGACGATTGGGGTCACTGAACCTGGTGAATATACGATCATCAAAGTCCAGGGGAAAACGTGTCCTGGTGATATCTTGAGTCCGGAAACTTGCAGAGTTATCGAACAACCCAAGCCGACAGCTGAGATTACATTCCAAGGCATACAAGAGTGGTAATGCGTTTTTTGAACCGAACCTATAAAAGCTTGGCTGACCCATTTTCCTTAGTTCAAGCGATACTGGCGTTTCAGCCACAGCGTTGCTGCACGGAACCCCACCATTCGTATTGGTATACACAGAAAAACACGATAAAAACCCACCAAAGACTCTGGTCAAGACCTTCAATAGCGCCCGGGGCGAGATCGTGTTGAAACCGGAAAGGAGTGGTAGCTATACCTACACCTTCATCCATATCTCGGATAGGAATTACCAAAGAGTTCCGATCGCTGGCACTCCGTCTACCACTCGACATGTTCATCCGTTGGCTTCTGCAAACTTTGTTCGGGGCGTCGGCGGCGGCGGTATGACGAAGCCTGCAGATTCTCGCATCCATACGAGTAATTGCGAAGGGGACTTTGTTGAAGTTTCCCTGGATCTGAGTGTACGCCGAACAGTTCTTTTTTGGGAGGACGACCCATATCCTTAACCTGATAATAATGATTGTAGGGCACACCGCCGTTTGTGGTAGACTTACAGCTGGTCGGACCTAAAGGTTCTGAACTTCGAAGTTTCAGATCTCTCAACGAGACTCGAGAGACCGTGGAAGTACCCATATTGCCTGAATTCCGAGAAACTGGAGGCACAATGGAAATTGATTTGGGTGAGTGTTTCTTTTCAGTTCAATCACATTTTTAAGCTATATTTATACCCATCATAGTCAGCGTTACGGATGCCAATGGTTGTCGTAGAGCATTAGACACTACGGGTATCTCCGTATTCGTGAAGCGCGTCAAGGTATTTGTCCCTATATATTCAAAGGCAAAGGCAATAACACCTCTCTAAATAGCCGACCATCAAGGTATTACCATTATTGGCTTGCTAAACCGCCTTCTGATGTCGATCCGCTAGTTCTATTCTACGGACAGCACTCGAGAGGCGCTGATCTTGGATACGGAAACAGCCCATTTGCCCCTTCGCTTGACAGGAGATGGGGTAAGTGGAAACTAACCCTATCTATAAGACCTTTCGGGCCTTACATAGCTCCTATTTGTACAGCCATGGGATGTCTCCTATCAAATAACCGATCCGGCGGAAGCAGATGCTGGGTCGAGAGGCCCCACCGGTCGAGTGGCCCGCATTCGGTCGGCGAACGCCAATCTTGATGTCAAGCAGCCTGGGCTGTACACTTTGACCAACGTACGTGCAACTCAAAGCCTGTTCTATATATCTGCTGTCTAAGAGGTGTCAAACAGGTGAAGGATTCGCATTGCCCCGGCCGAGTCATCCAAGAACAGTCAACGTATCTCGTGAAAACTATTCAACGCCCATTTGCGGTGTTTGGAGAAGATGCCGGGTAGGTATACTTGGTCAGTCTTTCAACGGGGGGAGAGAGTTTCATTGTCGTTTCAGGAAATTGAGCCTTGAAGGAATTATCGTCCGACCACCTGTTTGTGAAGGGAACGAGGATTTCGTAGACATCCAACTGCAAGGTATTTAGGTGTACTGACCGTCCCTTTTCCACCGAAGCGCTTAAAATAGCCTATAGGACGCCCCCCGTTCCAGGTCATTTATGAATATGCCGGCCAATCTCGAGAACGACGTATGCAGGATCGTATCACCTTCAACAGCATTCAAAATACAAGCAATCTTCAACTCAAGACGAGTGAAACTGGGCACCATGAGTACCATATCGCCAAAGTGGGAGACTCAGCCTACCCCTTGGTGTCGTCACCAGAATTACGTCGCTTGAGTGGTCTGGTATTAGCACAGGACGTTCTGGCCCGGCCTTCGGCCCACTTCAAGTCGTCCGGCACAGGATCTGTCTGCCTGAACGACAAATTCATACCTAAAGCGACTCACGGTAGCGATGGAATCGTCATTCTTCACGGACAACCCCCATTCAAGCTAGATTTGGCAATAAAGGACTTGGCAACAAGCTCCGTCGTGACAGAGAGTGTGGAAGTCTCGTCGCACGAGTGGAAACTTGAACTTCCCAACTACACGTTCAAGACAGTGGGACCCCACATCATCACTATCGAATCATTTGAAGATTCGTCTCAGTGCCCCCCATCGACAGTGGAGTTAGGGCCTCAATCCTTCAGAATCGACGTTGCAGAAACAGCCGCCATCCTTCCTTTTGAAAGGAGGGAGGACTTCTGTGTTGGAGACGTCCTACAGTTCCAGCTTGAGGGCAACGCTCCGTGGAAAATTGAGTAAATGACTTAAACGATCTCTCATTTCCTATGCACAGACATCACTGAACGTGCTTTGCAGTTACAGGTTCGATGGAAAACTCATCTCCGCAACCTCGAAAATTCCAAAGTTCAGCAGAGTAGCAGAGAAGCCTGGCATGTTCGAAATCGTCAGCATCGCTCACCAACAAGCTTCTTGTCAGAGTTCCGTGTCCGATCTTCACATGAATATCAGGCCGCTGCCATCTGCCCGTGTGAGCCAGGGGAAAAACGTCATAGAAGATCTTCGGGAAGGTGTGTAACGCAATTTTTTTTCGCCGCGACTAAAGGTGCCTGTTGGCTGATCCGTCCGCGTTTACTAGGCGAACAGGTGCGCGTTGTGCCTTGTTAGAGTGTTGGCCTGCTCCGCATTCTAACTAACTTCTTTTTTTTCCCATAGGCTGAGATAGTCTTTACCCTTATTGTAAGCTCCACCCACACCTTCGACACAAAGAGAAATTATTGATGTCCTAGCAGGGAGAACCACCATTCACGTTCACATACCAGCGGGCTTCGTTAGAAAGCCACAAAGGCACGCATCGGATCTTGGAAACACATACCGTTTCTGGGGTCATGACTTATGAGTACTCGATATTTTCTGCATTGGAAGGTGATTCAGTTGATCCCCATTCTTCGTAACTATACCATATACTGACTCGATACTTAAGGGACATGGACAGTAACATTTATATCCGATAAATACTGTCGATACCCACCTGTGGCTTCAAACTCAAAATTCGAGTCGATCTGATGACCGGCCGCCTTAAAACTTGCATTTGTCGACGCCGCACTAACGCTTTATATCACAACCCACATCACCGCTGTTTCATAACAATAACATCCACCAATGGAGCACAAGAATCTGATGATCGCTGTAACTACCGTAAAATAACTCCCTCTAAGTCGCTGGCGCGAAGTTCCCCAGAGGTCCATCAATGAGGCTTTCCAATAGTTTGGATCCATTAATGATGCCCGTCGTTCCAATCACAATCCTTCTCCCTGTCAAGGAATGATGAACGGGCCTCAAATACCGAAAAAGAAAAAACTTCATTTGATCGTACCTTTCATCTGAGTATTGAGCCATCGCAAAGCAGCAATTTCCGTGAATGTGCAGCCTCCTAGGAAGAAAACCATTGTTGTTGTCTGTCTCCCAGAGGCTGGTACGGAACCTATGAATTCGATAAGCCCCAAAACATTGCAGTGAAGATGGGTTGCCGCTCGTACTGAAGGAAGTAGTCTGAGTATCTACTTCGTTACTCGGTGTTGCGCCGTGTTGAAATCTATCAACTGTCGCTCCTGGTATAGATTTAACCGCATCTTCAAACCCTTTCCAGCCGTTGATGGGCTGCGCGAAAGGAATTACGGGAGTTTCCGTCGCTGCGCCTTCACCTTCGCGGGCGGGAGTATTCCCGTCGGGAGAAGAGAGCACACCAGTCTTGTGGGCGACACATTGGACCAGGCGAACGCTGAGAGGTGCATATCCAGAGTAGACGAAGGATATGTCCGTCGGAGATGATTCATCTGTATCGGAAAGCAGTCGGAGAGCCTTTCTTATGTTGTTGTAGAGTAACGGAGCTGGGGCAGTTTTCGGGGCTGGAATTGGGGAGATTAAGCCTGTGGCGGTTAGAGAGAGGAACATAGGAAGGTAGCTGTATCCATATGTCTTGAGACAGCATGAGATGTGGTCATCAGAAGCAACGATGCAGGTGAAAGACACTGACCTGAAGAATTTCTCGTTTCAGGTTTTCCAGTATCTTCACCTTGATGCCTCCAATAGTCAAATTCGCCAGGCAAAGCAATCTCGTGACGATATGCATGGGTGCTTGCTCAGACACGAGGCCTTCGATAGCTGAAACTTGCGCCGACGTATCGTAGCGTTGCAGAAGGTCTGTATCCATCCAAAAGCATCATGACGTTAGAGAAAAGCCCAAAGGTAACGTGTGAAGTTGCCGCACTCTGCTGTATTTCCAAGCTCTTGTTGAAGTGTTCATGCTTGGTTCGAGCAGCGATCTCCTCTGAAAGCCCAGTATCTAGCTAACAACGGCGTTAGTGGACGTGAGCCTCTAAAAGGTTTCACTGACGAAGTCTCAAGGCTTGATGTTCACTTTGAAGACCCCCGAGCTTGTTAACAAATTCCCGCAGTTGAGTTACGGTCTGTGCATTATGCCGGTTCTGCAAAAAAACATTTAGTTTTACTGGTTTGCTCCTATGATTGCTTTAGATACCTTGTACTCTGTGTCAAGCTTCCTGGCTTCCTTGCTAAGCTTCCCACCAACAATCGCGAAATTTGAGTCCCTCAGTTGAGCGAAGAGTAGATCTGAAGACTTCAAGTGATGCTTCTTCTTGGCCTGAGCAGATGCGCCAGGCAGTGACGGAGCGGTTGAAGGGCCTGGGGACGCGGTAGCAGGTTGTTGTGCCGCAAGGAGAGCGGCATCGACTTTGACGTGCGCTGCAGTGATTGTTTGCGAGTGAGCCATGTGTCAGGAAGCGCACGAAGACGGGGGAATAAGAAAGGTTACCCACAATTTTGGATGCTGAAGAACTCGTCAATGAGTCCCTCGTAGGTGAGCTGCGTTAGCAGGGGAGTTATGAGGTCGACATTTCTGTCTATAATGATGAGTGAATCTATCGCCTCCGACACATTCGTCAAGGTCGCAGGTGTGCGGGACGAAGGCGCTGGCTTTGAGCGAACAAGAAGTTCAACCAGTTTCTACCCGATACGGAGGCCCCAATCAACAACGGACAGCAAACCAATTTAAGATTGCATACCTTTGCACCATCGCCTTTCCCTAATATCCGAGGAAATAGGCCGTACGCTTGCTGTATCGTCATCAGAGACTGTGAAGCATAAAAAATGGACGACTCGTCGCCATCCTTGCAGAACGTCAACCTGACGGAATCAGTCGACCAGGTCGAGAGGGAGACGCACCAAGTAAATCTCTCTCCACACACGGTCCAGCTCCAGGCTGATCAAGTCATCCTCGAGTGGGATGAATTCCAGTTTGTACGAACTAATGTTGACTTCGCCGAGAACGCCTTCCTCTTCGAGAATACGGTCGCAGAGAACAGTTCGACGAGGAACAAGGACAATGTTGTATGAGTGAGAGGTGGAAGAAGCGTTTGATTGCTTTATTTGATCTAGTAGGTTTATTCAGGAGTCGAAGAACGGCTACGCAAGTTCCACTACCTGCTATCATCTTCATCCATTTAATTTCGGGGCGACACAGGTACACGACATTTGCAGTGGAGGCATTGAGAGGCCCTGGCTCTAGCCAGAACATTTTATCAACTCCATGATGCTGTATGATAAATCTTCATGTGACATGGAAATATAGCAAGTGGCAAGATAATAGTGTTGACCTTGAGAAGTGACACCTCCGTGACGAGGCTGAGGGGCCCAGCAAGCGAGGGATCGAGTACGAGTGTTTTCGCACCATTCACCTAGCGAGCAGCTATCAGCAGAAATCTAGATGATAAATGTAAGAAACAGGACCTCACAGCATTCAGAGCGTCAACCAGGGCTCGCTGTGCAAGCGTCTTCAGCATACTGAGGTCCAAGATGCCTTGACCCAGTGCCTCATTTTCCAGCTTAGACTTTTTTCCGGCTTCTGGATGCTCATGGGAGTGAGTGGCAGTGGCAGGTGTAGCCATCAAAACTCTGGACAAGCGCTGAATGGTTTGACGGCGCTTAGATGGCCGAATAGACGGGAGGTGCCGATCAAATCACGCCGCATCCAGGCACATGAACACACCGTTTGTGTCATTCCCCCATAAGCGTGTCCAGCTAGGCAGGACTCCAGCCTCTATGACTTCGTAATATTAGGTAGATGTCCAGGCGACATCAAAAGTAGATCGCCGTGCCCGTTGGTCAGCGGATCGATCCTATGGGTGATGCTGCTTGGATTTGAGTTGCAGAAACCATCCAATCCCGTCGCGTTACCCTGCTGGGGTGTGCCTAGGTCTCAGGGTTGCCTTAAAAGAAGTTCACTTCTTCGCACAGTTGGGGCAGTTTCCAAGTACTCGGTTCAAATTAGTCATCCGTAATACTCTTCGCAGTCTTCGCTCCGAGTCCCTGGGCACGGATCTTGATAGTTGCGCTGGATTCACCCGGCAACCTTGAAGTTGCCATCTGTGCATGCAGTTGCGGCATTCCAAGCCATTTTCCAGACCGGAAGCATCAACCAACCCCCATATACCCCCGCAATCGTTGATCCTGCTCCGGCGAGTCTCACCCCGAGAAGCGCACGTGTTCCCCCGCAGTATCTTGACATATCCCCAGGGGTACAGACCTAACCCCTACCCTTTACATTTGTTATATGGCATAGAGTTGGGGCCGGACCTTCAGCTAATAAAATGCACCGAATTTTCCTTCTGTAGTCACGCAATCGTACGTGAAAAAAGGGAGAGGTAGACTTGGGCGGAATTCTTCTGCTTCTTTCTCCACGTTGAGGTGATCACCCATGATTCCCACCCCCTTTGTATCTGCTAACACACCTCCAACGCGATTCACAAGCTCCGGTGTCAGCGGTGAGCTCATTGGTCGATCTGCTTTGAAATAAGCCTCAAGGCATGGCCGTTGATTCAGAATTAGGATTTCTTGAACCCAGAATTTCCATTACAAATTTGCCAAATAGTTTTCTCACCTCCATTCGGAGGGTTCCATTTTGTTCATGCAAAGGCGAATGAATACAAACCCTCCACGAGCGCAACTTCTTCTGATTGAATCGGCTCAAACGATTCTCTCCAGGGACTGTGTACGTTTAGCTCCGTCCTGAGCCCTTTACGAGACAAGGGGTTCATAAAGCACGATTGCCTATCGTCCCTAACAGTAAATCAAGATTCACGGTTCGGTGAGGGAGTGCCGATTGCCGACTGTGCCGGAAATAGTCAAGGATGTGGAATGGTCGTTCTTATTCGAAACGGTGGGATGCGATCCCTTCCTCATGAGGCCTCCCAAGCTGATGTGTTCACTGCATTTTGTTTTAACCACAGAATTTGCGCCAATGAGCTGTTCGCATGCCGTGGGATGTTAACATTTCTCCTCTTAAGCGTGACAAACAATCACTTTCCGTGTTGACACACCGGGGCAGGTCATTGCTGCGGCAGTTGTGCTGATAGTGATATATAGGAAATTTGTAAAGAGAATGGCATCGTGAGGAATCCATGCGTGAGCCGGGATCATGCGTTCGGTTGTGGTGGCGTATGGTGCACATTGCAAAGCGTTCTCCCATGCAATGCATTCTTTCCATTCCGGTTCGATGGTTGTGTGCTGCTGCGGTCCGAGACACAACAACGCAGACCGTTATATGAAATGTTGTTCGCATTCAACGTTGATAGTGATTGATTATCATAAATACCCATGCGCCAACAGAGGCAGAAATTCGGGTCAGTACAGAGTGTCGCGGATCCGTTGTGAGGCAAGTAGAAAGAGGGTGACAAGGAGAACGCTCGAAATGTGCCAAATTCAGTAGGGCAGCCGCGGCACCCAAGGTACAATTTTATGGGATTGTACATACTAGTGCTGCTCTCCTAGGGAGCTTTCTAGTCCTAATATGTATATTTTAATTTCTGCCCTTCAATGAATTTTCAACTTGAACCGATTAAGTAATCGTTGCTCAACCTCTGCCGATTTGTGTACTGCTGGTCATGGTACGTGAAGTCATGAGCAGTACTGTCACTCCTATGAGCGGTGCCTCCTCCAAAGGGGGAAACTGATACCCGTGTTGAGAGGCTTGACAATTTTCTTGATCTCTGAACAATTATCAATATGTTGGACCCAAGATTCGGGACAGTTCAGTTATTGTCAGTTTGCATCCGTTTTGTATGATAATAAAACCTCAACTCCTCGCTGCAACGATGCCCGTCGGAAACCCCTTCGCCCCCTCCTCCAACCGCTCTTAGTAGCTCTCCATCATGACTATCTCCTCGTTTAGAGGGTCTTACACGTCCTATTTTTCCCCAATGTCGCTCCTCAGCCTTCCCCCTGAGCTCCTCACAGAAATTTCGAGCTACATTCCAGATCGACATCCTACCCTTGGTTATGTCACAAATTCCAGCGACATTGCTGCATTTTCATCAGTGTCAAAGGGCCTTCGTGCTATTGCACGACCAGTCCTTTTCCGAAGCGTTCCGATCACGTCCAAGGTGCGTCTGGACAGGCTCAAGGCGGTTATGCCAGATGCCACCGATCCTTTGGAACTCATACGGTTCGTTCACACCCCTTTGGCAGCAAGGGCCTCGCTCATTCTGGTTTTTTTTAGGGAACTAATCATTGTTATGGACGTGGATTTTGTGAAAGCCTTCGAACACTTCGCCTTGTCTTACTACAATGACCCAGCCCCATCGGATCCCCTTTGTCCTTTCCTCTGCTTGATTTCTATCCTCTCGCGCACATCACGCATACATACCCTTCGCATGCGCGTCGCCCACGCCCTAGGGACTCACGCTTTTCCGAGACGCCACTCGTCAGTCCTTGACGCTGGTCTCCCTGTAGGCAGGGCTATAGCTGATGCACTTCGGCATGTTGAGCCATTTGACCTGCTTTCACTGCGCGGTCTCGAAGTCGATGGCTTCCAGGACATGGAGTGCCTCTTACGACTCGCCCCTCGTCTGGAGAGACTCAAACTTAGCATGCCCGCTGGTTTCGGCATGGGCGTCAACGAGCAGCTTGTGAAAGCATTGACCTGTGTGCCTCAACTCAAAGAGCTTTCATATGACCCTGTCACTTTGTCTCTCCCCCGGGGCGCCGTGAATTATGATGATGACAGTGACGTTGAATCTGAAGGAGAGGAAGATGACAAGGACTTTGAGGATGACCCCGCCAAAACCAGCTGTGACTTGCTAGTTGCTCTTGGTCGAATTCTTCCGAACCTGGAAGTACTAGAGCTTCAGCCTCGCTGGTTTGGGAGTGTCACTCTCTTTTGTTCGAGTCCCCCGCTGCCTGCAAATGTTCGTGGGATTTCGTTAATTTGCCCCGCACTATGACTTACTTTCCTTCCCTTTCTAGGTCCTGATACGGGCTACCGCATACCTTCCCAACTTAAAACGCCTATCACTACCATCATCCGTACTTTCCCCTGAACAGCACACCTGCCTTCGCCTTAGGTCTCTTTGGAAAGTTACGCCCTCGAAATCTCTACCAGCACTATTCAATGAAGCTCTGCTTCGTAAGCGCACCGAAATCCTACAGCTTGTTCAATCAGCCGAGCTTGACACCATCAAGGAAATTGCACAGCACGCGCCAGGAATAAGATCAGTTTGTTTTCTCAGAGTTGCACAACCACATGAGATTCGGGAGCACAGCATATCCTATCTCGTGCGAACATCTTCCGCTTCGCCAGGGCGCCATACTGAGGACAAACGCCGTGGCAAACTGTCCGTTCGTGTCGAAGACATCGAAGTTGTGTCACCGAACGATCTCTATTTCCATCAGCGGCGGATCAAGCATACCCTGAGGATGCCAACGGTGGCGTTGCCTATGTTGCCACTGGGTATTCCATCACCCGATCTCAGGGCTTCTGCCATCTCCACTGACCAAGATGACTGAGAATAGAATAATTCGAGAGCCAGCTGACTCCAACTCAAGACCAGAAGACTTGCTCATTCAGTCTCAATCCACCGGAATCATCACTCTCAAGCATAGTTCGACAAGGTGGTCTCCACGTTACCTCATTACCCATTCTTTATTGGCTATTTCATTAGACCTTCCACTTAATGCGCATGCAACACGCTCGTTTCTCTTGACTGTCGTATTTTACTATACCTCGGACCATTCCATTGTCTTTTATCGTCCTCTCCTTATACCCTTTTGTAGTATGGAAATCCATGAATACTGTATCCATTTTTACGTTGTTTTGTACCTGCTCAGTGGTTTGCTTCATCGAAATATTAGTATTCCAGGACTTCGGATTCATTTCTCCACTTGAACAAGGGGCGTGCTCCCGGTGATTCATCCCCATACATCAAGCGAGTGAGGAGGTGCCAATCTTGACGCTACGGATCACGTCGAAGCCAGGGACGCAGGGATGAAGATCTGCTTGGATTGACCACATCCGAAATAGGGCATTGAAGCGGAAGGCGCAACATTACGCCGGGAAGGACGCGGCCAACGATCCATCACTGACACTGACATACGTGGTGACATGCTGTAGGTTAGAGTTGGCTTGAAGAGAGGCAGCCGATCAAATCAAATCGGAATGATGCGCTGGGTCGGAAAAGGCCGGCCCGCAGCGGCCACTGGTCACCGATCGCGACACAACTGATGCTGGGAAAGAAGCTATGCAGAACGACACGAGCTTAACAAGAGTACTTGGTTTATCTCAGCATACAGAGACGCGGACCGTAAACTCAGTACGCATCATCATCGCGGCGTTTAACTTTTCATCGTGAGTAGCCGGGCCCAATAATCGTTATGAGCTAACTCTGCGGCTACGCCCGACAACGACAAGGATTTATCCCCATTAGTAGATACTACGTAGTCGAGTTTATGGTACAGCTGGGCTATTGAAAATGCGAAGGAAAAGGGGGGATATGTGATGATGAGGCGGCGGTGTTAAAGGCTGCATGTCATCATTCCTTCACAATAAGTAGATGCTAAGTCTTAGGCTACCCATTATATATGAATGGCATCGATACAGTAAGTTGATCAGTCTGAGTTCTCCCTGGCTAGGCAACCTTACTGCGCTGAACAAAAATAAAGGTAAAGGGGACAATGTGGACATGTCTGCAGCCCCTTTCCCGTTCTCAGCTTCTGCACAGTAATGCTGTCGGATAGACCGATCATGACGGCAGCCAGTGCCCATAATATTCGGTCCCAATCGTTCGGTCCCAACCCGTACGTATTAGGGCGGCTTTGTCATTGTCCTGTCATATATTCCTCGTTCAAGTTATTAGCCTTTACGAACTATTTGGAATAATGATCGTCATCCGGTTTGGTCACCCACAGCGTGAGATCCCCGCGGGAGCCATGGTATCAACGTTACCTTACACCGCTAATTTGCTATGGAATGGGCAGTGCGATAAAAACTGTATGATCTTAAAACTCATAGTAAACTAGAACAGGGGCTCTGTGGTTTTAGTACCCGTGCTCATGCGGCCATCCACTGTTGACACTCGTGCAATGTAATGAAGAGTTGTGAGGTCAGGAGAATATCGACGTGGTCGTCATTCTCCAAAATGGTCCCTTTCTACCACTCCTGGGCGCATCCGGAACAGCTCTTGTCCAACATTTATGTCGTTGGAAGCCCTCAGACCTCGAATGAGGTGCTTGTATGAACTGGGCGGACTTGAGTTGAAGCAGATATCCTTTCAGTCTCCAAAATCTGAGCCTCGAACTCCCCCTCCTCGATATTAGCCGCAATGCGACCGGCCCCTCATTCCCCTAGATGTAACAATGCTATTCACCATAGCCCGGAATCCAAAGCCCGCGCCTCCAAGCTATGAGTTGTCCCGGGAGATGAGCCTAAATTAACAGAGGCTTCTGGAGGGATAGATCCGGCTAGCAATGTTTTTACTACCTTTTGGCGTTTTCACTACTTGGGAAAATTCAGGACCCCTGTATAATGGGATCAACCACCCAAAGCACCGACAAAGGTACAGACCTTTTCGGAATCAACACCGCAAGTTCCAGCCTAGCAACATATCATTACTGTAATAGCATCCCAGTCTTAGCACACAGCCTAACGCAACGAATCAGCATTCCCTCGGAGCTTTGTGGCGATCCATCGCTCACAGCAGTAAACTACGGGATAAGGCAAGCCTGAACCCTTTCTAGAATTTCACCAAAGAGGGAGAATGCAACCAGTTATTTGCTAACAAATTCATGAGAACGCGCCGTAATCCACCCGGCCCTTTCGACTCCAAAGAACCAACGATATGATAAATGATATAGTGATTCGGTTGGGATAGAACAAAATGATCACCTCTCTAAAATCTATGTCTATCGTCCATCCCAGCATATTCTTCCGGCTGCACGGGCCAGCGGGGGCTTCTCGCTTCTCGAATGCACTCCATCCAGGAACCTTCCACTAGGGGAAAGACATCAGTGGCTGCACGGATTCTATCCATACAATGGGTCTCCCAACTTGATTCTCAACCTCCAGAAGATCAACGCTACGAGATCTTTCAACATTAAGTTTTAATTTCCCCATCTCACATGAAATGTAGCACTGCATACACTTGACGGAGCTCAGAACCGGAGTGGGGGTTTCCATCCAGTTTAGAAGATTGCAAGCTATGGCTAACAGTTTCAATCGGGGCGCCGGTACCGCATGCTTAAAGATACGGCCGTTGAAAGGCCGGAAGACCCGTCTCGTACAACGATTCAACGGCCGCCGACATCTAATGCGGAATCACAAATAAGCAGAATTTGCCAAACGGGAACCTTTCGGGTCTGCTTATACCGTGTAACGGAGTCCTGATTCCATTCCCACGATGTGTGGCCGGATAAGTACGTGCGGTGGAGATATGCTGCGAGATTAATTTCATCTAGCGTGAGTACTAATCACAGCTTACGAATTGAGTGACTCACTTCGCTATGAATTCCCTTGTGACTCGTCAGCCAGGTGTCTCAGTACTCCGCTGAAGACGGAGAAACTGGAGATAAATCCTTCGATCATAGCGATCATAGTCCGCCGTTCCTGGGTACCGTAGGCAAACAAAAGTGCGAGTGGTCTTGGCCCAAGCGCCAAGATTGGCACCACTAAAAGATATACAGGATCGAGGTGATAGACACTTACGTTGAGCAGCAATGCCTACCAGCTGAGCTGAGCACATCCTTTGGTATCATAGTGAAAACAACTAGGTACATTTGCACATCAAGAGTGGTGGGGAGGACACAGCTAAAATTTTCGCATTTTCTGATGAGAGCGGAATGTCACCAATATCCTCATCCAACGATGATGCCAACAAAGATGGCGAGGGAGGCTGACACTTGGAGCGGTGCGCTTGGTAGTCGATTAAGTGGCTATGGACCGAATGCGGGAATTCGGTTCTCGCGATCCTCTTGAAGCATCTCTTTAAGAATTTGGTCTGATGGCTCGTAATCTGAGAGATGTCCGGCAAACAATGCATTGAGCTCATATCCAGCTAAGTTCAAAACGGAAGTTTGATCCACGCCTAGGGATTCCTTGATGATTTCGACGGCCCCCCGGCACATGAACGGTTAAGGGTCGGCTTCGCCATGGTGATCCGTTCGTATGCGGAGGCTGTATCGAGCGAAAGTCTCTAGCTAAAGATTGTATGAGAATTCCGCAGGACGCGCCATGAGGGTTATGGCCACTCACAAGCTGCTGTGTCCGATCTCGGGTTTCGTCCTCTTTTTTGGGATAAGCATGAAGTTCGGATCTCGGCATCAAGACGGGAGAGAGATCACTTTGTCCCCCATAACTGCGTTTCATACGAAACAGTGGATCGTTCATCGTGCGTCTGCGCATCAGAGCGGAGACTGATAAATACGCTGAGCGTACAGGAAATTCCTTGATAGGGGAGAAGGACTCCCAGGGCTTGTCACCCAGCAGCCACACGCTAGAGAATATCTGACCTTCCCAATAAATAAACATGTGGCGAACGGCTAACTTGCAAAAAAAAAAAAAAAGATCGGAAGCTCATCGAAATAAAACATAGAACCAACCATGTTCCACGGTAATGGGAACTCCAACGTAGAATCTTACATTGAAGGAACCATCCAACACAAGCGGCTGGCGAATGTACTGCGATTCCAGAACAAGAGGGATAGTGAGATATTTTTTGTCCACTTGCGTTCGCTCTGGGTCTCCACTTGCCGAGCGCATTGAGCACAACCATCGCTTCTCCCTTGCTAAACGGTATTCTACGGGGGAGTGCATTGGTCCTGAAAACCACTCACGATTGGTGGACACAAAAGGCAACCTGTCTTGACAGTACTGCTGCCTACGTACAGGATTCAAGGCAATCGTTGCACAGATATAAATGAAGTAGTGGCAAACTTACAAGTGTTCTGAATCCATTGGGTGAAGGGGTCAACGACTTGAAGGGCGCATTTAAGTCCACGGTAACATACCGCGTGTCTTGTCAATTAGGGAAATCAAGACTTGTTTGCAATTAAAAACAGATTTGGCCAGAGAAGCAGTGCGGACCCAGTCCCTGTCATGCTCGGGGTGATGAGGTATATTCGGACTGTCATAAAGCGGTTGATCATAAGAGGCATCTCCGATAGGAGATGTATCGCGATAATGCTTTTAATCGTTCGGATTCACAGTGACTCGTCGGTGCAGGTAAGTTATGCTTTGTTTTGCAAGATGGAAATTGGATCTAGGAGTTCTTCGGCTTCAGGTCCGCCCGATTGATGGAGCAGCATCGGCAGGTGAGTAGACTTTCACCGACGTCCTAATGCTGGGCGCCTCGCAATGGGTCGCAACAATACTCCCGTTTCGGGAAGTGAGGTCCGACGCGATAGGAAGCTCGTGCTGGGAGATGGGTAATTCAGTATTGACAAAACAAGTCAATTGAACCATCCAAATGGTAAAGTTGGGGTCCATACTTCTAGGGCCTTGGGCCAAAAAGAAAGGGGCCACATCGAGGCCATAACCCATCGAAGCGCTGAGAGAGATCGAGGTGACGAGTCATTGCTAACTTGTCCGCCAGTTTGGTTTCTGGCTGATTCGCTTGGATAGATTAATCAAGACATGGATGGTTCGTCTGCTGTACATGCAGCACACTCGTGGCAACAGATTGGTGATGTTGGAGTATTCTGATCCGAAGCTGGGAGGCGCGTCGCTTGGGATTGGAGGTACTCTGGAGGGATCCTAGACAAGATGAACCGAAACACTGAGAGCGCTCGTTGTCGTCGACGTTGAGAAGACGATTGGAGTTGCTGGTGCCTTATTTCTGGCTATTCTTGAGGGCTGTATCATCCAATCAACACCAAGAGGGAAAAGCCCTGCGGAACTTTGCGACTCCCCAAATGAATCTCATTCATTACATCATCGTTGCAGAGTTGATCCGAGGAATCCAGATTGGCTCGCCACGGATACAAGCTGTGCAAGGAATGTTCAATGTTGACATGCAAGAATATGTCACGTAAAGACAGGCTCGGGACTTTTAGCCCGCAGCGCTATTTAGCAGGGCCATTTCCACCCGATATCCATAATGTTCTTGAACAGCACCAAATAATCCAAGAACTTTGCTCCATCGTTGTGGTGGTGGAAGGGGGCATGAACTTGGTGGAACATAGCGAACGACGGAAGGAACACACATGGTTTTTCATCCCCGCAATCCCAGATTTTTGGTGTTGCGTGGACTGCTTGAGTCATGAACAACTTCCCCCGAAACAAACACTAGTATGCAGCGGCTAGCTCCCAATACTCTTGGGTATCCGCCCCTGAAGTAAGGAAACAACATAACGGATCCTATTCGGGAGCAGGAAAATCAACAAGGTGCTCCAAGTTTCGGGGAGGCTCCATTGAAGCGACGTAAGGGGACCAGGACATGGCTGACTCAAATTAGGAAGAATCAAGTTGAGTTTATGCATATCGGGTCCCGACTTCTCTGCTTCTGGGAGCCTTTCCGTGGGTCCCAAGGTCGACTGGTAAGCTCACGTGAAAGGAGTGATTCAGCGAGTCGCTAATGTACAGATAACATCGCGCCTTTAAATGGGCTTCTGTTGTCGGTCGTGCACAGCGTTTGAGCAAGGAATACCAAGATGGTCCTACCGTCACTGTGAACTCTCCCACATCCCGAGTAGAAGTAGAAAAGCCAGTCTTTGGACTAGTAGGCGTGACGACTACGGCTCATTTACGGCCGGACCATGGAAGGGCGAGAACTTGAAGATGCCGTGCAGCCTGTCACTGGCAACAAAATTTACTGAAGCTGCATCAGCTCAGGAATCGAGACCATTGAGTCTCAAAAGAAGGCCGTGAATGCCGGAAGCGAATCAACACACCCCCAACACGTTTAGGGGTCAGCGCACGGTAGAATGGAAGGCAGCCCCAACAGAGCGGGTTAAGTGTGCACGGCTCCCCCTCGCACTGAGAAAATCGGCCGAAAAACTGATTGCGATGGCTACCATACAGATAATATCTGGCCGTTGATCGGCTCTCGAGGGGGGTTGCGGTTCGCAAGTACAAGTGACACACAAGCGGTAACTGAGCTGCCGCAACATGTCGACGTAACGGGAGAACGTGACCACTTCGTGTCACACGGGGAGTTTGATTTGTTTGTGGCTTGCAGACAGCGCTTGTCAGTGTTCTCTAGCTCGCTCACCCCCTATCTAGTCCGTGGAGGTTACTCATGTCGCGGCGCATGAAGCCTCGTCCCTCTGATGGGGGCTTGAGGCCCGACCACATTCCAGTGCGAGATGACGATGACGACGAGCATCTACACTCATCACACTACCGAGACTCATTCGAAAACCTTCCATCACGACAAGCCCCTGCCCAGAGATTAGACGGGTCACCTCAGAACAATGCGCAATATGCTCCCGTCTACAACGACGAGGATATCTACGACGATGGTGATGATGATGATGATGCTGATTTCTATGGGGATCCCAACACACCTCCCCGACCAAATGTGCTACTTCCACAACAACATCCCCAACAGCTCTATACGCCTGCTCCTATCAATGCCTCTCAAGCCGGCCCCCAGCAGAATCATCTCCAACGGACGCCTTCTCCGCCCCCACTCTTAGACCATTCTCACTTGCAACCCGGCGATAACGCTTCACTCCTCTCCTACGAGCGAACTTTGGCCTTATACCGTGAAAACGCGAAGAAGACTAACCTTCCTGGCACTCAGTACGAATTCGCCGTATTTATGTTAGACGCCGTGAAGAGTTTGCCCATCCCGACCCTTAAAACGGCAAATCAAATCGAGATTGAGAAAGTCACAGAGAAACGAGATGATATGATACGCGAAGCAACTTTACTCTTGAAAAGGCTCGCAGATCGTGGACATTCGGAGTCTCAGTACTTCCTAGCTGACTGCTACTCGAACGGGATTGGCACTGTGAAGGGGCGACAAGATTTTGATCGTGCATTCCCTCTATTCGTTCTTGCCGCCAAGCACGGTCATCCTGATGCTGCCTACCGGGCTGGTACGTGTTGCGAGAATGGTTGGGGGTGCCGACGCGAATCTAGCAAGGCCGTTCAATTCTACAAGAAGAGTGCGGCGGCGTTGCACCCAGGTGCAATGTATCGACTCGGAATCGCGGAACTCAATGGTGAATTAGGGTTGACCAAGAGCCCTAAGGAAGGTGTGAAGTGGTTAATGCGTTCTGCTGAGCACGCTACGGCCGAATTCCCACATGCGTTACACGAGTTAGCGCTACTTCATGAACGGGGCGTAGAGAACGTGGTATTTGTGGACTTTGAGTATTCTGTGGAGCTTCTCGCACAGGCTGCTGAGCTGGGGTATGCACCGAGTGCATACAGGCTGGGTGAGTGTTATGAATACGGCAAACTTGGTTGCCCCCAGGACCCTGCATTGTCAATCCATTACTATGTACGTCTTTGACATGTTCATACACTGTTAATCGGCGTGCGCGTACTGACGTGCACCTTTACAGAATATTGCTGCGCAGCAGAATCATCGTGATGCATGCTTCGCATTAACCGCCTGGTATCTTGTCGGCTCGCCAGGCGTCCTACCTCAATCCGACACGGAAGCTTACTTATGGGCCAAGAAGGCGGCTGAGCAAGGCCTCACTAAAGCTCAATATGCCATTGGGTACTTTACAGAGGTCTGTCTCTCACCATTGCAAAATGATTCCAACACAACCTTAAACTGCGTTGCGCGTCTTAGGTTGGTGTTGGCGTCACTCCTTCCCCACCAGAGTAAGGCTTGATTGGAATTACGGCATGATCGGCTAACTGATAACGTTTAATTTTCAGAGCCGTGCAGTGGTATAAGAAGGCTGCAGAGGCTGGCGACAAACGTGCGATACAACGGTTACGTAACTCAGGTAGTTCACAACCAGGCAGGCCTTCGGGTCGCACGGTGCCTGATGGTACGGAAGATCCTGAGGACCGGGCATCACCTGAACCGCCTGTGAAGAATAAGGACAAAGATTGTATTATCATGTAGGACATTCAGCTCCTTTCAGGAGCAAGTTACCCTGTCATTTCTCGTGGACGTTTTTTTCTACTGTTTCTTCGCCAGAGCGATGCATAACTATTACCTAATGTATTCACCAGCACATATTGCTGCCTCTTTGATGGACCATTTTTGCATCGTGTAAACTGTAGTGAAACCGCTTCCGGATAAGACACAACAAGACAAATAAATTCGGCCAACTCCGCTATAATACAAACCATCCTCGGATAAAACCCCCGAAGGAGCACGCGCTGGAAAGTGTTTTCCGAATCAAGATTAACATTTCAATTTGCCTGCGCTCTGGTTGACCTGGTGCTGGCGTTCAACGGCGAATGTCATCACTTCAGCTATTATCATAGAGGCTGGTCAGGCCCAGGTACGGAAAAATAGCACGTTCTTGATTGTAATAAAATGAATTCAACTATCAAATACATCTTCACGGGGAAACTGTTTGCCAGTTTGGCTTCGTCCTATTTCTGAACCGCCGGGATCGCGGAAGCCTCGGGACGTAACATGCTGAAGCAGGTCTTCCCATGTAAATGATCATATATATGGTGTCCTGATAGATGGGTCTCCCAAGCCCCTCCGACGCATAGTCCCATCTCACCGCGCTGCCCGCGATCTCTAGCCAGTGAACGAGAACTGGGGGAGTTCATGCCACTCTTAGGCCCACACGATAAGCTTGTCTATCCGCGGCGCCACTTCTTCCTGGCAGCCTTCCGGCACAATTTGATCTGGGGTACATGCATAGCTTTCTTATCCGAGCTGTTTATTCCCGCCGAACGTTTCTTATTGGTTAATGTTGGTGGCGGCGTTTGTGGCTTGCGCCTTCATTCCGGTTTCCGCTAGCGCGCCACCCGTGTCAGACATGCTTGAGCTCGCAGGGTAAGGAACAGTGAACATCCTCCAACGGTTTCTAGAACCCTCCGCCACTGCACGCTATGGCTAGCAGATGCCCAAAGGACGATCCACGCAATCCTGACGACTTTTGCCTTGAGACAAACTTTCCTCTCCACGTTGGCGTTCTTGTGAGCAACTTCTCGACCGCCCGGAATTTACTGTCTGATATCCCTCAAAGTTGATCTCGGTAGTTGGCCTACTGTCGTTCGTTTTGGCGGCCTCGCTCCTCGCTTACGCACTGGTGCCCTTTCGTCCGTTCTGATTCATTGAGCGATACTTCATTTGTATCTTAGCGACATGCGTACAAGAAGTAGCGCAAGTGCATTCGTATATCAATCTTCGACGATCGAGTTGGGCTCCAGCCTGCCGGTACCGGTATTATTTCTGTGTGCCATTTTCTTAGACACGGTGCAGGACCAGGGGGTGATTAAACAAATCGGGAATGATGGTGTCGGTATGCATTCGATCATCTGATTTTCGGCCTCGATATCGCGCTCTTAGTACTGTCCTCAGCTTGGTTCACCATCGCGATTGCACTGTTAACATTCTTCCAGGTCATCTATCAAAACCGGTTTGCTGCTATTCACCTTCCATATTATGGGCGATACAGGTAGGTCACTTGTGCCACATCCCATCCCATCTCGCATTCTAGGATGTGATGTTAGATTGTTACGAGAGGAAGTAATGGGATACTGCGAATCGGTGCACAGGGACTGCGTAAGCGCTGCGCTTAGTAGTGTTGAGACTTAGGTTTTTGAGGAAGTGATATATGCGCATCCTGGCAGCCGAGCAGCCACGATACCAAACTCGGACCAATATTTTGAGCGAAATAGAGGTGTATTTGCAGCAAAACAATCTTCCAGGAAGCCAAGTACGATAATTCACCGCCGAGGGATATATATAATACGGAAAATGCTGCTGTCCACTCCAAATCTATTGTCACTCTTGACTTCTGAATCAGAACGGAACGGAGGAGTTCGAAGGTGGTGTCGCTTAGCTAGTGAACGCTCATTATGTGAACAAGCGGGGCTCTTGGATTGCTGGACCATATTGTCAACAACCCAATCTAGAGTGCGCTTGTGCCCACGCGTCCAACAACTGCACTCGCGCACGTACGTACTACTAGAAAAGAAAGAAGTTTATGGCTAACACAGCGAGAGCGAGTGTACAATACCCTGAGGATGGCGGTGCGTTCACCTCATGGAGCTCGATTTCGGAAGACTGGATTGATCCACACAGCTTCAAGGTGTGCCAATGATGCGCGAATGAGATCATGGTAGGGACGCATGCACCGCCGGCGCCGACGGGAGCCTTCGCCCCGCTAAGGAAAGAGTAGACCAGGACGTGCAAGTTACCGACAGCAACGGAGAGGGTCCAGAAAAGCGGTAGGTCGACAAATTAGGCAGTTTGAGTTGGTGAATCTCATAAATCGCGAACCCTTGAAATGTGAGTAGCTATTCTTAGGAAACTGCGTCCTCAAGCCTCACATCCCTCCCTTGGTCCGCTCACCCAACAAACTACACCACATGGCTAGCAAATGCTCAAACCCCGATCCTGGGAATCCTGATGAATTCTGTTTTCAGAGCAGCTTTCCTCTCCGCGCTGGTATTCTTGTGAGATTTTCCTCCTAAGTGAGCGTTCGATCAATGGCTGCTGTCTAACATCCTTTGAAGTTCCTCTCACAAATTGGCCTAGTGTCATTCGCCCTGGCAGCCTCGCTTCTCATTTACTCTATGGTGAGACTTAGTCCTCCGAGCGCCCGTCCCGGACATTGAGTCATAGTTTTTGTGCACCCTGTAGAGACAAGCACAAAAAAGGTATCGCAGGGGCTTTGAATATGAACCCGAGCCCATATCTGTGTTGTTTCTGTTCGCCATCTCTCTAGACGCGATGTGAGTCTTATCTTATCAACGACAGTTCACAGACCCACACTCACCAGGTCGCCGTAGTCAAGGTATTTCAAATGTTATGTCCGTCAAGTGGGCATTCGAGGGTGAAGTCACCGAAGGATCGTACTGCACGGCGCAAGCAGTGATGAAACAAATTGGCAATGACGGCGTTGGTGCGTAGTCGACCTCTAAACCGACATCAAGTCCGGCCCTCAAAGTCACTTGTCCTCAGCGTGGTTCACCATCGCAATCGCGGTGTTGACCTACCTCCGCGTTTTCCACCCCGGTTTTCTGAGGGAGCGAGGCGAGAAGATATTTATGACAGCATCAATTAGCTTCGTCGCCTTATTCATCTTTATCATGGTGTTGATTCCTGCTGCCACCCTCTATCCATATTATGGCGACACTGGGTAAGAAGGACCTATGCCTCATTCAGTTATATTATCTAATCCTGTATTCAGATTGTGGTGTTGGATTGTCAAGAGGAAGGAAAATTCGCGACTCCGAATCGGTACATAGGTACCCACACAAGTATTGCGTCCTCTAATATTGAAATTTGGTTTTGCAGCAAGTGAATATGCTTGGATGTGGCTTGCCGTCTTAGTGGCAATAGCCGCATATGGCGCAATTGCATACAGATTGCTGCGCCATAGTGACCTCTATATTCGCCCCCTTATGAGGCGGAGTGCCATTGCTATGGGATGGTATCCCATTGGTACGTATGATCGCCCCGCACAGTCAACCCAGATGCTCACTTTTCCTGTATTAGTTTATTTTGTAGTGGTTACACCTCAATCCATAGTTCGTTTCCTTCAATTCCAGGCTAACCAGACACACCATGGATGGATGATCTTTACTTCCGCTATCTTTTCCTCGGGTGGTACCTTCAACGTCGTTCTGTGGCTCTGGACAGGTAGACGCTTTGGGTTTAGCTCACAAGACCACGAGGTGTCTAGTCTCGGAGACGTTGAGCTGGACCCAGCGTGATACGCTTGAGTTCGTGATCAATACGTGAACTGTATATTAATATGATTATTTACCTAGCGTGATACATGTAACTTGTGATCTCGATCTCATGAATCTTAATGTGAGTGCACTTGTGGGTCATGTTCGATTGTAAACATTAGGCTTGTCTTGTAATTCTTGTTCGATGTGGAGATATCGATAAGCGCTGCATGCAGTGACAGCTCGCGTTTGGTGTTGCTGTTGCGGCTTCATTTTCCATTCTTGGTTTCTTCGCTACCGCCATGCTTGTGCGTTATTCAAAGCGAATTTTTGGTCTTACGACTTCCCTTTGAGCAAAAGCACTGTACATACACAGCTATCCAAAATGTGCGAAAAATGGTAACCAAGATGGGGTCTGGTATAGATTAAGTGGGGGAGAACGCAAGGATGTGAAGGTAAGAACAAACAAGATAACCCGCGCGGCGACGTAAACAGGTAAAATAAGTGGTGCTGTCCACCATGGCGAGCAAAACTCGAAGCCGCGGAGGACAGTATTACGCCCTTCGCCCAACACTACAAAGACAGGAGCAACTGTGATATATATCGCTGAAACTCGCCACAAAACTATTTCCGTGCGTGTCGGAAAGGGAAACGACCATGCAAGACAATGGATTCCCCCAAAGATCATCCCAGTGGCTGCCATTATGAACAAAAATTCCAGCTTAGACATGGGGGATATCGGATCTGCGTCAAGCTCCGTTTTAGGTGATGGTTGATCGACATGTATTTCGGAAGTTGGAGGAACGGAAGGGGACTCTGGCATCACATCGATTGGGAGCTGAACGTTAACGGGTTTATGCCACCACAACACGTAAACGAAAAGACTTAATGCCGCATACGCCAGCGTCATTGTCTCGAGTTGCGATCTGTGCAAATGGCGCGTCCATCGTCCGATATATTGAGTGACAAACCATAGTAGTTGAACAACAACGATAAATTTGGAAAACGCATCGACTTTGCTTCTGTCAAGAATTTTCTTCTTTGTTATTGTGGCATTTTTAATTATGCCGGGGTATCGCTGCAAGTCGTTCGGGTCCACCGGTCTTCTTTTTGACGAGTCGAAGAAACCCCCCATGACGACAAAGTATGAATGCGTCGGGGTCCATCCTTGTGACAAGTACATGTCAGTGCCTCCCTTGCTGACTTGTGCATTTCCTCTCAAATTCAGGACACACCTCCAACCATCTTGCATTTCTTTGATATTCTCCAAGACATCAAAAATTGGCGCCATGCAAACGCCAGAATGGCTTCCGGTAAAAACAGTGAAGCCACTGCCAGGCCAACGCGCGATGCAAGTGACCAGATACCATCATCAGGTTCTGGAACATCTGGGTGCACTGCCGTCCAAATGCAAGCAAACACGGTAAGGAGACAGCTATAGACGATGCCTGACATGGTTCGGCAATTCCGGAGATCGTTGCAACCATCAGATACATTTTGCACGAAACAAGTCATATTGTGAGGGGGGATGGGTGCTGAATAAACATTGTGGGCAAGAAGGACGTTGATAAGAGCGGTTGCCATCGGATCCGGTCGAGTGCAGGCACTATCGAGGAAAAGCAAGCTACGTTGGCAAAAAAGACCTTGCGGTATTTACGTACTCCCACACATTGAGTTCTCAATGAGGAAAACGCAGCACTTCCTGTCAACAACATATCAACAAAGGAGTAGGAGCCTGTCAGAGTCAGCGTTGAGGTGGATTGAGTCTCAAGGTCATTGCACGTGTCCTTCATTCATGAGGGATGTTGAATCTGCGTGAGCGTGAGTTATAGGTTTGTTGAATCTCGAAATGGCATACCGCTTCTAGCGAGATGGACAGGTAGCAACGAACCGATTATGAAATTGGAATGGCGTAGGGAATGTTGGGCCGTACCAGACTCAGAACTATTGTCTTTCCCCAAATCCCCCCTTCGAGTTGCCTACTTAAATGCAGACCAACTTTTAAGTACCTGCTCGCATGGGCAGCCCTACGATGAAATGAGGGCATGACATTGTTGGACATTGTTTGTATTCAACAAGGGCGAGTAAATTTGCAAATAGCTGACAATGCCTCCTAATCCATAAAAAGAACGCTGGCAGCGCAACGACTTTTCCCCGATATTTCATTTTTCGCAGTAAGTACACGATAGCTAAAATGAAAACAAACCATTCCGTGACAAGGCCACCTAAACACGTGAAGGAGCACGTGCTGGAATGTTTTTGACAAGATCATTTTGCTTCCGCTCTGGTCGGGCGACATACCGACATACCGACAACCACAACCCTAGAGCACTAACCTGAATTTACTCTATACTGGTGTTCGACGTAGCACTAAGCGACAACTATGATAATAGAGACTGGTCACCTGTTTACGCTTCAGCTGTGATCCTACCAGTTTCTGGTTTGGGGAGTGAGGCCTGGTACGGAAAAAATAGCTCAACTGCGTTAAGGTTCTCGATTATACATAATACAGTAATAACGGGACCATCTTATGTAACTGTTTGCCGTTTGACTTCGTTCTATTTCTTGATCTGAACCGCCGGGATCGCGGAAGCCTCGGCATATCTATCATGCATGGACAGCCATCATTGACCTGCTTACGTCGGTCTCCCCAAGTCCCATCCGACGCATAGTCCCATCTCGCTGCGCTGCCCGCTATGAAGGCGTCTCCAAGTTCAACGCGTCCGGGGTTGGGCGTTGACGCGATGGTGGATATGGGGTTGGTTAAGAACCCCTAAGAGAGGAGTTTGAACAGGGTGTTTAGCGCTGGAGGGACGATTCTCCAGCCACTCAAGCGCGTCATGATACGTCCGAAGAACCAAGATACTTGTCCCCTAGCTCCACAGAGCCTGAGCCTCGCGATGTGCATGCCAAATCACTGCGTCGAGGTATTTGCTCGCGGAGATCAACCATCGTTCGTAATTATCTGCAACTATGTGCAACTCGAGGTTGCTTGCATTTGCATTCCTCGTCCTCTGTCTCTTCGTCACTTCTTGTATCAAATCGGTATCCCCTCGGAACCCGAGGCGGAATCTGACTGGGAAAGAGGTATAAGCCATCAAGCCAACACATCGCGAGTTGTCAAAGTCGCGCCTATGTGAATCTGAGATAGGACCTATATAGGGCACAATTATGCATCTGGAATGTCCTTAAAGCGTGAGTAACGCGTGGAGAGAAGCCAGCAGAGCATGCACAAGCGCGGTTCTCACAAAGAGAGAGAGCGCGCGCGCGCGTGGATTTCGCGCGTGTGAACCTGGATCGGCGCAACTTCTGGACTGGATTTGAGCTTGCAAGGATAAGGAAACAGCGAACTCCTTCCAATAGTTTCTGGAATCCCTTTCCTCCTTTCCCCCTCCCCAGTGCACGCTATGGCTAGCAAATGCTCAAAGTACGATCCACGCAATCCTGACGACTTCTGCTTTAAGACAAACTTTCCTCTCCGCGTTGGCATTCTTGTGGGTGGGCAATTTCTTGACTGCCGGGAGTTTACTGTCTGATATATCTCTCGGAAGTCGATCTCGTCAGTTGGTCTACTGTCATTCGTTTCGGCAGCCTCGCTCCTCATTTACTCACTGGTGAAGCCGCCCTTTCGTCTATTCTGATCCATTGAGTGATACTTTCAATTCGTGTTCTAGCGATATGCGTACAAGAAGTATCGCATGTGTAGAGGCATTCGTATGTCAATCTTCGACGATCGAGTTGGACTCCAGCCTGTATCGGTGCTATTTCTGTGGGCCATTTTCTTAGACATGATGTGGGTCTAAAGCTTAATCGCTGAAAGGTGTTAGCTTGCCAATTGACACTACACTGGGTTTGCTATAGTCAAGGGGCATCGAATATTTTGTCCATCAGGTGGGCTTTCTTGGGCGAGGTTGTCGAGGATGAGTACTGTACGGCCCAGGCTGTGATGAAGCAGATCGGGAATGATGGTGTCGGTATGCACTCGATCCATCTGATCTCCAGCCGTCGATATCGTGACCTCTCAAAAGATGTACTTGTCCTTCAGCCTGGTTCACCATCGCGATTGCACTGTTGACATTCTTCCAAGCCATTTATCAAGACTGGTTTGGGATGCAATACGCAAAGATATTTGCAAGAGTGTCGATTTGCTTCATCGCCTTGTTCATCACTTTGATGGTGTCGATTCCTGCTTCTACTCACCATCCATATTATGGCAATACAGGGTGAGGATCAACTTTGTGCCACATCACATCATTTTATCTCATCCCGCCATTCTAGGATGTGGTGTTGGATTGTTAAGGGCGGGGGCAACGGAATACTGCGAATCGGTACACACAGGGACTGCGTAAGCGCTGCGCTTAGTAGTGTTGAAATTTAGGTTTTTTTTAGGAAGTGAATATGCCTGGATGTGGCTTGCCATCTTAGTCACGATGCTCACGTATGGCACGATTGCATACAAGTGGCAACGTCAGGCGTCTCTTAACTTCGACTACCCTGATATGAAGCGAAAGGCCATTGCTATGGGATGGTACCCTGTTGGTGAGTGCGCTCACCTTGTAAAAACCCTTGCCTCAGAAGATTCATGTTCGCCGTTCCAAGTTTATTTCATTGTCGTCACACCCCAATCCATCATTCGTTTCCATTAGTTCCAGGCATCTCGCCCGATAGGACATGGTTGGACGGTTCTGTCTTCTGTCATTTTTGCCTCAGGAGGAGCCCTCAATGCCCTTCTCTGGTTCCGGACTGGTAGACGTTTCGGATTCTCTCCAGATCGCCCACAGGAAGAGGAAGAAGGTGACGACACGAACGATTGGCATCGCACAGGTGCAACTTCCCAAAGCACTCTGCTATTAAATCCCATCCATCAGCTGCCATCCCAATACCTATCCGTAACCCCTGATCCCGATAGTGACCCCTCACACTCGGTACAGATGTGCTGAATCTTGGTAGAGGCCACGGCAAACCCCACATGTCATTTGGTTCATGGTTTGGATAAGCCCTCCGTTTGATTCCGAGCCAATCCAAACTCAGCGATAAGCTTTATCTTGCCACCGAAGTTGTCCAGGCCACATCTTGCGCGTAGGAATGAGGGACTGAAGCCGTGCTGATGACATGGGGCCATACGCTATTGGCTTCGATCTGTCAGATGAAATCTAGAAGGAATGTACATTACATAATTTGATGAAACAAATTAACTGAATTCGACCCCCGATCAGGGAGGTTCCCATAAAATCCAGAGCCGCGAAAGCCGCCAGCTCTCAGGTCGGTCTTGCCCAACTGCGCCTACTTGGGGCGCCAAACTGGCAGTTGAGTGGCCATGCTGTGCGATGGGGGGTGGTAAAACCAAAGCCCAAAGCATAGAAGGCAGTGAACGCCGCATCCCCGTGTCCCAAGAATAGATCCTGGCGGCCGAGTAACTGCAACGATACCAAAATTGGCCCAATAGAAATGTACATGATTGGAATCAAGGTGCACTTGCAGCAGAACAGTCTTCCAACAAGAGCTGGGTACGAAACTAGAATCATTGCTGTCGATGTTGAGGACAACGGGATCTGCGGATATACTGCGGAGAAAGCTTCTATCAAGTCCTACATGCACTCTCTTGGACTTCGACATTGATGGCATCATCGGAGATTGAATAAGCCCGGCTCTTGGATCGCCGGGACCATATTGTCAACAACGGCGCTTATGCCCGCGCGTCCAACGACTGCACGCAGGTACATCCCGTTTGTGAAATAACGAACTGCGAAAGAAAGCTAAAAGTCCATGGCCAACACAGCGAGTTGTGCCCTCAGGAGGATAGACGGATGGCGGTGCCTCGCCTTTATCAGGGATTGACAGGTGGGCAACACAGCCTCAAGGGTGACTAACGTTCCGCCAATGATGCGGCGAATGAGATTCGTAATAGGGATGTATGCACCCCTGGCGCCCGACGGGAAGCTTTCGCCCTGCTAAGGAAAGAGTAGACCAGGACGTGCGAGTTGTCGAATAGCAGAGACGGAGGAGAAGTCCGGTGGAGGTGCCTTGCTTCAATTGAAAAGAAGCCAGATGTCCTGCATTCATTGAAAGGAGTCAATTGCGCCAGCTGGTGAGAGGGATTTGTGCCGTGACCGCAAACGGGCAAGGAATAGGGTGGGTAGTTGGCCAATCCTAGCATTTGATAATCAATCCCTGAGAGTTGGAACGGCTATTGGACTTATAAACTACCTTCTACCAGCGAATTTCCTCCCTTGTTCTGCTCCTCCAGCACCCGGCACATCATGGCTACCAAATGCTTAAAGCGCGATCCTCGGAATCCTGATGAATTTTGTCTTGAGAAGAGCTTTCCTCTCCGCGCTGGTATTCTTGTGAGATTTGTTCTCCTGGCAGTCTCGGGCGCTTAGCTATTGTCTAACATCCTTTGAAGCTCATATCAGAAATTGGCCTAGTATCATTCACCCTGGCAGCCTCACTTCTCATCTACACTCTGGTGAGACTCTTATCTAGTTCTTGCGCCCGTTCCGGACATTGAACTTTCATACTTTACTGTTACACCCTGTAGAGAAAAGCATACAAATTGAAGTACAGACGCGCCGGGGATCCCGACTCAAAACTTCAACCCATATCGGTGTTGTTTCTGTGCGCCATCTTTTTAGATGTGATGTAAGTCTTATCTCATCGATGGCAGTCACAGACCCGCACTCACCAGGTTTGCTCTAGACAAGGTATATCAAATATCTTGTCCGTCAAGTGGGCATTCCAGGGCGAAATCACCGAAGGATCATACTGCACGGCGCAAGCAGTGATGAAACAACTCGGCAACGATGGTGTCGGTGCGTAGTCGACCTCTAATCCGATATCAAATCCTTCAACGGAATTTGTCCTTCAGCGTGGTTCACCATCGCAATCGCGGTGTTGACCTACCTTCAAGTCTTCCATAATGAGTTGTTGGGGGAGCGAGGCGCGAAGAAATTTATGGCAGTGTCGATTTTCGTAATCGCCCTCTTCCTCCTTCTGATGATATCGATTCCTGCTTCCTCACGCCATCCATATTATGGCGATACCGGGTGAGAATCACTTGTGTGCATTGTCCCACACACACATATATAGTATCTGATCCTGCATTCAGACTGTGGTGTTGGATTCTTAACGAGAGGCATAATGGCCCACTACGAATCGGTACATATGGCCCAATCCCAGTTGTCGTGCGTTCCAATACTGAACCTTGATTTTTTTTTTCAGCAAGTGAATATGCTTGGATGTGGTTTGCCGTCATAGTGGCGATAGTGGCATATGGCAGAATTGCATACAAATGGCGACGTGACGCGTCCAATAACTTTGATGACCCCGTTATGAAGCGGAATGCGATAGCTATGGGATGGTATCCTATCGGTACGTGTAATCGTCCTTGCACAGTCTGACCCTTTAGACTCATCTCTTTTTTTTTTTTTTTCCATATCAAAGTTTATTTCATAGTGGTTGCACCTCAATCCGTCATCCGTTTCCTCCAATTCCGGGCCTCGGGTCACCGACCAGGTCATGGTTGGACGATCCTCACTTCTGCCATCTTTTCCTCTAGTGGTGCCCTCAACGTCATTCTCTGGCTCTGGACAGGCAGGCGCTTCGGGTTCAAAGGAACTACTAGCCAGGAGGAGCCTACGTCCCCCAGAGACGTTGAGATGACCGCTTATCCAGCACCTCACGTCGGAGTGAATGCCAGTGGAGCATATCATCACACAGTTACAACTCCCACCTGAGTCCTAACCATGACCAGTAATAGCCATGAGCTCAGCGTTCGTGATCGACCCCACATCGCACGGGTGCATTGGCTCACCTGTTATGAGGTAGAGGTTAGAGGTAGATGCTGGTAGCCACTTCCTACCGGTAAATTTCGTATTTCTTGGTTACTATTTATGGATGGGTCCGCTGGATTGCTTTCTGTACTTAATAAATATTTACAATTTTATAATTCCTAGTGTACGAATAAATGACAGTACTTGTAATCTTGTGTGCAACTGTGATCACGCAACTACTAATCATGAGACTCAAATCATATCAGGCGATCGAGTTGTCAAAATTTGTTGATGCTTATTTGGCCCGAGCCGAGAACGGTATCGACGTCGAACGAAGGTTCAATACTGATTCATTACCGCTGGGGCCTATCAGTGCTGTTCTCGCTACCTGGGGGGGGACATAGGCTATTGTTAGTGCTCATGTCCCCGCACACTCTCTTACTTTGTCAGGACCGTATGCCCGTAGGAAGCACACACCTTGTGTGCCACCGAACACTGAACTTGACTAAAGAACCGCTCTCCTCACTTGGGCTGCCAAACATGCAGCGCCATCGGGATCCCCACGCTTTTGGAGCTTCTACTGTTCGGTTAGCTACCCACCGTATTCGCTTGCTAGCTGAGAGCCAGTCAAGATGTCATGGTAACAAGGGCAACATAATGATTAATTCTCGCGTTGACGAGGGAAACCAATTTCCTTGATGGACTTGTCATGTATGCAATGGTGAGAAGAGTCAGGATGCAGTCATCGGCTCGGCTGCGCTGGCTGTCAGACTAGGGGAACTTCAGGGTCATCATGGTCTCCCGATGAATATACCAATAGGCCTAGGTAGACCTCGCCGTCAGACCATGCCACGCATCCGAGTAGCACATCACGGCTGAGGAGCATCGCAACCTGTACAGTTACAGGTAAATTGTACCATGGGGGGTCGCTCCTTGGAATAAGCGACCCCCGCATTAGCGCTAGCCTCTTCCCGAAATCTCGTTTCACGCAATAGCCTCTCGTGCTTCATCCTATAATGTCGCAAACTTCACTCTATATGTCGCGAGTATCCGTAATTATTTTTTGCTACCACCTTGTGACACCACCCAGAGCGCCCCTGTCGCCCATTTTGGGACGCTCAATATAACGCCGAGCGACGGTTGTGATTGAACCAGTGGGTGTACCCCTGGCAACGAACCGAACGCGTTCTGGTTGAGCAATGGGTCACGGTAGGCCTTCAAGGGGTGGAATTCGGCTCCGGTAACAGGCCCAGGTGAGAGGGTTGTTGTAGTTTCGCAGAGGAGGTTTGCACTACATGGAGATACCCATTGCAGCGGGGCCTTTTGTATTGGGCCTGAGAGTATTTAAATCTCGTCCGCGTGGGCATCGGAAGATCTGGGTTTCTTCCTTCCAATTAAATCGCGCCACTACGTCCTCCTGCTCTCTGATAGTTCCTTCTACTTTACGATGTGTATGTGGTGCGTAGCAAGTACGACTGTCCGCTCACCACCGCACCTCGACGTACACTGAAAAGTCCATTCCAGCACAAAACTTACAGCGCCCCGAACTGATTTGGTCAGCACACTATCCTCTGCTGGACGAAAGGGATTGTTTTCTGCTGAGGGAAAGGGAGCTTCCAACAATTTCCAACCCTCCATTCACCTACGTACATGCGATGACAGCGCGAAGAAGCGATGGTTCCCGTTGGTCAATGCTCTTGTACGTGCTTTAGCGCTGGTAGCATGACGCTCAAATCCCCCCAACGTTGAGTTTTTTTGTGACCAGTTCTCCCGAGAATGACGCACAGTTGGAATCATTGGTATACGCATATCAAGCCGGTCGCAGGTATGTAGTTTTGGCCTGGCTATTACATCGACTTTCCGTGACGGATTCGCCAGTCCTCTTCGCGATCTCACCGTCCACGTCCACGTGTCCTTATTTGATCCCTATATCCCTCAACCCTCTTCCGCTGAGGACGCATGCTTCACAAGACACACCTCACCTCACTTTGTGAACATGTCGACTTCGGCCGAGAACTTGAGATATATCTACCCGAAAGGTGTCGTTCCATCGAATTACATGACCCGACTCCGAAAGCCATCCGACGTTTGGAAGGCTTTGAATCCTCTCCTCTGCCGGCCAGCGGAGATGCCAAAGCTTCTGATCTTGCGTGACTGCAAGGCTGATCCTACTTACGATGGACTTTATCCTCGAAACAAATGTCTTCACGGCGACCCCTTAACCTCAGGCACTTTTGATGTTGGCGCCGTAGATTATCGTGGACAGTAAGCGTCTACCGAATCGTCCAATCATTTTTTACCCGCCTCTCAATTGCATCTTTTCTCAGCTTTGATTTCTCTCACGGCGCATGGTTCTTTCGTCACCTCCCGAAAGGTGCTTCGCGCTCACAGAAACGGGAGAAAGCCGAGTGAAGGCTCCTGTGCAGACGTTACAGAAAGTCTGCCAGCCCCCGATTCTCCTGTGCTTCACCCACCGCACTGTACCACTTTACCTCCGCCACCGGTCGGTACTTTACAACTGATATTAGTTTTGTGGATTGATAGATAGGATCCGACGACCACTTGTCTCCCTCGTATACCCTTACTTTTCAGTAGTGCCTCTCCATACCTGCGCATCGTATGTAACCTACTATCTGACACGGACTTTGGTTTGGGACTGTTGTACGTCAGATCACTTTACACGGAGATTAATTTCGCCGAATACACACCTCTTTCCATTAGCCGACCCGTCTCGGGATAGACGGCCTGGATATACGCTGTCAGGGGGCCTCACGATTGGGCACGAACGTACTGCCAGAGAGAGCGAGAGTAGGACACCAGCAGAAGAGGTCCCGGGTCAGCGTCTATTAGTCAGTATCTAGCCTGGCATAAATATAGATAGGCGGGCCACTCTATATATTCAATGGCTGATGAATGTGCCCGATACTCTTTCCAGCCAGAGCTTAGACACGCCTTTACGGCAACAAAGAACCATTGAATCGCTAGCGCGCAGAAACATACGTACAACAAGCCGTCGTTATTGTAATGATAGGAATTACATATCATCGCGCGATCTTGCCATCAGTAGAACCAGCACAAAGTCGCTGCAATCAGTGGCTGAGGATCTTCCTGGTAGATTTCGGATGTTCTCGATCTCGCTCTGTGGGCTACTGGATAATAGTTGGTCCCATGCTTCGATCTTTTCAATGGCTTGAAGTCGTTGACTGTTAACTTGAGTCTATCCATTGGAGAATGCGTTTCTTTGCAACAGCACTGTCGCTTCGAAACCAGAGTTTCGGCATTTCCGATTGATCAGCCAGTCATTCACACAATCAACTTAGTAATCAAGTACGGGGATAGACAAATTTTTGCCACCTGATCAACTAGAGCTATCTAGGAAGTTTTTGTTTTCACCCCATCGCGTACGTATGGCATGTCTGTTGGAGCCTGCGGACCAATAGCATAGAGCCTCTACTACTAATTCAGCGCACATAATAATGTTCGTGTCCAATCAGCATCTCTAATCCTGCCCAGAGGATGCCACGTTCAATTTGGCGTCCATCCATGCGAAGTGGCTCTGTGGCCCCTCCGTCTAGACGTCGACCTGTCATGCCCTTAATTTCTTTCACTCCACATCAATCGCCCCATACTCCGTTTTCCTCACTGTTGAAACGTCTAGATTGCGAATCGTGGGAATCCGAGCTTTTTCGCGGACTTCGTGTTCGCCAATTCTGGTACCTGGACTTGAGCACGAGAGTACCAGTGCGAGGAAAATCCTGTGCATGTTGAAGAAGATGAGCAGGTGTCTGACGGCTCTAATTTTCGACTTGACGTGCCATAGGTAGTTGTCGAGGGTCTGGTTGAGGTGCCCGTGAGAGCGTCGGGGACTGCCGTTTCGGGCCTGCGGATGGGCAAGCAGGAAGGACGCAGGAGAGGAACTGGGAAACACCGAAGGAGAGAGACGACCATTCTATTTTAAAACACTACTCCCCGATGACACCAGCTCCGAGGATCCCAAACCCGACATTATAATCCAGAGACTCCCTACCATGCCAGCGTAGAGACGATCCCCTCATGCACACTATAGTGTATTGTATTAAACGGGATGGCCGCACTACCACGACATAACGAGGCCGCGGGGTAATAAGAGGGATCCACCACTGTCTAATGTCGGGCGCTGGAGTGTCCGCCGGGGTGGCCTGCGGCGCGTCTCAGGCTGCTTTTTCCCCGTTCGACTTCCTAATTCTCGGGCCTAGGTCCTTATTAGTGGTCCGATTAGCGGCTGGCCATCCCTTCATGGACGCAAGGCCCTTCCAATGGGGGCTGGTAACCTACCTACTTCATTGGCTGCGACACTATTAGTATTGTACTAGTAGTGGCTTTGTTCCCTCGCCCTTTCTGTGTGATAACCCGCTCGCTTCCTTCTCTGCGCTCTCCTGGATTGCATACTATAGGTACCACAAACGAAAGGGAGGCGAGAGGTTTAAAAAAGGAAACCTTAGAGTGCTACTCGCAAACACATATAATCGTAAGGCTAACGTATAGTGTGAAGGATGTTAGGAACAAAGGGTAGGTCTTGTTGGCATAGCATCCAGAGAAGCTGTACTACTAGTGGCATCGCGCCTACAGGAGAAGCAGGAGAAGCTGGCCATTGTGTTTGAAACCGTCACGCCGCCAACGATGCGCTTTCGTACTGTTATATGAAGTCCCTCTACACGCCAGCCCCATCCAAACTCGTTAGCACCCTAATTAGTAAACTGGGTGGTTGAGGTATGGCTGGGGTTATATGGAACTCATGCTCTCAAATTCAGACGCCTTGGCTCCTGATTTGCTTCTCATCCCAACATGAAGGCGGACACAATTGATCGTATTCGTTGTAAGGCAGTATTTGAACGTCTATTTAGGCATAACCCACCAAACCTCGACTCTCCGATTCTCCGCTCCCCGCCTCTTCCAACATTGCTCGGTGTGGCCAGCGGATGCTTCAAGGGAGATACTCGTAATCTGACAGCTCGTGCCTTGAGAGGGGCCTTCTCCATGCCGCTGGTATTCACTGCCGTTTCTCGACTGTCAGGCGCTCACTGTCTGACATCCTTGATGCTTACCTCGGAAGTTGGCCTGGTATCATTTATTCTGGCAGTCTCGCTTCCCAATTATTCTCTAGTAACAACCCTTTCATCCGTCCCAGTCTATCCAATGGGGGAGCTGGTACATCGATCTTCGATGTTGAACTGCATCATGATCAATAGCGTTTCTGTGTGCGTTTGCTTGCAGGGCGTGGTTTGGGCCTTGGCTTATCGACAAAGGCCATCGACTGCTGGCTGCCCCTCACTGGAGTTGTTGTAGTCAAGGGGCATTGGATGTTTTGCCTGTCAAGTGGGTATTGAGAGTGAGATCACTAAGAATTTAACACTGCGCAACGCAGGCGATAACAGAATAAAGTAGTGATGGCGCCGGTGCGAGTCGATCTCTCAGCATGCACTTGCCCCAGCGCGATCGATATCTCGATGTCTTTTGTCATAACTGGTCTGGTCTGTGGGAAGCAAAGCGGCAACCTCATGGCCTTGTCATCGTTCCCGGGTGGTCCTGCTCGGCTAACGACATGTGTTGCGACGATACTGAGTGGGAATCATTTAGCCCATATCCTATGTGGTGTTGGATTGTTGAAGTGGAGGATAATAGGAAAATACGGATCGGCATGCGGGACGTATCGTGCTTGCCAATAAAGAAAGCTCAGATTCACGGGAAGTGCATCCTTAGTGACATAGCCGCACAATGTGCAAGTCGCCCCATAACCTTCGCGGTCGTGATGTGAAGCGGGATGCCCCAGCACAATTATCTACTAGTGAGTACGATTGTCCGGCGCAAGCCTCGCCCGACACTCATTGCTTGCGTCTCAGCTTATTTCATGTGATTGTGCCTCAATCCGTGGTTCACACCTTCCAATTCCAAGCCCTGTCCCCTCTTCTGTTCCTTATCCCTTAATCATTGTCGTTGTCAAGGATCTCGTCCCATGATTATATTTCTAGCCACGCCACCCCATGGTCTCGTGACGGGTGTCTTTTTTGGCCACTATTTATATACGATACACTTGACGGTCTATGTAGTAAATAATATTCTATAAATTCGACCATTTTCTTGTCCATTTGGGGGAATGGCAACCTACCGTAATCACTAAAACCAAACCGTCCATTCATTGCGGGCTTCCCTGAGAACAAGTTGACGTTTATTTGGCTCGAGCCGAGACAGTCCGACGTCGAAACAACATCGAGCTGTCAGGTATTGATACTCCCGCCTGCTTTTATTGGTGATGATCTGGCCTTCAGGGAAGACACAAGCCACTCTAAGCGTTTATGTTTCTGTGTATTCTCTTTGTTGGCCCGGCTTGTGCGCTCGTAGACAACTAGATTGTCCCCGAGAACAATGCGTCCCTTTCGCTCCTCTGGGCCACCTTGTATAGTCTGCAGCACCATCCAAGGCTTCTGGAACACTAGTGGCTTCCACACTCACTTTATGGAAAGCCAAGGGACGGCCAGAAATGTCATGGCAACAAGGGTGATGCAAATGATGATCAACTCTACCTTCAACAAGTGAGCCAATTCCCTTGTTGGACTGTCATGCATGTGGGGACAGACACGGGACGGTTCTTGTTGCAGGCAGGTTACGGGATCTTCTGCATTAGGCACTATGTTCGGGAAATTGAAGGGTTGTAGCAGTCATTCAACAAATCTAACTGGGTGGTTGGTATCGTGTTGCGCACGCGCCACACACGTCTGCCCCCTAAAGAGAGGCTGGTCACCTGCCTGCCACACACGGGGGCATCGCGACTTGTGAAGCTGTTCGTGTTTTGACCATCCAATGCTCATTGGAACAAGCGACCTCAGATTAAGCTTGCCTGTTCCCGAGCATTCCGTTCACACATCGCCACTTTTGCTCACCCTATATCGTGCAAGGATGTTTAGCTATTTTTGCTTCCACGATACAAGGAAGCGCTCCCCTGGTTACCCACTTTGGGACACTTTGAATGAGGCGGAAGCGATGGTTGTAATGAACTCCAGATGTGTGTCCCTAGCAACGAACCGCCTCACTCTGCTTGAACATGGGTGTCTTTGGGTGTCATCAGGAGAGGGAGTTTTAGCTCTATTAACGAGCGTAGGTAAAAGAGGCGTGTGCTTTCAAGAGTTCAGAACCCTGGTGCCGCATGTGAGATGCGGCGGAGTTGTTTCTCTGTATTGGCCCCGAGAGTATTTAAACTCCGTCGCATGGACATCCGGAAGATTTGGTCACTCCCTTCCCATTGGGTCGCGCTGCTGTGTCTGGTCCTCTGACAGTCCCACACCCCACGATGTGTATGTGGTGTTTAGCAAGTACGACTGTTCGAGTACTGCTGCATCCGGCCCTGCACTGAAAGCCCATTTCAGCACAGAACTTGCAACGGCCTGAACTGGATTGGCCCGCATATTACCCATTACTGGACGAAAGAGATAGTCTTCTGCTGAAGGAAAAGGAGACTCCAGTGGTTGCCAGCCCCCCATTTACCTACATACATGCGATGACAGCGCGAAAGGGTGACGGATCCTGTTGGTCAATGGTTTTGTACGTGCTAGTGCTGCGGCGCACAGTCGAAAAGCCAACATTCAGTCTTTTATGACCAGTTCCCCCGAGAACGACGCACAATTGGAATCACTAGTGTATGCATATCAAGCCGGCCGCTGGTATGTGATTTTGTCGTGCTACTAGATCGGCCTCCTTAACGCCTCACTAGTCCTCTCCGCGATCTCACTGTCCATGTCCACGTGTCCTTGCTTGACCCTTATGCACTTCAACCCTCTTCCCCTAGGGATGCATGCTTTGCAAGACGCATCACTCCTCGCTTCGTTAACATATCAACATCAGCCATGAACTTGAGATATATCTACCCGCAAGGCGTGCTTCCATCAAATTACATGACTCGGCTCAAGAAACCATCCGACGTTTGGAAGGCCTTGAATCCTCTGCTCTGTCGACCAGGAGAAATGCCAAAGCTTTTGATCTTGCGTAACTGCAAGGCTGATCCTACTTACGATGGGCTTTATCCTCGAAACAAATGTCTGCACGATGGACCCCTAACGTCGGGCACTTTTGATATCGGTGCCGTAGATTATCGAGGACAGTAAGCATTCCGTGGCCGACCTTGTTGTCCTGTCTCTCAATTGTCCCCTTCCTAGTTTTGACTTCTCTCATGGCGCATGGTTCTTTCGTCGGTTCCCGAAAGACGCTCGGCGCTCACTGAAATCGGAGGAAGACACATAATAAAAGCTCTAACCTATCGTCATCGACGCTACCAAAGGCCTACTGTTTCTCAGTTTCTCCGTGCATCATATATCGCGTTGCATTGATTTATGCCGCCATCGACAAGCCTCGACTTGGTTAGGCGGTGCCCTGCAACCAATCGGCTTCGTGGTTCAGCATGCAGGATCCGGTTGTCGATTTGTCCTTCTCACATACCCTTAACTTGCAGTAGTGCCTCTGTTGTATGTAGTCCGTTTCTCGACAAGGATTGGGCCTTGGGGTCGTTGCACATCCTACGAAGATCACTCTGAGAATACATTAGCCATAGAAAGGCCAAAAAAAATAAAGAAAGCCAACATTTTTCCTATGACCGTCTTGAGGCATATGCACGAAAGATTACCAACAGGGCGAGATACAGAATGGAACCGGGAAGTTTCGCAGCCAGTAGATAGTCTTTTCACGTATGCATAAACACCGCGCAGAGATACACTCACGTGCATGGTACACTAGTGAATCGCTGGAAGACATAGAGGGGAGACTATCGACATGGAATTTCAGTGATGAGAATTCCTTACTTTTGATCTCCCCAGAAGTACGACTATCGCAAACGCCAGGGAAAAGAACCGACACATTGATATTGCGCTATATCATTGTAATAGCAGAGACCAAAGCTCCATATTCGCGCGTCGCTTCTGGAAGAGAATGCTGAATGTAGGTTAGATAGGGGCGACGGAAGGCGTGGATTCGTTACGTTTATTTACGGGGACAAAGGTTGTCATCAGACACATCCTTTCCCGCGTTTCCAACGGAACGCAGCCATTTGAAGCCGTGGAGGTATTGTACATCGAGCAGAACGTAAGCTGCTGCAGCCATCTGCGAGGGAAAGCATCAAAATAATGACTCGAAATGGGGGGTTCCAAAGTATTGGATCATATTCCTCTTACTAGGTCAACGGAGCCATGCACAGCAGCATATTCAGTGGCGGCATTCCTAGGAAGATTCGTTAGTGATTTATTAGGGCTCTGAATCTCTGGAGGAGAGAGGAGGCAGCTGGGGGTGGACAAAGCCCACAATGAAGCGCCTCTGTTGTGAGGACCACTGGCCTGAACTCAACGGCTTACCCCTAACTGCACATTTCTGGAGTAATGTGTGCATAAAGTCCCCAGCATTACGAGGTAAAATGGGGTGATGAGGTCCACTGCTGCGATTGTTGTGCTAGAGTGCTGTTCCGTATGGTGGGTTTCGCCTCAGAGGAAGCTGCGTGGAAAATATACCACAGTCCCTATAATGCTTCCCCATCAACCAGTTTATGTCAACATAAAATAGCCCATGGACACTGAACCACGTCCTATCGAGGCAGCAGCCATGGGGGTCGCCGTAGGTTGGGGACGACTGGACTTCAAAGATAATGGAAGGCGGAGCTTCCATTTTCAGATACTAAGATGAAATGTCCGGTTGTCCACAAAGCCGCCGTGAATAGCCCCGAAACTATATTCCACCGGTTATCGATATCCCAGCAAATGTACATATGACCCCATGAATTCTACTCGTGCTTGAAACGTCCCAGACATAGTTCCTTCCGAAAATCATTAGCATCAGGTGTGAGCAGCACTCCGCTTCTCCTCTGCTGATGAGCATTCGCTGCGACCATACGGTGACAACCATGTCACTTCTTGGGGGCTACCATGCGTGTGGCCGTAAAACAAGTGCTTAGTAACTCTCAAATTCCCACGGCCACCCGAATGCAATTTGCTCAGTGGACTTCAGGAACCACGATCACCCGTATGCATATGGTAGGCAGGACTCCAGCCTCTATGACAAACAAACAATATATATGCAAAAGGGAGGCCAGAAAGATGGGAGGTGCAGCCTTGTTCGCATACAGTGTATCCCGTTATATTCTCCGTCATGTGCCAACAGGGACAGTCACGGAGTTTAGAATGATACCCACACACGCATATTGTATTGCGATCCTGCCGACCATGTTGAGAGTGGCATTGCAAGCTGAGCTTCCCGCCAGAGAACTTGAGCTATTGTCCTATAGGCTGATTGACCGAGCTTGCGAGACAAAGGGGTCAGATTTTCTTTTCTGCAGAGAAATCGTCACCCCGTGGGAAATGGCCAACATCGGATCCGGCCATTCGGCAAAAGCAGCCTAGTCGTGGTCTATGCCTGATGAAGAAAATGTTGTCAGCGCCGAGGCACAGGGGACCCAGAATTGGCAAGTTTCTGGCGAACCTGTTGCTTCTTTCGATGACAAAGTGGTCTGTGAAGGGACCATCGTCGAATTTATCGCATTCTACCGAAGTGGCTGGGGAACGTGCAACTGCCCCGTCTCTTTGACATCCCACTACCTGCAATTAGTTTGATACTGAATTATCACTTCGACTTGTGGGTTTCGACTCCCATCCCCAAAGCCATCCCCATTCGTTCTTCCTTCTAAGGGTCCTGCCGTACCCGGTGGGTTCTATCGATTTATCGCCTGAGTTGATGTGCTGCAAGATGGGAGCAGTTATGTTCCTACAGACGTACAAACGAAGGGACTACCATATGATGGACTGCAAATTCCCAGGCATGCTTGGGAGCAGAACGGACCAACATCTGCGGCGTTGTTCCATCTGATCGGGGAGCATCGTTCCCCTGACCTTCGTTTGCTTGGAACGTGTTCGTCGGGTGCCTCGCAGTTACTAGCGCTGGGTTTTTACGTCAAGGCATAATGATGGAATGTGTCGACTAGGGAAAGCCACGGCCCCAAGCAGCTTGGTGATACACGGTGGTGGGCAGAAGCATTGTGAGTTTATTCACAATTTGGCTTTGTTCTACGCCTAATCGAGAGCACGAGCATGCTAGTGCAGCATGATGACGACATCCGAATGCCACAGCGGTGTGAATAACGTTCGGATTGGCCGCACGTATCCCATCCGAACCGTGAATGCGGTGGGTCAGCCGAGGGCTGCTTGCACTGTATGTGGGTGCCGTCCTGGGTCATGACGGGAGACACTCAGTAGACCCCCGGAAAATGTCTAAGAGCACAACTCCATCGTGAAAGGGAAATTGGCAGTGTGCTTTTTGCGGATGGTTATTACTTGTGAGCTCCGGGAAAATATAGCAGTACTTGCGAAAGACCTCTCTCGGGATCTCGGTTCGCAGTAATCAAGGCAATAAGTGGTATGGGCGTCCTTGCGTCACCGAGCGCAGCCCAATGACAAGCCGGGTAGCGAGATGACAAAGTGAAAGCCCTGATTTGAGCTGACGCCGAGGAGTGCGGAGAAACATGATATTCATAGACCCCAGAGACTACCGGCAGAGCAGCGCCAGGGTGTGGCCATTGGATCATGTCACGTCTGTTGCCGCATGGGAACGTTTGAGCGGGCGATAGTGCGATAATAATGTTCATGACTCCCAAATACGAAAGAGGTGATAATGACGACTGAAAGCAGTCTTCAATCAAGCGACCGGTCTCCAATCGCACCCAAGGAAGGCACAAGAATGCATCAAAAGCCACCCTAACGTTAGTGCCCCTCGGAAGGAAAAAATGCTGGCCTGTGTGTCCATTGACAGGGACACCTTTGCGAAAATCCGTCAGAATGCTGTACAGAATGTTGCTGCTGGGATGAATTTAGATGCCAAAGAAGGCACCAGTAACTGTGGGTTGGAATTGAGCGACACCGTGCCCTGGATTGAGCCAATGCGCCAGAATCGCTCAAGAGGGCTTAGTTGTCGAACTTTTGCTTATGCCTTATCCAAGGCTAAGGAATGATGTTGCTTCTGCTTAATCCTCACTTGTCCATGAATAACCTCACAACGTAGGGTAATCCAGCTCCGCCTCCAGTAGACTTCGATCTTTTCAGTTCCTTGGTGGCTTGTCTCGGAATATCGGTGGGTTCCACTTGTTCGTACCGGGCGGCCGGAAATATCGGGTTAAGGCAATATCACGACTCACATCACATTGTTACAGGAGGTGGGTGCGTGTTGACGCTGCATTGCAAACTGGAGGGCAATAAAGTCGAGATAGGCCGAGCGAGCCTAGGGCTTAGCAATAGTAATGAAGTGACTTCCATGGTGGACACGTTGCGCTGAGGATGATGCACAGCTTCGGTTCAAACATACATCGATGTAAATGTAAGCAACCATATGCACTACCCTGGCTTGTCAAGACTTTATGGGCGCGTAGAAGGCTGACATCATGTGAGCGGACTGTGATAGACGACATCAAGGCTCCCACTTTGCGGCCGGGAAGACGACACCCTGGGCCAGTGGCGCTTCACGAGAATAGTTAACAGTGCACGCACTCCATCTTACGTACTGCTTCCAAGCATCGCCTCCAGACTCTCGACCCCTAAGCCATCAGTATTTATCAACGTGATGAACGTGTAATTGTAAATCACGACTTACCATCCAGTGCTCTTGTTGCCTCCAAAGGCGGCACCAATCTCCGCTCCACTGGTGCCAGCGTTAAACTACGGAAGATATTTCTGAGAGGCTGGCTGCGACCTTCTGCACGTAGCAGGGACTCACATTCACTATGCCAGCGTCCGATCCTTCAGGACCAATCCACTTCCCAAGGTTCCTTACATCATTTGACCATAAGCTGCTAGATAACCCTTGTGGGACGCCATTATTGAGTTCAATGGCTTCTTCTAGTTCATCAAACAGTGCTACTTTGAGAACGGGAGCAAAGGTCTCTTGGTTCCAAATGCGGTCGACTTTTCCCCTGTCAGCGGCAGTTTTTGGGCTCGAATTTGGGACTGCTATCGCCGGGAGGACATAATTCCCATGCTCCAACTCTTTCTGCATTGGGACATAAGGGAAGCCACCAGTCAAGACTGAGCCGCCACTTTCGCGGATGTCATTAATCGAATCTTGGTAGATCTTCACCGCCGCAGGGGTATGTAGAGGGCCAAGAAGCGTGTCGGGATGAAGAGGATCACCTATAGGTATGGTCGCGTAGGCTGCCTGAAGGCGTTCGAGGAAGACGGGAGCGATGGATCGGTGGAGATACAGACGACGAGTAGATGTGCAACGCTGTCCTGAAGTTCCAACAGCCGAGAAAAGAACGGAGGGGAACGCCAGAGACATATCCGCGTCAGGCATAACAATGGCAGCTTTGCGACGGAAGTGCATTAGATGAGAATTGACTTGTCAAGAATTACAGACAGACCATTGTTGCCTCCCAGTTCGAGCAAGATTTTCCCGAAGCGATCTTGGACGTTTTTACCCACAATTCTGCCCACACGCTCACTTCCAGTGAAAGATACTGCAACACGGCTGTCTGCAGGACGATGCAAAGCGGTGGAGTATTCTACTCACTCATGTCCACGTTTGGGCTTCCCACAACGGTCTCGCCCACCAGTTTATCCCCGCATACCAAGCCAGCCACTGCACCATCGATGCCATTCCTTTCTAGGACCCTAGCTATGATCCTGGTCACCGCAATAGCACAAAGCGGCGTCGTGGGCGCAGGTTTCCAGAGCGTAGCATTGCCCGCCGCTAGGGATAATGACAAGTTCCTGACAGAAAAAGTGTTAGGGAGATACAAGGGCTGGGTTAGGACCACTAACCACCCATAGACTGCGACAGGGAAGTTAAAGGCACTGAGTACACCGACGACGCCAAGAGGATTCGGGACTGAGGCGAATAGGTTCAAGCGCTTTTGCTACTATCTTCCACTGGGGTTTTTGTGACTAACCTTCGAAAATCGAATGACCAGCTCTTTCTGAAGCAATGACACGTCCGTTCATCATACGAGATAGCCCTGTCGCGTAATCACACTACTGACGGGTTGGAAGTAGCGTCAGACGCACGTCTGTCATCGACGCTCCGGAACGAAGCGCGAGATACTCAACAATGTCGATGAACTCCTGAACTTCTCCCACGCCTTCGGTCCTAATCTTCCCCATTTCTAAAGCATGCGAAAATGAACGAATCAGTGGGAGCAGCTCAAACTGGGCACGGATGTACCGAGGGAAACTAGAGCGCCAAGGGGCTCGACCTGCGCAGGAGGATATCATGTTGTTAGTTGCAAGAGAAAGAGTTGATTAAATGCATGAGATACAGCATACTTTCGCAGCAATACCCTCGCGGATTTGACGGGCGATCTCTCCCCGTCGTGGAGCAGGAACATTTCGGAACGTCTTGTATGCCAGACGAGACTTTGAAATCGCATCTAACACCTCAGAAGCTGTGGCCTGAACGATCGCCAATTAGTGCAGTTGTCATCCTGGTGCCTGTAATCATTCCACGAGCACCACGACTTACCGTACTAACACGTGCGATAGTCTCCCCGGTGGCAGGGCAGCTACTAACTAAAGGCTCCCCTGTTCCGCCCCACTCGCCATCGTAAACACCTTTCACGACCTGGTCATCCGAAGTTGGAAGCCCGAGCGAGCTAAGGACTTTCGATGCACGAGATGACAACACTCGGAGTGCAACTGAGGCCCCCAGAGTGGAGCGAGGGGGGATAATTATTCTCGCTTTCAAAGATAGCATGAATTGTAGGACCGAAGCAACGGCTCTCAGTGGTCAGGTGTCCCTCCGCCCATTCCCGAATTTCCACCATTCAGAGGCACACATAGAGTGTAGCCCCACTCGCCGCAGCAGTGACTGTGGGGCGCCCAGCTTTGACCTTTCCTGCAGAAGCACCAGCTGCGTTCCCACGGGCTAGCCCTATGTGAGCTCTTGAGGTCGGGCGATGCCGACAACCGAACCGAGCGAGAAGGCAGGAACTCGCTGGGCAAGTCAGTCACTAGCCAACTGAACTCGATTGGTGTTAGATACAAGAGAAGCTCTAACTATCTAACCAATCCGTTGTCCCGGCTTAGAGGGGTTGGCTTATGTAAGCGATATCGCCTTAATTACATTCGCCCTCCTGCAAGTCGTACTCGCACCTAAATCCGACGTCAGCGAACACACCCATGCATATAAGCAAGGGGAGATAAAAGGAAAATGTCTAAAAACTTACTGCTTCGCCTACCTCATTGCGCCGCCTCAACTTCATTTTGCTTACATACATGGGTATGTTCGCTGACGTCGGATTTAGGTGCAAGTACGACTCACAGGAGGGCGAATGTAGGGCGATATCGTTTGCACAAGCCAATCCCCTCTGAGCCACTAGTTCAGATAGTTAGAGCTCTTGTATCTAACACCGATTGAGTTCAGTTGACTAGTGACTTACCTGCGTGACCCAATGAGTTCCGGCCTTCTCGCCCGATTGTCAGCATCGATCGACCTGAAAAGCTCACACCCATATTACTACCAAGTCCAGCCTGATCGAGCGCCGGAGCATATAGCGCCCAATCTGTGCGACGCCCTTCTACCCGAAGTAAATAGCGACTGGATATCATTGCACGCCACCCAAGTCAGTCAGGGAAGCTTGGCTGTGCATGAACAAGATTGATTCCATGCACAAGAGCACCTTTCAACCTCTGAATGAGAGGGTTATGTGCAGTGCTTGGATGGTTAGCACTACTCTAGTTACCTGTGTGTACCGCAAACTCATCTTATACCCAAACAGTGCCTTCACTGTTTGGCTTGAAACAACCTGGCCAAAGTCGAAGGCGGCCGGTCGAGCGTGCACATCGTCGAATTGCCCATGTCCAGTGGACAGTGCTTCCCAACTCCGGTGGCTCTTTCGTTCAAGCAATAAAAAACATGCGTCGATGCTTATGAGGCAATGTCACGACGTCATCACGCTATCAAGTGTTTCTCGGTTTCTCCACTCAACACTTCAACAACACCTCTCCCGCAGACCCTCCCAGCTTCTTGATGCCGGGGACAACACAGTCGCAACTGAAGCCGTCAACTTACCTCCGCCACTTCTTCCCCCTCCTCTTTTGAAAGGCTTAGTCATATCTAGAGTTACACGAAAAAGTTATTACAATCATTGGGAAGCCAGGAGTCACCGGATGAATGCATCTTCCATATTCTCGCGTTGAACCCATCAGTCCTGTTTTACTACAGTGCAGCTCCCCATATAAGAGGGTTGTTAGTTGTGACAGAAAATAACATGGTGCTGTGTTCGGACTAAGGTTTGGCTGGTTTCCAACGTCCTAATTTGGGAGAACTCCACATCGTTGCACTATGCATTACTACACCCTGGAATTTCCCTGGAGGCTAGTGTTCTTCAGGTTCAGTGAGTGAATTGGAGATTCACTTACCGGCGGAGGCGACGGGCTTTGTGCCGATGCACTGGCCGAACGTATAGCCTGGGGCAGGCTGGATTTAGTTATCACCCTATTTCCGGATTCGTCCCGTCTAGGGCGTGGGGGGAACACATGACCGATGCATCGGTTCAGGGCCTTAGATGACCCGCTTCCCCTCCTATCAAACCAAGTCGAGGGCACAAGGTGTGCTTTGGTTCAGCAACTTTGACCGCCTCAATTCCTTCAAAACGATGCCCATCTTCCAGTTGCCAGACGGTGCTCAGTTAGGCTATGAGGTCCTGGGAGCCGAACTCCTTAGCAATGGGACTCGTCCTCTTGTTTTTCTGAATGGGTTGTCAATAATATACGAAGATTGGGCAGCGCTCAGTGTCCCTTTGAGCAAGCTAAGACCAGGTAAAGTGCCCCCTGTCCACTGAAACCTCCCGTCTTGCCTACACTGCGAGTCTTCCCAAGTGCTTCTCCTGGACCATCGGTGAGAGCGAGGAACTTGATGCCAAGCTGGGTGTTATCGTTGAAAGCCCTGTTTCGGATAGCGATATAGGCACTTCCATCCTAGATGAGCGTCAACCCGGCGAGCTAAGCATAAGGTTGATGGCCCAGGACGCCATCGCCCTCATCGAGCATCTTGGTTACGAAGACATCGATATCCTAGGATGGTCCATGGGAGGCGCAGTTGCACAACAACTTTTGATCATCCTTGCGTCTGCCGAGGATTCAGAAAGCCTGGGGGAGAATCATAGAGCTGCAGCTCCCTTTAGAGTTCATCATGCTATTTTGACGGCTACTCTTGCAAAAACTCCCCACGTGGAACCAGTGTTTGGGGAGTGGTTCACGAGTTTCGTTAGCACGTACTCTCCACTACTATTAGCGAAAGGCGAGCCCGATGAAGGGAAGGGAGAAGCAAAGATGAGCGATGAGCAGAAGAGAGACATAATGAAATGCGCCGTAGAGTGCTTTTTTGATCCCGAATTCCTCAAGACTGAGAAGGGGAGGAAGGTATTCGGTGCCCATATGGATGCCGTTGCCTACAAGCGGCCCATTGCCCAGATTGGTGCGTGCAATTTCTATTGCGCCAGCGCAAGCGCTTTCGGCGGTACTGACTTTCAACATTTTCCCAGTTCGCCAGGCCCTTGCAGTAGGTCCAATTGCTCGCTAGTTGGTCTTTGCCTGTCCTGCTCATTATTACGATATTCCGCGGGCGGTTAAAGGTCCTTAGCCTCGACCTCAGACCTGAACTTCACCTTATCAAACCTTCCACGAAGGTGCTCATTATTCATGGAACAAAGGATGAAATCATCACACCATGGCATGAGGGGAAAGACGTGGCAGACCATATCAGACATGCACAATGGCTACCCATCGACCCTGACGGGAAGGTAGAAGGGAGCGCTCCATCGGAAGAGTTCGGACATGCTTGGTGGCACTATTTTGAGATAGAGGTGTGGGTTGGGGTTGTGCAGACGTTTACGAAGGACGGCGAGAAGTAAGAAAGTCGATGCAATCCTCACAAGCGATTACGCAGTAAGGGGCAGTTTTTGTTAGTCACTCTCGGAGGTGCAACAATATAAGTAAGCTCGGACTGGTAGGACGCAGAGTCACGCATATGGGGTCGGGCCGCAACATTATCAATGACGCAAAATTCAACGAGAGCTCCAAAGGAGTGGATAGATCGCTCGTACGCCTCTCTGATTCGCGAGCGTGCATGCAATACATTGCGACGTCCACAAAATCTACCTAATTCAATAATCAATTTGAATTGACGGAGTTCTCTCAAGGCCGTAGTTTGTGCAAGAAGTGCAACTAGTTCTGGTCCCGAAAGACTTCTTCATAGCGTTCGGAATATTCTTGTCATCTCGCTTTCCGATGGCTGGGGAAGCATAGCATGTACTTCCCAACTTCGCCGACCTCCCGGTAGCTTATTCCAAAAGGTTGGTCCACAGATTGGTATACATACCAGCAATCACTGAGTCCCTTGGAGATGTCCTTCTCGACTTTGAAAGTAGATGAGAATCTACCCTGCATCGATTTCTATTAAGCCAAAATTCGCCTCGGAAGGTTGGATCAGATATTGGATTTATCATATAGGGGAGGCTTCGTCAACTGCAAGGGACGAAGTACTTAATCCAGAGGTCTATAGATGTGCCGTGGTGTAGAGGGAGACAGCATACCTTTGTTATTGTTATCCAGGGGGTTATGACCATGTTTATTGGAGAGATCAACGCCACACTTTACCTATCCCAACCCGTTGCTTTTACCGCCCCATGTGACGTCAACCCTCAGCACACACCAGGCCAAATGTAATTTCCGGCCCTCCTGCCCACATCACATTGGTTAGAAGTTTTTGGACTAACTCCTGTGTCTCCGTGATCGAATCAGTGCGCAGCACATAAATGCACCTGTTCTAGAATTAATTTTCCAGAAGCGAGGGAATTCGCTCTGATTTATCATGCGAACGACGGGTGCCCAAGTACTAGCGCTGTGAACACGACACATCAACATTCGGTTTACATAGTAATTTCAGAGATTTCGAATACTACGCGCGCACAAATACTGGATCCCAATAACGGGGAACTCTGGCTTCCCCGGGATGCCAGGTTTCACAAGGGCCCGAATGGGCCATCAATGGCCTTGCCGTTAGCGGGCACTCAAGTCTGAGAACTTACGGTGATCAGACCAAAATGCAAATTTGCCTTGAACTTGAAGCGAACGCATGAAACGAACGCACAAGCCTTGGAACGGCCCTCTGAAGCCGAACGACACCCCTTTGATGCTTGATCACCAGCCAGCCAGGAGGGGCCATATCAAGGACGGGATGTGCGAGCCGGTCCCAGTAGGCAATCCCCGGGCAGTGACACTGCGAAAACATAGGTACGGGAAAGTCTCTTCGTAACTGGAAACTCGTTGCTCTACTGCAAAGAGGTAATACCCATATGATGCACCGCATCGCTCACGGCAATAACGGGCAAGTGGGGTATGTATTTTTCAGACTAAAAACGGCTGACACCGGACGGAGTATAATCGGGCTTTGCTCGAATGGGTGCAGACGAGTGAGTACGTTCAGATCAGTCCAATTCCTGTTGTGTCCCGCATCGTTTTCGTCCACCTATACTGAAAACTGGTACTTTTTCACATCGGGCAGTCTGTGGCAGGCCGAATATAGATCCGCATAGCGCTGCCTAAATGACTCCGTGTTACCGTCCTGATACACTTCACAGCATCTCCGGCGAGTTTAAACAGGGAAAGGTCAATCGACCTTCCTGTTGAAGAGCCCGGGGCTGTGACGTGTGCTGGAGCGGGCCCCGTAGGCGCCCTGGAAATTGGGGTACAATTTAAACTGAGAGACTGAAAACAATGACACCTAATAAGAAAAACCCTAAAGGGACGACCGCAACCCCACAAATAATAGAATCTGGATCACAACCACACGGAATAAAACAGACTACCCACCAACCACAGTCTCTGGAGTCGGGTACTGTTTGAATGTAGCCAACATGGAGGGGAAGTTATCTGACTACCATCCCAAGTAGTATAGTCAGACACAGGGAATTAGATACCCGTGAAACCCTAAGTGGATCGGATATCACGGCAACCCCGGTCCAGAGAAACGACGACAAAAGAAATCAAATAGTGGAGCAACGAGGCTATACTGCGTACTCATGGTGGAAAGTGCACGAACCACATGGGGATTTGAGACATACACGGCGTTACGGCGCCGCTCAACGACCAGTGTCTAGGGAGACGACGATGAGGTCAAAAAAAGGAGATTCTGGTCCGAGACAAAAAAATTCCTAACGAGGCACATGTGATATGGGAAGAGGGCAGTGCAAATGCCTGAGAAAGTCGGGCTGCACACGGGGGAGCAGCATAACTCACACCGAACTGGCTAAAAAGCACCGGACATCGGGATTTTAGCGAATTATCCCCCTCCACCGCACCCGCCGTGATCGGGCAAGTGGCCTGAGGCCGACAGTACGCGCAGAGCGTTTCCTCACGCTGGTGCAGTCCCATGACGACATTCTGATTGGCCGGCTGCTAGCCCCGGGTTTCAAGGAAACAGGGCAACTTGAAGCGGACAAGAGAGAGAGAGACAAATTACGCTGCCGGCGGGGATTTGGGTACAACTGGGCGCTTATCTAGATACTGAGGCCACCAGCAAGAAAAGGAAACGAGGCCAGGCGGATCACTGTGTGAGGAACCATCTGATGAGAGATCTGGACCAGATGGCAGAAGCATGACCCTAAATTATGTGAAATGGACAAGATGTCCCCCCCCCAGGACAGTTGAATAGACAAGTGATACCCAAATCACGAAGTGCATTGGAGAGATCCTTAACATGTAAGGCAATGGTATCATCTCCACGGAAGCAAAGTAGATGAAATACTGTACAGGATATGGACCACCGTGGGAATAGAGCAATTCTCTCCAGGCGATGCACCGCGGCACTGAGAAATGTGCGAGAGTTAGCACGGGGCCGGTCTGGACAAGGTGCCACACACAGAATGGATGTGAGAAACCTTCAGGCTGAAGGCGGACCCGCATTTGAAAAATAGAGTTTTGGGCGCTACGCAAAAAGGTTTTAAAGATCAAAGCCCATCACTGAATAAAAAATAGAACCCATGATGTGTAGAGTGAACAGAGTGCAAGCAGTAGTAGGATCGGGTAACTAGTGCCGCAGGCATTGGACAGATTGGCGCGCTGATTATGAGCACAGCAGCCAAGTTCATTAATCAGGGCGCCTTTCCTTTTTTCTACGCGGCTTGGCAAGGGTCAGTAAGTACTTGCTGGGATATGCGGGGTAAGCGAGGAAAGTCCGAGAGGACGAAGAAGACCCCTTGACGAGTGCAACATTAGACAGATATCCGATCTGAGTAAAGCAGTAGGCTCAGGAGATGAATGAGCAACGACGATGACCAATCCACACCGGCAAAGCGCTCGACATGAAGATTCGATCGGTTCATTTCAAGAGTACTACTACAATAGTTATGTAAGCACCCCGTCCCGCAGGCAAGATTTGATTTCGGGAAGAAGAAGTTCATTCATATGTATGACAAAGCCGATAGCGGGCGGTGCAACAGCTGGAAGAAGTTCTTGGCTCGTTGCATACTCAGCTGGACTGTAGAAGTACAACCCCAGCACACGATAGTTAATATAGCGGGCAGATGCATGAACTCGACTTGCTAATGAAGACCATGCCGATCATTGCAGAGTGATCAGACCTCCCCCGAGAAGGCATAGATACACGAATTTGGGACGACAGATTAGGGGGCCCAGATAGCGGATCGAGTCGATCTTTCGATCAAATGTCGAATTCGCTGAATGAGTAGTAGAACCGCCCGGCGCTGGGACGGACGATCGCGATGAGGGTCTGGGCCCTATCGAGCACACAAAGTGTCTTCCGTCATACAGGTGAGAGATGAGTTAGGCTGGGGTGAGAACGCCAATATATCGTATGAGCATCATGAAGTGAGAAATGTGTATGCGCCGGTCACCTGTCTACCGAGCCCAGCGATAAGGAAAATAATGTAATTTGATGGGTGCTTTTGATTTTTTGCCCACGAACCATCTGACATAGTAAGCACCACCGGCTCTATCCGATCCAAATTAGGCAACCCGCGCACGGGCCTATGATGTTGGACAGGTGTTTATGGACCTTTACTCATTCCATGGCTCTATACTATAGAGGCCGGTCACCTGCCTTAGCTAGCGGCGCCCGGGGGGATGTCTCATGGTTCTGCTGACTGTTACCAATGTAATGAGGTTTTTTTATATGAATCGAGCGAAGATCGCAAGCAGGGAAAAAGTAAAGACTCCTCCCAAGTCGCTCGCCGATTTCTCCGAGGCTTAGCCCCAATGTACGTTGCCTCAACTAGGAGGAGTCTGGGAAAAAGTAGGCACTAGTGTAACCAAAACATCGATGTGCCTCTGACGAACAAACAATATATGTAATGCATTGGGACAGGGATATCATTGTCTAGCTAGTATGCATCCTGGTTCTGGTCAAGGTTCTCTCTCATCCGTGTTGATCGTATCGACAAGTGCAGCCTTCTCGGAGTGAGAAGCACATAGATCGGCGGCCGTGTTGCCGGGGTCAGGGTGTCAATTGCGTTGCGTCGGTCTTACACCGTAGCCGCGGCCCTCACGAGAACAAGATCAAGAAAAGGGTCTGTAGCGGACAACTTTGCGGCTCCTTGAGATTGTTGATGAGTCCGAGCGCGAGAGTCGGGTTAACATGCATGCTTGAAGCGCCCTGGCCTGGGGCGCTCCGATGGGGTCGCAAACATTTAAATGAGTACCCCAAACGCCGCAAATACCCGAAACAAGAGTTTGGGTTGCATGATAGCGCAAACGCCTAGGCATATTGCGCCAATCAAATATGAAAGGGACGACCTGAGAGTCGAAGAGAAAAACAACTATATGCCGAAGCGCAATCAGGGACGAAGCTGCAACCGTTTAAAAATACTTTCTGCGTTCCGTAGCAACCGGGTCCCCGCCTGGCGTGCGGCATTTGCCCCAACGAAATCCCAAGAATCTTTTCCTTTTTAAAAAAATATGCTGAGGAAGGGACTTGTTCGCTTCAGCTTCACTCCGTGGGGAACGCTTTTCGGGGCCGATTGCGCTTGCATGGGTCCATTCAGACATTGTACAATATAACTTAAGAACCTGGGCCTTATGTATATCCCGGCGCGCCCACGAGCAACGAGTGCTGCTCAGATGGACCAACCTTGTTGAGTGGGCGGTAAATCAAGCACGTAATCGTCGTCTGTGCGGTTTTAGCAAGTCCATCCGCACGGTTGGTGGAGTGGGATTAATGGTACTCTCGGTCCGTCTCCCTCGAAGTTATATGTAATACTTGGCAGTTTTGTAAGGGCCTTTGCGGAAGAACGTTCAAGTGAAGATTGTTGGGCGGGCAGTTGGATGCTTCTCGAAGCCGGAATAACTCCATGCATGGTGAGCAAGAAATTTAGCTGACATGACAAAGCCTTCGTCATGATGTTCCCATCGTGCTTTGTTTGCATGCAACTGTGGCCCGACATAAGCGGCACCAGCTACCATCAGAACGCAGCTCATGCGCCAAATTGCCCAATATTGCTTTTGTACTTCTACATCATTGGTATCTTTGTTGCGACACTTTGTGTGAGGAAGAACGCAAAAGACATTGCAAAGACGCGACCGGGTTGCCGAGTTGAAATGAGATCCTGGGAGGATATCCATCAATTGACAGATCTTGCTGGGAAACGTACTTCGCCACGAGATCGATATCCTTCGAGCCAGGCACTCCCAGAGGAGATGAGTGAGTGGGAGAGTGCAATATTACAAATTAAATGCCGAAATAGGTAATCGTTTTCGGAATCAAAATAAGATGCCTCAAGGGGAATTTTAATATACAATTATAAATGTATTAGTCATATTGCAACATTTCTTCTATGGTAATCTCAGGGCAAGGTTCTAAACTCTTATGAAGAGAATTTGCTTGGGGGGCTCAACCCATACTTGGTCAACGCTCCCCTTCCACTCTCCTATATAACATCTCTTCTTTTTTTTCCTCACCGCCTCCTCCCCCCCCTCTCCTCTCTCTCTCTACTCCTCACTCTCAGCGTACAAGACGTATCGAACAGCATTCAACCTCCCGCCCTGCACGGATCATACTTTCCTCCTTTAGCGCACTTTCATATTCGGCCCATTCACTATCCCTCCCCCCAAGCCCCATTACTCAGCTCATCCCGTTATAAAAACCAGAACCTAAAAAAATGTGGTTATTCTCTCGTAACCCTTCATCGTCATCATCAGCATCGGCAACAGCAACAGACAGCACAGCCTCAAACTCTCCTCCTCGTATCCTTCGATCCACAATGATGAAACGCTCCCCAAACTCCAACCTCGCTATCGAACTCGTCCTCGATATCCTTGAGATCCTTGCCGCGGACGAAGCCCGATTGAATGGAAAGACTCCTCCCAGTTTGATCAATACTGCACTCGTTTGTAGAGCCTGGGCGCCTATAAGCCAATCTCTGCTCTTCCGAAACGTGGTCCTGGGTACTCAAGGACAATCCATCCAATTCCTAAATGCTATCTATCCACGCACCGAAAAAGCCCATTTTTTACGTGCGAACATTAAAAGTCTCGAAGTGCTCGTCTCAGACGAGGAGGATGGCCGAATCATCACACAGTGAGTAAACCTCTCTCAACCTTGGCGCCTTTTTTTTTTGATGCGATCGCTTCCCTTTTTTCAGAGCCGCGTTTGCTAATATCCTCAAGCTGTGCCCGAACGTGGCGGACCTGAGATTATTCTACTATTGTTTACGACCCCTTGACCGCACCACTATCGATATCCTTCGTACCGTCCCTGCACCCTCTTCCCTGTCCCTTCGATCAGGTATGTTTACCAAATCGCATCATTCTTCGATTTGAACTGACAATATCCTACTTTTCTCGTCCCCCCCTCCCCCAAAACAAATTAGCCCAACACCCCTCACCTCTGTGGGATCTTCTCTCAATATGGCCCACAGTACAACACCTCGAAGTCGCCCTATGGGAATCTCCATCCATTCACACCACTCAACCCCCAAAAGCCACCAACGCTCAACAATGGGCACCTTACGAAGTCCGTTGGTTGGACGAATCCGATTCAGGAGAAGATTGGGCCCTACCACATCTCTTACGTCCAGGATCCCTTCGAATCCTTCAACTCTTGAGAATCCCTTCTGACGACTATTTCGAAGATTTGATGAAGAAACATGGACCTTACTTGCGAAGTTTAAGACTTTGTGGTCCTGGAGGCGGTAGCGTTTCTCCGATGAGAGAAGAGATCATTCCTTCTTTGAAGAATTGTACTTCGTTGGAAGAGTTCAAGTATATGAGGATACCGAGTAGGAATCTTCTTCAAGCTTTACCACCTTCTCTCGAACATCTTCAATTCCAAAATAACAATCGGAAACCAACCTCTATTCGATCTCTCTTGGAATGGATCGAATTTTCGGAAAAATCGAGACGGTTGAGGGTCGTCACGTATAATTCGTGCGGGGATCCTTTGAGTGAGGAGTTGAGGAGGTTGGTGGAGATTTGTAGGAGAAGGGGGATCGTGTTGAAGTGTTATGCGGATAATCCACCCATGGAGGAAAGAGAACCTTTGATTCGGCCTCTTACTTTCCCTAGACCCGTTCCGGACGCAAGGAGGAAGATCGTTGACCCTTCTTCTTCTGCAGCTGGGACGACGCCAAAGGGATGGTCGAGAATTCATTATCCTTCTCCTGGTTCTTCCCCCGTTTCAACTCTACCGAATTCGCCTACATGTCTACCATCCCCATCTCCATCCCTATCCCCATCGTCACTGGCAGGCAGCGGATCATCCCTCCATCGACGGTCTCCCGATTATCCTTCTGGACGATTGAGAAAAGGAAGTTCGCCAGATGGAGGAGTTTTTGGAATCAAGCTCGGATTGTAACCGAAGCGGCGAGAAGTATCCCAAAAGAAGTCCGGGACTTGATGATAACATTGAGGAGTCCTTTCTCTTTCCCTTCGTAACACGGTGCCGTCCATAGGCAAATCGTTGCCCTCCTCCCATATCTAACGGATTCATTCATTCATTTCTGGTTGGCTTGCTCCATGGGGCTTTCGAAAATTCCATGTCATCGAACTTAAACACCTTTTCATGACCGGCCGTTGCGCCCGCATGTTAGTTCTTGTATTCTTTTCTGCAGCCCATCTCGGGGATGTTATATCCTCGTTCTTCATGAATCCCTACACTTGATCCTCCGCCTCCATATTGCATTGCTTTCATCATTTTTTTTTTGTTTTGCTTTGTCTTTTTTTTTTGCATCTCCTTGACGGATCATATGACGTGACGAGTGGCATGACATTATTGGACCTGGATCTGATCGAAGCATCTTTTTGTCCCCCTGTACTAGTATATAACAACGTGTACATGTACGTGGTTTTTTTTTTTGATATTATACATAGTACGAGATGACCCATGCGGTTTTGCTGCCCAGGGACAATTCTAAAAGGTTTTGAAGGGAAGCGCGCCGCGCGGGTTCCTGTTCCATGTTGCGCGAATGCATATATATCTATATACTTAGCTAGGCTGCATGCGCATGCATGCATGGTACTTGATGCTGATCTTCTCGCAACAACATCAGAGAAATCCCCCCTAGCTGACCCAGTCATGTGCATGCTGACCGCGCGCATGATTCAAGAGAAGTCGCTCAATTTCATAAGCGGAAACCGAACTAGAACTTGTACAATTGCAATTGCATACATGCAGGGTAGATGGAAGCAGCTAGCTACTGTATATAGCTATTGCGTTGTTCTCGCTTGCACTCTAGTATAGTTAATCAAGTACTGCGGGCAGGGCGAACAGTGGGATATATTCCCCTCTGCCGGCGCCGCACGCGCGCATATGGGCGCGCGTATCAATATAAGAACTCCAAGGTGCTATGTATATGAAATTAGGATACTGAGATCATTGATGTATATGCAAGCATTGTATATATGTGATAGATCGTCCATATGTCCATACGGATGGAAGTCGCATCGTCGTCTATAGTAGAACATGAACGTGTTGAAAGTTCAACGCATCCTTCATCCGATCACCATTTATGGAATAAACCATTGGAATTTCTGCGTAGGTAGGGTTGAAATACATCGCCCCCCCCCCATGCAAACTCATTGTTAGGCGAGGGATATATATCCCCGTCTTCGAGGATAGATGCAGTGCATAAAGGTTGTACCAGTCTTTGCAAAATATTGTAGTGGTCGCAGAGCATTTTTTTGAAGGGGGACAGCGGACCGGCTGGAGCTCCGCTAAGGCACTACGTATGGTCGTGTGCCCTTGACCGGTATGACTGTCATGATGAACAATTATGTACGTACGAGACTCTGAAGATACTACATAATGAAACGACTAGCTTCATCTCGCCGCATGCATGAACATCATGAATGTTCCCCGCAATATGATATGAACTCGCTTGTGGTTAGAAGCCCGGGGCGGAAATAGCACCGCTTATAATTCATGCAAAAGGAGGGGGTTTACCCCAGTACCGAAATGGACAACTTGGCCTAATCTATCCTAATCTATCTGGGCTGAAGTGGCCGAATCATAGGCATGTGGGTGGGGCGATCTTACCCAAAAGTGTGTTTTTTTTTTTGGCTGTGCAAGGAGTTCGTTGAATTCCAGACGTGGGAAACTTGGATCGGTTGGGGGGGGCATTTTCTATGCCATTCTATGGAGCCAGAACATCAAGAAGCCCCCCCCCTCCCCTGGCTTTCGTTCGCAATCGTTTCTCACCGAACCTGAGTCAATCCGAACGGATATCAATCAAAGCAAGACGATTTATCTCCGGATCTGCAGAGTCCCGAGATCCGAGGACAACTCACGGCTACCCAGGGAAAGTTTCCCTGCCCGGTAGTAATTAGAGTAGCTAGAGCTCGGAGGCTAAATATATTGAGAACCCCCCATGAATCCTTGTTTATGTTCTAACTAGCGGGTAGGGGGAAGTGGTCATATTTATCCGAGAATGCGAAAGGATTGACCCCCCAGAGCAATGACCCACCTTCGTCAAAGTCACACGTGCATGGAAGAAGCAGTAGCATGCAACCGTGTGCCCTTGCACGAAGACCGACGGTCAAGGAAGAAAAAAAAAGCCTAGGGTCTTGGATCATCCGCAGGGGATTCATGCAGGAAAGAGAGAAGAACCCAAAGGCTTCGGCCGAATTAGATTAAACAATTGTTTCGTCGTCATCAGAAAAGTCGGAAAGGGTGAAAAGTTGGCATCTTTTTTTTTTCTTCTTAGTTCCAGTTTCGCAGGGCGTATGTAGGTGGAGGGAAAATATGTACAGCGAGACGAGTCGCATCTCGGCGGAAGATAATTCATAATTTTAAAAACCATTGCGTATATTGTAAGGTTGAGGTGGGTATCATAAGTGACTTTGCTTCCTAGCATTAATGGTCTGAGCTGGTGTTAGGGGATTCAGAGCCGTGGGGAACCCTGGGTTGGGCCGGCAGTTTGTTTGAAGACCCATTAATGATGGGGATCCGGAAGGCGGTTATATTTCCATCGGAAACGACCTCGAGGGCATATACCATCTAGTGGAAACGAGAATGACGCGTCGATGAGCACCGGATTCATAGTGGCCCACAGGACAACACGGCTACTGCGCGCGCGCTGCCAGTGAAACGAATTGGAGAGATAGACGACGAGCAGATGGCAGTGAAGTATAGTCAATCTTTGGTGCATTCAGTCGAACACATGCCAATCCAGGAGATCAAACGAATGGACTCTCGGGGCTGACAGGGTCCGCAACATTGGCGGATCCGCGAAGATTGTTGACCTCAAAAAGCCGGACGGTTGTTTCGTGGCTGACATAAGCTATGCATGTGACTACACCCCCAGATTCGAAGATAGAATGAGTTGCACTGTCAGTGAACATGATAAGATTATCGAGGTATTCTTCCTGCCACTTCTCGCTGCGGGATCGGCTTCCTTGCGACAAGGACGTAAGGTCATCAGAACTGTTTCACGAGTCCCATTATCCCCTCTTTCTACATCGCCAATGTCCCCCACTTGTAGGCAGGACTCCAGCCTCTATGACTTCGTAATAATATATAGACCCACTTGTCCAGTCCACCCCAACTGCCCCTCCCATTCTGACCACATGTTCGGGCGAAGGGATTGGTTTGCTGCTTGTATAGGGGTCGTCTTACCGCACTGTCATCGTCGTTCCGTGGTGAACCCATAGGTGAGGCCTCTGGAGGTGTGTTCAAATTCACGTGTTTTATGTTACTCGAGATCCACACTTATCAGACAATAAGCATCCAAATTCGCCGGCTTGTGTCAGGGCACCATTGTTAAACCCTTACTTGCTTCGCCCAGGTCACAGTGATATGGCAAGGTAGCTGCGGTGGTAAATTGGTAATGGTAAATCCTCCCATTTCGCTATCTTCTTGTCACTGGCGGGGCGCATTACCATACATTTTTCGAATATGCAACAGCCCATGTGCGCCTGGCGCTGGCCTTCTTGGGGTGTTCGTTCCTGTTGCCATCAAATCTCCGGTAGCGAACTAGGACAGGACCAAGATAGATGGGTGTAAGCAGCTAGGATCGATTTCTCAGTTGGTTCTGCATTAGAGGATGGAATATGCCGCAAGAATTTCCATAAGTGCGCAATGGGATGAATTGCGCCTTGCGGCGATCTCATGGCTGTGAACTGCGCAGCCGCTACTTGAGTGTCACCATCCGCTGCGCGACCGACCTTTTCTCCCCATCCTTCACTATTGACTATGTCGCTGAAGCAGAGGGTCGATAATCTCCTCGCCGTGGGAGGCGATGTTGCTATTCCAGTCCTCACCGCCGTCAATACCGCATCCGGCGTGTTCCCTCCCCTACAGGCTGCCACCAATGCCGCACTGCTCATCCTCACTGAAATCAAAGTTAGTAGCAATATATATCGATCCTGGGACGGAACTTGACAATCTGCATTGCATAGAAATTCAAGGGAAATAAGGGAGAATTGGAGCGTTTTGGAAAATATATCGGGGACGCCATGGTCAATGTGGTTACAGCCATTGGTTCGTATGGTGAATCTAATGAAAAACCCAAGTCGTGGGTTGAAAGCGTCAAGAAGCTGGGCGAGTAAGTAGTATCTGCTCTATGCAAGCCACTGCGGTTGTATAACATGAGTAATCTGTAGGGCGCTGGAGCGCATTCAAATTGAAATCTGTCGATTGAGTGGGAAGATGGAAAGACAGTCTGGTATCCGCAACTTCTTCTCCCATATGAAGAACCCCAGTAGGCTCGATGATTTAAAGAAAGATTTTAGCGAAGCCTCGGCAATGTTCCAGGTAGTTCCGTTTGATTCCCGGTTATGTTTCTGTCCTGATCTCATTATCGTAGCTGGAGACAGACTTGATGGTTGGTGCGATAGCAAACAATCAAGTTCTGAATGAACTTAAATATCCTATTGTCCCCCATCACGATTCCACACAGCCGTGCCTGCCAGACACTAGGATTGATCTGATCGGCGTATAATGGCGTGGTGTCGTACCACGGAGGATAGCAAGAATCGTGTATTACTGCTTACTGCCGTGGCCGGTGCGGGCAAGACATCTGTTGCGCTCTCAATCGCAGAGGAGTGTAAAAGAGAAAAGATATCGTCGTCAAGCTTCTTTTTCAAAGCAGGGGAGCAGTCGCAGCCGGACCATCTGTTCAGCGGCATGGCTCGATCTCTGGCAACCAATGACCCCGCATACCGTGCCTCCCTCATATCGGCTCTTCAGGAGGACCCAGCTCTTTCGACTGCCCCATTCGCGACGCAATTCGAGAAACTAGTGGCTGAACCTCTCCATCTCAAGACATCCTTGTCTGACCGTCCTATGGTGATTATCATTGATGCGTTGGATGAGTGCGACACAAAGTCATTCCCACGTCTTGCCGATATACTTCGGAAAGCAGTCCCAAAACTACCACCTAACATCAAATTCTTTCTCACTTCGAGACAATTTGACCTCGTTGATCGTTTCCTATCGCCGAATTACCCTATTGATCGCCTCACCATCGATCTGTCGGACGATGCTAACATGCATGACTGTGCTATCTACATCCGATCACAACTACACGAACTGAAGGACGTGCATCCTGGTTTGGAAGATGGAATCGGGGAAGAAGATACATTAGTCCAGCATACAAGAGCGAGCGGGTGGCTTGTTCATTTGGATCAGTACTGTCTTTGATTACATGAAGGTCAGCGGTAGCGATGCTATGAAGATGCTGAAGAAACTGCTGGATGAAGATCTCAACCGACCAAAGGCGTCCGCTGAGGAAGTGATGGATAGGCTGTATGCGAGTATTTTAGAGAAGTGTAACTGGAAGGATGACGATTTCGTGCATGACTACCCGATCGTGATGGGAGCAATTCTAATTGCACAAAAGCCGCTATCTGTTACGGCCTGGGATGCCATTCTCTCACCACTGTTGGAGTCGGGCATCCGATATACATTAGCTCAACTTGCACCCCTCGTCTCAGGAGTTGGGGATGCTAAAAGGCCAATTCGTATTCTGCACCAATCTTTTCGCGACTTTATCACGGACCGAGTCAATCCACAATCACCCATACTTGGTCGGTTTGGAGTGGATGCGAGGAGGGAGAACGACAGAGTGGCCCTGCGCTGCATCGAAATCTTGAATACAGAACTTCCGAGTATGAAGGATTTAGGGCTGATTGAGGACTTATCCGAAAAAGCCAAGCTGCCACCCATTCCTCAAGAGGTGCCGTCTGAACATGTCCATTATGCATGTCGGCATTTCGTGCATCATCTTAGCCAATTGCAGGAGCCGCTGGAGGCGGCCAAAGATCCTATTCACGCATTTCTCAACGAGCAAATATTGCGCTGGGTGGAAGTCTGTGTGAGGACGGAAGGGTACATTAGTATATCATTGTTCCCTGAATGGGCCAAGGTACGAATCATCAGTAGCGATTGTTTGAGGCTCTTGTTCAGTTTCATGTTCCTGCAGTTGAACGTTGATCGGGCCTCCAAAGAAGTCATTCACAAGTTGGTCAAAGTGTTTCTCGATATGGCGAGAAATCTTGCGTTCTTTTTAAGATTTCAGGAGGCATATGAGTTGGCAAGTGATTCAGTTGCGCTGTGCCATTGCCTTGTGTCTACGGACTCAGAGTCCTACACCCCAGATCTGGCTCGAGCACTCGGGAATCTTTTTGTATCACTCAACAAAGTTGGACGCCATTCCGAGGCGCTCACTGTGATCGAAGAAAGTGTGCAGCTCTGGCGTGAGCTGGTTACTGCCCACCCAACATCATACACCCCGGATTTAGCTCGAGCACTTGGGAGCCTAGATGCATCACTCACCAACCTTGGACAACATTCTGAAGCACTCCTTGTGAACGAAGAAAGTGTGAAACTCTGGCGCGATCTCGTTTCCACCCATCCAGCATCATACACCCCAGATTTGGCTGGAGCGCTCCGGAATCTTAAAGTATCACTCGACAAAGTTGGACGCCATTCCGAGGCACTCACGGTAATCGAAGAAAGTGTGAAACTCTGGCGCGAGCTCGTTGCCACCCATCCAGCATCATACACCCCAGATTTGGCTGAAGCGCTCCAGAATCTTAAAGTATCACTCGACAAAGTTGGACGCCATTCCGAGGCACTCACGGTAATCGAAGAAAGTGTGAAACTCTGGCGCGAGCTCGTTGCCACCCATCCAGCATCATACACCCCAGATTTGGCTGGAGCGCTCCGGAATCTTAAAGTATCACTCGACAAAGTTGGACGCCATTCCGAGGCACTCATGGTAATCAAAGAAAGTGTGAAACTCTGGCGCGAGCTCGTTGCCACCCATCCAGCATCATACACCCCAAATTTGGCTGGAGCGCTCCTGAATCTTAAAGTATCACTCGACAAAGTTGGACGCCATTCCGAGGCACTCACGGTAATCGAAGAAAGTGTGAAACTCTGGCGCGAGCTCATTGCCACCCATCCAGCATCATACACCCCAGATTTGGCTCGAGCACTCCAGAATCTTAAAGTATCACTCGACAACGTTGGACGCCATTCCGAGGCACTCACGGTAATCGAAGAAAGTGTGAAACTCTGGCGCGAGCTCGTTGCCACCCATCCAGCATCATACACCCCGGATTTGGCTGGAGCGCTCCGGAATCTTTTTGTATCACTCGACAAAGTTGGACGCCATTCCGAGGCACTCACGGTAATCGAAGAAAGTGTGAAACTCTGGCGCGAGCTGGTTGCCGCCCATCCAACATCATACACCCCGGATTTAGCTCGAGCGCTTGGGAGTCTAGATGTATCACTCACCAACATTGGACGACATTCTGACGCACTTCTTGCGAATGAAGAAAGTGTGAAGCACTGGCGCGAGCTAGTTTCCATCGAACCGATATCGTACTCCCCGGATTTGGCTCAAGCACTCGAGAATCTTGTAATATCTCTTGACAATCTCGGACGCCATTCTGAGGCACTCCTCGTAAATGAGGAAAGGCTCAGGCTCCTGCTCCAGTAGTTGTTCGTTTATCCACTCCGGGTTCGACACGATCATTCTGCAGCCTCATGCTCACCAGCTTGTGCAAAATGCCAAGGCCCTAACTTCCGTTCAAGATTTTGTTATTCGCAGCGAATTACTCACCTGCCATCATGTGTTTTTGGTGTAGCCTTGGCAATGCAGACTCCACCTGTTTTCATGCTTAGGGCGCTGTGTGGACGCAGGACAGGAGTCAATATTACACTATCACTAGCTTCATTCCCAATACATGCACACAAGTCTTAACTATCATATTCCTGCGTTGCTCATGTCAGACTTTCTTCCCCTCCCTTGATCGATCATCATTGTTTGAGAAGACCCAGGAGTCTAATAATTATCATCGCTTTTCGGGACTCATCAAGACCATTTCATCCGAGCGCGAAGGTTATCACCGGGAATCCGGAGTGAAGAAGCATGCACACCCAACCTCACATTCCCGGACCCGGAAAACCCGGCCGTGAGTATGTAATTATACTTAGATTAGTTAGTCACTTGCCACAATTTCTCTTTCACGTGTCGGAAACACTTCCCGAGGAAAGTGATACTCCGACTCCATATTCCTTTCTGATCCAGGACGCAGAAGGGCGGGCTGTTTGACAAGTGAGTGCGGGAATTCGACCTCAGTTGATCGGCCGACCATTCTTCAAGTAAGAAATAATGTCCCAAGGGCCCATCCACAATCCCTCCCTTCTTCCACATCTGTCCCTCACGCCAAGCGAAGAGACATATCTATGATGTCATCACCACAGGATCATTACCTTAATTCCGCAAATCCCATCCCAAGCCCCACCCCCACGCTTCTGCCTCTATTACCTGCAAAGCGGCTTGCGCAGCAACAGACACGGGGTCCCGCTTTCATCTGTGGTGAAGGACCGTTCTTTAGATTCTTGTTGTTTTCCCTCATCCAATGCTGTCCTTCTGCGGTAACTACGAACCCAACTTAGGCGCGATGCGTGCTTAAAATTGATTTTAACCGCAGTTGATCTATCTCCACATTGTCCTTCGAGGTGTGTCCTGATCCAATTCAAAAAGTATGTATATTTACAGCCGATTCACTCGAGGCCCAACACTTAAGAATTAAGCGTTCAAACCTGTCAGCCAGTGTTAGAGCGCCATTTTTCACTTATCTGCTTCGTCGGGGTCCAGTGACACCACGAGGTCGTTTGCCGTTAGTGGCAGTGCCAAATCCTCCCTATTCCGCCATCCTGTCTTGTTACTGCCAGTGTGCATCACCACTCGCTTTGCAAACACGCGACATTCCACATGTATCTAGTGCTGGTACGCAGTTTCCTGCAAGATCGAAGTATTGCCAACTTCACACGAAATCTCACGTAGGAAATCCTAGGGTAACTATTTTACTTGATTCTGCGTGAGAGGATGGAATCTACCGCAAGACTTCCAAAGGGATGAATCGCGCTCGCTGTGAACTGTGCAGCATCTACGAGTGTTATCACCCGTTGCGTATCAGACCTTTCCTTCCATCTGCCTGTCATTGGCCATGTCGTTGAAGCAGAGGGTCGTTGGTCTCCTCGCCGCGGGAGGTGATGTTCTCACCGCCGTCAATGCTACATCGGAGCTTTACGATTTTCCACTGGTGTCGCACTCCTGATCCTCAGCGAGATCGAAGTTAGTAATGATTTATACCGAGCCAGGAGCGCAAGTTAACAATATGCATTATGTAGAAGTTCAGGGGAAACAAGGAAGAATGGGAGAGTTTTGGAAAATGTGTCGCGGACGCTATGGTCGATGTGGTTGCAGGCATCGATTTGTACGACTCGTCTAACGAAGAGGTTAAGCCGTGGATGGAAAGTGTCACGAAGCTAAGCGAGTGAGTAGTTATGCAAGCCATTGCTGTCGTATAACACACGTACTCTGTGGTGCGCAGCAGCGTATTCAAATTGATCGATTGTGTGGAAAGACAATCAAGTACCAACCCCCTCCCCCACACGAAGAACCCCAGCAGGATCGATGGTTCAAGGAAAGATTTTAGCATGGCCTCGGCATACTTCAAGGTAACTGTGTTTGATCCTCGTTGGTCATGTTGCTGCTCTGATCTCGTTATCGGAACCATGTAGGTCGGTACAATAGCAAACAATCAAAAACGGTTAATTCGTGGAGTCGTGAATCCTTCTGTTCTGAATGGACTCAGGTATCCCATTGTCGTCCATCGTGATTCAACTCAGGTGTGTCTGAAAGACATTAGGACCGATCGGATCGAGCATCTTATAGTCTGGTGTCGTAACACAGGGGATAGCGAGAATCACGGATTACTGCGGAGCGCCGTGGCCGGTGCCGACAAGATCCCGCAGAACACGCACACGCACGCGCACACAGTGGAAGTGTCATCTAGCTCGTCTTTGTTCGACGTGACGTGGTTATCAGAGTCGCGACATATCAACTCCGGACTGCGAAGCTCGTCAAGTTCAACCAAAGTCCAATGAGACCGGTTACGCTTTCGACCCACTGCCATCACAATTTTCCAGAACCGAGAATGACTGTTCAGGTCACCGATGATAAAAAGGTGGACAAGATTCCATAGGGTCACAAAATGCATCTTCCGTACATACAATTATGAGGAAAAGGACTTGAAACGTCTTGACTCGAAGGAAGAAAGTAAGAAGGGAGGAGCTGCTTAGAGGGAGACTGTTGGTTCTTACGAGTTCTGGCGATCCTGAAGGTAATCGTTGGAGGAAACTGAAGGAATCTACGTTTTTGCACACTCGTGAATTCGACTTGCTGAACCCGGTCATTGCTTGTATTATACAGATTTCGGTACGAGAAGCAGTGGCCACTCGAGTGAACGTATCCCTCAGTCGCGTAAGTTCTGACATGCCACTCCTGCATCCATTCGGTCTCCGATTCACGATCGCTGCCCAGAGCCTATCATTTGATCTAAGGCGCCTGAGCATGGCTGCTAAACCGAGCACAATGAACCACTGAGAAATTGTGTCGCCCGCGGCCCACATCTACACGTTACCGGACATGCGCAAGACAGCAGTGGATAGATGGACTTTTCCTTACAATGCAAGCCATTCCCAAGGGGTATGAACAGTTAAATGTTCTACAATTGCGTGCCGAAGAAATTATCATTATCATGATCAGTATGATGAACACAACTTGAGTCGTGGTGATTGGGATCGAGCCAGCGCGATTGGGGATCCCCGTGGAGAAGATGAGATGTACATAGCAGGATCCTATCGAGGAGGAAGCAATTATTTTGTTTCGGACTTAGGGAATAATGATATGAAAGAAGCTTCGAGCGTGATAGGCATTGATGTAACATGTCATACAGCCGGAGTGCTTTGGGATGAGCTGGCTTGCTTCGTCGGGGGTTCTTAGGGGATCGTTCATGGTTGTAAAGTGAGGGATTCGGCTTGTGGCACACGATCGTGATGAGGAGATCGAGACGAGCAAGACGCCGGGACTCATTACATAATACCGTTGGGCTTTGACGGGTTTCACCGAGCTGAATCACCGGGAATCCGGAGCAATGAGGTAATGTAGGGTAATGTGCAGCCCCATTCTGACCCACATGTTCGGGCGAAGGGTCCATCATCGCTAGCTGTAGGGATTGGTTTGCTGCCTGTATAGGGGTCGTCTTACCGTACTGTCATCATCGTTCCATGGTGAGCCCATGGACAAAATTTTCGGTAGCGTGGGTTCAGTCTCTAGAGGTGTGTTCAAATTCAGGTGTCTTATGTACAACTAACTTGCTCGAGATCCACACTTAGTAATCCTGATCGGAGAATAAGGATTCAAATTCATCCACCTATGTCAGGCCTACCTGCTTCATCCGGGGTACAGTGACACGGCAAGGTCGTTAGCTGCGGTGGTAATGCCAAATCCTCCCATTCCGCCATCTTCTTGTTGCTTCCGGGGTGCATCACCATACATTTTGGCGAACATGCAGTAGACTATATGCGCCTGGCACCGGCCTTCCTGCAAGGTCGAAGGATGTTTGCCGAACTTTGCATCAAACCTCCCGTAGCGAACCTAGAGCAGAACCAAGATAGATGGGTGTGGATCGATTTCTGAGTTGGTTCTGCATAAGAGGATGGGATCTGCCGCAAGACTTTCCATAAGCGCGCAATGGGATGAATTGCACCTTGCGGCAATCTCATGGCTGTGAACTCCGCAGCCTCTACTTGAGTGTCACCATCCGCTGCGCGACCGACCTTTTCTCCCCATCCTTCATTATTGGCCATGTCGCTGAGGCAGAGGGTCGATAATCTCCTCGCCGTGGGAGGCGATGTTGCCATTCCAGTCCTCACCGCCGTCAATACCGCATCGGGCGTGTTCCCTCCCCTACAGGCTGCCACCAATGCCGCACTCCTCATCCTCACTGAAATCAAAGTTAGTAGCAATTTATATCGATCCTGGGATGGAACTTGACAGTCTGCATTATATAGAACTTCAAGGGAAATAAGGGAGAATTGGAGCGTTTTGGAAAATATATCGGGGACGCCATGGTCAATGTGGTTACAGCCATTGGTTCGTACGGTGAATCTAATGAAAAACCCAAGTCGTGGGTTGAAAGCGTCAAGAAGCTGGGCGAGTAAGTAGTATCTGCTCTATGCAAGCCATTGCGGTTGTATAACATGAGTAATTTGTAGGGCGCTTGAGCGCATTCAAATTGAAATCCGTCGATTGAGTGGGAAGATGGAAAAACGGTCTGGTATCCGCAACTTCTTCTCCCATATGAAGAACCCCAGTAGGCTCGATGATTTAAAGAAAGATTTTAGCGAAGCCTTGGCAATATTCCAGGTAGTTCCGTTTGATTCCCGGTTACGTTTCTGTCCTGATCTCATTATCGTAGCTGGAGACAGACTTGATGGTTGGTACGATAGCAAACAATCAAGTTCTGAATGAACTTAAATATCCTATTGTCCCCCATCACGATTCAACACAGCCGTGTCTGCCAGACACTAGGATTGATCTGATCGAGCGTATTATGGCGTGGTGTCGTACCACAGAGGATAGCAAGAATCGTGTATTACTGCTAACTGCCGTGGCCGGTGCGGGCAAGACATCTGTTGCACTCTCAATCGCAGAGGAGTGTAAAAGAGAAAAGATATCATCGTCAAGCTTCTTTTTCAAAGCAGGGGAGCAGTCGCAGCCGGACCATCTGTTCAGCGGCATGGCTCGATCTCTGGCAATCAATGACCCCGCATACCGTGCCTCCCTCATATCGGCTCTTCAGGAGGACCCAGCCTCTCGACTGCCCCATTCGCGACGCAATTTGAGAAACTAGTGGCTGAACCTCTCCGTCTCAGGACATCCTCGTCTGACCGTCCTATGGTGATTATCATTGATGCGTTAGATGAGTGCGATACAAAGTCATTCCCACGTCTTGCCGATATACTTCGGAAAGCAGTCCCAAAACTACCACCCAACATCAAATTCTTTCTCACTTCGAGACAATTTGACCTCGTTGATCGTTACCTATCGTCTAATTACCCTGTTGATCGCCTCACCATCGATCTGTCGGACGATGCTAACATGCATGACTGTGCTATCTACATCCGATCACAACTACACGAACTAAAGGACGTGCATCCTGGTTTGGAAGATGGAATCGGGGAAGAAGACACATTAGTCCAAAGCATACAAGAGCGAGCGGGTGGCTTGTTCATTTGGATCAGTACTGTCTTTGATTACATGAAGGTCAGCGGTAGCGACGCTACGAAGATGCTGAAGAAACTGCTGGATGAAGATCTCAACCAACCAAAGGCGTCCGCTGAGGAAGTGATGGATAGGCTGTATGCGAATATTTTAGAGAAGTGTAACTGGAAGGATGATGATTTCGTGCATGACTACCCGATCGTGATGGGAGCAATTCTAATCGCCCAGAAGCCACTATCTGTTGCGGCCTGGGACGCCATTCTCTCACCACTGCTGGCGTCGGACATCCGATATGCATTAGCTCAGCTTGCACCCCTCGTCTCAGGAGTTGGGGATGCTAAAAGGCCAATTCGTATTCTGCACCAATCTTTTCGCGACTTTCTCACAGACCGAGTCAATCCACAATCACCCATACTTGGTCGGTTCGGAGTGGATGCGAGGAGGGAGAATGACAGAGTGGCTCTGCGCTGCATCGAAATCTTGAATAAAGAACTTTCGAGTATGAAGGATTTGGGCTGATTGAGGACTTATCCGAAAAAGCCAAGCTGCCATCCATTCCTCAAGAGGTGCTGTCTGAACATGTCCATTATGCATGTCGGCATTTCGTGCATCATCTCAGCCAATTGCAGGAGCCGCTGGAGGCGGCCAATACTGGGCCTATTCACGCATTTCTCAACGAGCAAATATCACGCTGGGTGGAAGTCTGTGTGAGGACGGAAGGGTATATTAGTATATCATCGTTCCCTGAATGGGCCAAGGTACGAATCATCAGTAGCGATTGTTTGAGGCTCTTGTTCAGTTTCATGTTCCTGCAGTTGAACGTTGATCGGGCCTCCAAAGAAGTCATTCACAAGTTGGTCAAAGTGTTTGCGATGTGATGGAGAATCTTGCGTTCTTTTTAAGATTGCAGGAGGCATATGAGTTGGCAAGTGATTCAGTTGCACTGTGCCATTGCCTTGTGTCTACGGACTCAGAGTCCTACACCCCGGATCTGGCTCAAGCACTCGGGAATCTAGATGCATCACTCACCAACCTTGGACGACATTCTGAGCACTCCTTGTGAACGAAGAAAGTGTGAAGCTCTGGCGCGAGCTCGTTGCCACCCATCCAGCATCATACACCCCAGATTTGGCTCGAGCGCTCCTGAATCTTTCTGTATCACTCGACAAAGTTGGACGCCATTCCGAGGCGCTCACCGTAATCGAAGAAAGTGTGAAACTCTGGCGCGAGCTCGTTGCCACCCATCCAGCATCATACACCCCAGATTTGGCTGGAGCGCTCCAGAATCTTAAAGTATCACTCGACAAAGTTGGACGCCATTCCGAGGCACTCATGGTAATCGAAGAAAGTGTGAAACTCTGGCGCGAGCTCGTTGCCACCCATCCAGCATCATACACCCCGGATTTGGCTCGAGCGCTCCAGAATCTTTTTGTATCACTCGACAAAGTTGGACACCATTCCGAGGCGCTCACGGTAATTCAAGAAAGTGTGAAACTCTGGCGCGAGCTCGTTGCCGCCCATCCAGCATCATACACCCCGGATTTGGCTCGAGCGCTCCAGAATCTTTTTGTATCACTCGACAAAGTTGGACGCCATTCCGAGGCACTCACGGTAATTCAAGAAAGTGTGAAACTCTGGCGCGAGCTCGTTGCCACCCATCCAGCATCATACACCCCGGATTTGGCTGGAGCGCTCCAGAATCTTTTTGTATCACTCGACAAAGTTGGACACCATTCCGAGGCGCTCACGGTAATTCAAGAAAGTGTGAAACTCTGGCGCGAGCTCGTTGCCGCCCATCCAACATCATACACCCCAGATTTGGCTCGAGCGCTTGGGAGTCTAGGCACATCGCTCACCAACCTTGGACGACATTCTGAGGCACTCCTGTGAGCGAAGAAAATGTGAAGCTCTGGCGCGAGCTCGTTGCCACCCATCCAACATCATACACTCCGGATTTGGCTGGAGCGCTCCGGAATCATCAAATATCGCTCGACAAATCAGGACGCCATTCTGAGGCACTCACTGTGATTGAAGAAAGTGTGCAGCTCTGGCGCGAGCTAGTTGCCACCCATCCAGCATCATACACTCCGGATTTGGCTCGAGCGCTTGGTAGTCTAGATGCATCGCTCACCAACCTTGGACGACATGCTGAGGCACTCCTTGTGAATGAAGCAAGTGTGAAGCTCTGGCGCGAGCTAGTTGCCACCCATACCAGCATCATACACTCCGGATTTGGCTCGAGCGCTCCGGAATCTTTTGTATCACTCAACAAAGTTGGACGCCATTCCGAGGCACTCACGGTAA